>NC_080832.1:115858460-116158460 GCF_030435755.1 Ochotona princeps
GGATCAGCACAGTACCGGCCTGTTGCGGCTCACTTGGGGAGTGAATCATCATTGGACGGAAGATCTTCCTCTCTGTCTCTCCTCCTCTCTGTATATATGACTTTGTAATAAAATAAATAATAATAATAAAAAAGTAAACAAGATAAGTAACTATTTGAGTGGGGTTGATGCGTGGGAAAAAGCAAGTGTTTCCCAGGTGACAAATCAGACCTCAGAAATATCCAAAGATAGATTCTGGATCCTGATTATAATATTTATTTGTAATATTCAAATGACAAAATGACCTACTAATCTGAGTGGAGGGGAGAACAGCAATAAGATATCAGTTGATGCAGTTTGATAAATGATCACCAAAAGATGAGCGTTAAGGACCAATGTTGCATAGTGGGTAAAGCCTCTGCCTGTGATGCTGGTATCCTTTTCAGGTGCTACTTGGTGCCCCAGATCCTCTGCTTCTGATCCAGCTCCCTGCTAATGCACCTGGGAAGGCAGTGGGAGATGATCCAGGAGCTTGGGCTGCTACCCCCATATGCGAGACCTGGAAGAAGCTGCTGGCTCCTAGAGTTAGACCAGCCCTGCTCCAGGTGCTGCAGCTCTTTGGGAGGTGAGCAGCAGATGTGCAATTTGTCTCTCCTCCCATTCTCCTTCCATTTCTCTCTTCCTGTCCTCCTCTTCTTTCCTCCTGGCTTCCTCTTCGCCTCTCTCTGTAACTCTTTCAAATAGGTCTTTTTTCAAAATGAATAATATATGCCGCAAAATGGATAGAGCAGCAAAATATTTACGCTAAATGAGAGAAGTCAGATGTGGAGACAGATGTCTCCCGTTCTCCCTTATATGTGGATGCTAAATAAGCAAACAGGGGCCAGCATTGTGGGTTGCTGGGGTCCGTGTGATGGGTGTGGAAAACAGGAAGGTGTGAAGAGTATTGCTCCATTGCAGGCAAGGAATTTCCCACTGTTTGGCAGGGCCCTGCGGATATCTCTACGACCACCTGAATGCAGCTCTGCTTTTAGGGGCACTAACAATGCCCTGCCCTAAGATGATGCCTGGACCCTACTTCCTCTTGGAGCCTTGAGAGTGCCCTGTGATTGGCCCTTTACTGCTTGCCTTGGGCGTGTAAGCTGATTGGATAAGCCAGGGGCTTTGGGGGAGGTGGGAGGAGGTCCTCTGCGTAATGGAATTAACGGATTTAACTGAAATAACTGAAGGCTTCTGGGTAACGGATTTAACGGATAGGATGGATATATAAGCCAGGGGCTTCTGCCCAAGGGAAGGAATAAAAGTGCCTCTGAAACACTCTCCAGTATCGGGTGATTTCTTCCACAGGACGGGAGACACCGTTATCTGGTGCTGTGACTCGGATAGAAGTTAGCTGGTGAATACCAGGGAGGTAAGTAGCTGAGCAGATCGCTCAGGGAGCCGCTTACAGCGGGAATTAGTTTACAACTGAGCCTTTTGCTTAGGAAGCCGCACTATGTGGGGACGTGCACGTCAGGTTCGCAGGTTAGAGACAAAAAAAAAAAAAAAGTTCACGGTTGAGTGACTAGACAAAGATTAGAGCAAATGTGAATTTGTCCTCCACGGTGGGCATACAGCACCTGCTGCAGAGATTGTTAAGTGAGTCAGGAGAGTCAGACTCGGAGGATAATGAAGAGGCCTCTGGGAGAGAGTCATCTGAGGATCCTCCACCCATTAAAAGCTTGGCTAAATGCTTTGCTCTGATAGCAGTTCTTCGGATGCTGATTTTGTTAGTCAGGCCTTATAATGCTACAGGTGGCCACTTTTTGATTCATGCAGACCTCCATTACTTGACCCTAAGTTTTCTGTTGCCTGGTTTTCTACCTTTTAAATATCTTTTTAGTATGATCAGAAAGAAAAGGTCAAAAAAAAAAATGATTTTACAGAACTTGTCCTGTAGACTTGCAAATTGTACTTTGGAAGGTATTTGTTGTAATAAATGTTTGGCAGGCTAACTTCATCTGCATATCCATGGCCCATGGCAACTTTTGGGAAGTTAGAATTCAACAAGTAATACAAGACAAATCTGTTGTAATTCTTAAGGTTTCATTTGTGATGTTTTCAAAAATGTGAAATTTTATCGCAAATAATTTGTTATAGAAGTAAACTAATTCACTATTAAATTACTTCAAGGTATAAGTTAAATTAATGTGGTATTTATTGTATATAAAGCATTTATATAGTTTAAAGTAATTCTTGTGTTTTCGGCTGGTTATCAAACTTCTCACTGCTTTAAATTGGTAAAGATTTTGTATTTAGTTTAAAGGTATTTGAGTGATGATTTCATGTCAATAACGAAGTCTAACCTATAATGTGTTATACTTAACAACAAAAACCTTCTTCCAGATATTTTTAGCCATCCTTAAAGGGGCATCCAAGAATTCAAAAGTTTCCAATTCTAGGGTTTCCCTTGGTATTCTTATGAGGCCTCAAGAATGCCAACAGATTTATCTCCCGTTTTGTGGAGACAGTTAATCAGGTTGATTGGATTAAGATTATTGCCAAATGTAGTAAAATTCTGTCGTGTCAAACTGTTATATACATCCATGGAGTTGTGATAGCTATGTTACTGGGAAGACTAAAATTCGCATTCTTGCAGTGATGAAAAGATTTCATAGTGGTGACTTTTCTTTCTCAAGGTCTTTATTCAAGACTATTTACTTGATGGCTTTTCAGCTACTGGTTTCTGGAGAACACTACTATTACTAAGTTTGATTGAGAATATTGTTTTTTAAGACTCCAAAAGCATGTGTCTGTGTGTGTGTGCGCGCGCACATATGTGTGTCTTAATGTTTGTCTTCTGTATAAGGTGTTTAAAATTGTTATAATGTGTTACTGTCTGTTTGTTGGTCAGAAAATATTCCAGCTTTTGTGAATTAAGTTTAAACTTCCTGTAGGAAACATTTTTTTTAAAAGCAGGTAAATTTATGCATCTGTCTCAGTTATCTGGATCCTCAACTGCAAACCCAGGACACATAATTTGCATATCAACAGCAAAAGCAGGTTGCCTGGAGCTCTGAATTTTGCAGACACTCCCAGAGCTTTCTGATAGGATTGTAAAAATATCTAAGTGACTTTAAACTTTTGCTACAAACTCATTTACTTTGAATAAGATTACTAGTTAACATGGATTTCTTAAATTTATGTAATTTAAATTACTAATAATTGTTTTCAAAATATATTATATCATTGATACATTTATTATGAACCTGTATTCCTGTCTCATTTATAACAGCAAGTAGGCCTTTGGGATAAATGTTTAGTAAAGCTATTATTTGACAGTTTTCACTTTATACTAACCCTATAAGAGTAAGCAACCTGGTACCTCAAACCCAAGGCCCACATCCCGTCCTCATTTGGGGGTGAGGATCAGTCTATATTTTTCCAAAAAATGAAAATGGTCCGAGGTGGATTCCTGAGAGGCTTGTCCGGCAAGCTCCTGCTGCTGAGTCTTCTGAAAGCTCGGGTACTGGCCAAGATGATGGCATTTGAATCGGAAGATCGACGGGACAAGCAAGTATATTAGGCTTTTATATATTATATATTAGCATTTTTAAAGCGCCCCTCTCTTTTTGTGCCCATGCTTTTTCTTGGAAGGTGGCACACCAAGAGTTTTGTTCAGACACTGCGCAGCATAATGCTGCTACAGGAAACCCCCAGTGGAATTTAGATACAGGCAGTGGGGATCTACAGGGATGCCTCTCCTAAGTTATTCAAGGAGCCAATGAGCCTTATGTTGATTTTGTAGCTAGACTTATTCAAACTGCCTCAAGAATTTTTGGGAAGGTGGAGTCAGCAATGCCTTTGGTAAAGCAGTTAGCATATGAACAGGCTTATAAATGGTGCCAAGAGGCAATAAAGCTGTGGAAGTGTAGAAAAAAAAAAAAACATGCTATATAAACAGAAAAGGGGAATAGGGATCAATATAGATCCCCAAAGGACAAACTAGTTATTATTTTTTTAGGTGAGTATTAATATTAGTAATTCCACTGTGCCATCACTCTGCACTGTATTGACTAATTAAACCTTAGGAATAGTGGCCATTCTTGTACCTTTTCCAAAAATTTTCCCACAGATAAAAACAGTACATTTAGAGGACATAAGAATTCCTACCAAAATCCTATGCAGAGTATAACCAAGAATTCTTTTGAAGTGAAGCCTCCGTTTGTGCTGTGGAAGCAGCAATGTCCATGATTCTTGGAGGCCAGTTGCAGAATTGTTTCTATTTTTATTTAGGTAATGATACTTTTGAGAGCTTGGTAGCAGTGGTTAATTGCATTGCTTTTCTTTTTGGCCCACTTCTGTGTGCCTGCCGTTTGTGTTTCTTGTTAGCAATGCTAGTCAGTTAGGGAGTCACTTAACTTGTGGAATAGATTGTTTTCTTTCAGAATGTTGGAATACAACCGAGTACCCGCTGGCTGTGATGATGTGCCTGCCCACCTATTTTCCCAGACTGATGACAGTTAAAGAAAAAGACCTGTCAGTCCACCTGGGGCCAGAGTATGACTTCTGGGTTACCGCTGCCACTGTAACAGCAATAGCTACAGTTGCCGCTGCTGACACCACAGCCATTGCGTCTGTACCAGCGATTATGACTATGATCACCCTGGCGCGGCAGATCTCTGTGGTTCTTCAGACATAGGAGCAGTTTAACCAACATGTTTGGACTGGTTTGCTAATCATAAACTGATGAGTGGACTTAAGAACAGGTGGACATGTTATCTGAGGTTCTCTCAGTTTTCAACTTGCAGCTAATCTATTTAGAAGCCTTTCGGTTTATTTGTATGGGACTTGGGATGTTCAGTTTGATATAACTATACATATAGTAATCCTGTTCAATCTGTATCTGCCCAGCCCTGGAATGCTTGGGTATTGTGTACCAGTAGGGGTGGATGTTCAGATATATCAGCTTTTGCAATTATTGATAAGGTAGTGATAAAAAATTATAATTATAGTAGTAATAGTTCTAGAATATGGGAAGAAGATGTTAAAGTTAATTGCAGTCATGATGTTATCTATAATGCTATTTATGTATGTGTACAAGCTCCATTTATGTTTATTGTTTCCATGAGTGCTAATGTTACCCTTTTGAATTGCTCTGTAATTAAGTATGCCCTTACCCAGTGTTAGAATGGCTCTGGCACTGCGGTGCTGGTACACATTCCACAACTTATTCCCATGCCCGCTCAGGTGAAAGAAAGTGATCTTCAGGTTCTTATTCAACATACATTTTAAAACAGACATTTTACTTGTTAATCAGAGGGTGGATCTTTTGCAGGAGGCAGTGGAACAACTGCTCCATTATATGGGGACCTCCTGTGTGCTTAGTCTACCTGGATTGTGTGTTACTCCCTCTATTGTCACCAATGGGTCCCGAGGATTGAATTTGCCCAGAGAGTTATCCGCTATGAATAGCACCAAAGTAGAGATTGCCACGGTAGAGCAATGGACAAATTGGATACTAAAGGGTCTTTCCTTTGCACGCCAATGGGCCGGTATAGTAGGCCTGGGCCTTATTTTATTTCTTTGAGGTCTGCAGACGCTTCATCTTCAAGCACGACGTCAGCAGCAACAACAGCAGCTGCTTGTGCAAGCTGTGCTTGCCCTTCACAACAGAGAATCCCCAGAAATCTGGCTAGGCATGTTGGACTGGTAGCCAGAAATGGGTAAGTATCTGATACAGCTTCACCAACCTAAGACAAGTGCCTGTTCCTAGCCACGTGGTTAGCCCATGATGGATAACGGGAGCCTGAACTTGGAACACCTAAGACAGGCATGGTCCTTTGCTTAATAAAACAAGAAGGGGGAGCTCTGCTTTTAGGGGCACTAACAATGCCCTGCCCTAAGATGATGCCTGGACCCTACTTCCTCTTGGAGCCTTGAGAGTGCCCTGTGATTGGCCCTTTACTGCTTGCCTTGGGCGTGTAAGCTGATTGGATAAGCCAGGGGCCTTGGGGGAGGGGGGAGGAGGTCCTCTGGTAATGGAATTAACGAATTTAACTGAAATAACTGAAGGCTTCTGGGTAACGGATTTAACGGATAGGATGGATATATAAGCCAGGGGCTTCTGCCCAAGGGAAGGAACTGAAGGTTGGAATAAAAGTGCCTCTGAAACGCTCTCCAGTATCGGGTGATTTCTTCCACGGGACGGGAAACACCGATACACTGCCTCCCTTTGCATGGACACCGAACAACCCCACTGAGATTTCTGTAATCTATTTAGGCATTGTCTGCCTCTGTGGAGTTATTGTATAGTATCAATGTGAGCTTGGGAGCTGATGTTGCTGATACCGTTTTAGCCAAAAGGCCTTTCATTATTGCTGTCACAGCTGCCCCCATTAACAATATGCTGATCAGGGGTGTTAACTCCGCCTTTGATCCTATGCTAATCAAGGGTATAGCAGAAACCTGTGCCTAGGCTTTTCCTCTCCCATTGACCATATTGCTAATCAAGGGTGTTCTGCCCCCAGGAAGTGGAATCTCCTCTTTCCCTCTTTCTTTGAGTCCTGCCTTCTGTGATACATTTCCTCCCTTAGCTGATTCAAGACTAGCTATAGAATGAGGATTGTAGTAGGAATGTGCTACTGATTGATAGGCACCAGGATGGATAACATCCTGCCTTAGGTGAAACAAACGGCAGAGATAGCCTTAGAAACATCCACTTGACCAAGATGTAAAAAGTCTGAGCCAGAGTTTGACTGATTCTGTATAAACAAAGTGGACAGCTTTCTCGCATTGTCCACAATGATCATGGAATCCTAGTGGTCCATCTATTTTCTTTGCGCCTCATCCACGCACCCTTCTCGAGTTCCGAACTCGGCTGGAGCTGGACTCCGGCAGTGGGTAGTAGGTTGAGCTGCCAACATCCATCTCACTTGTACACCACTTCAAGTCCCAGCTGCTCCATTTCCCATCCAGCTTCCTGCTGTATCACGGAAAGTAATGGAAGATGCCCAAGTGCTTGGATCCCTGTCACCCACGGAGGAGAGATGGATGAAGGCTCAGGCTCCTGACTCTGGCCTGGTCAGTGTCAGCCTGTGCAGCTCTCACTCTCCCTGTGTAAGTCTGCCTTTCCAATACAAAAATAAATCTTCAAAACATAAAGAGAAAATAATGCAATGAAGAGGATATAGAAATCATAATTGGCTGTATTGATACACACACTCCACACATGCATTAAAATGCCGCAGGGTCTAGACACACATACAATAATCCTGTGTGTGTAGATCAGGATACATGGGACTTAACATCCCAATTCTGAGTGTGAGGCTGGCCTAGCATAGATTCCAGTTCAAAATGTTTAGCATGTTGAAGCTTCCATTGTTCTCTCTCTCTCCTGGCACCAGCTCTGGAAAAGCCACCTGCCTTCGCACACACAGCCTTGGAAAGGATCTTAGGCCTCTTCACTGACCACCAGGTGGCACCACATGGAGCCCTGCCCACCCAGTCCAGCCTCAGAATGGGCAGCCCTGGCTCTCAGCTCCATTGCTTCATGCGACAGTCTGAGCAGAAGCCTTCATTTCTTCTTCTTCTTTTTTTTTTTTTCACTTTTTTTTTAAATTTTGTTTTAAATTCATTAATTACATTGTATTATGTGACACAGTTTCATAGATATTTGGATTCTCCCCACCCCTCCCCAAACCCTCCCACCATGGTGAATTCCTCCACCTTGTTGCATAACCACAGTTCAAGTTCAGTTGAGATTCCCCCATTGCAAGCGTATACCAAACATAGAGTCCAGCATCTTATTGTCCAGTCAAGTCCAACGGCTTCTTAGGTATACCCTCTCTGGTCTGAAGACAGAGTCAGCAGAGTATCATCCCAATCAATTAAAAGCTCCAACATACCATCAGCAAAAATTTACATCATCATGGAATTAATTGACATTGTAATGAGTAACCAATATGGTAAAAGTAAATGCGAGTTCTTATCCACCTTCTGTGACCACCTCAGAAGCCTTCATTTCAAACAAATGAAAATAAACATGAACATTTCTATATGAAACCTTGGGAGACAAAAAACGTTTGTTCATGTTGTGCCATAATATATTAAACAGGTTCCAGAGAGGATGAATGATTGCAATTTTTTTTTTAAGATTTTATTATTATTGGAAAGCCGGATATACAGAGAGGAGGAGAGACAGAGAGGAAGATCTTCCATCCGATGTTTCACTCCCTAAGTGAGCCGCAACGGGTCGATGCGCACCGATCCGAAGCCGGGAACCTGGAACCTCTTCCGGGTCTCCCACACGGGTGCAGTGTCCCAATGCATTGGGCCGTCCTCAACTGCTTTCCCAGGCCACAAGCAGGGAGCTGGATGGGAAGTGGAGCTGCCGGGATTAGAACTGGCGCCCATATGGGATCCCGGGGCTTTCAAGGCGAGGACTTTAGCTGCTAGGCCACGCCACCGGGCCCGAATGATTGCAATTTAATTAACAGTAAAAGATGAAAAACGTGTCATTTGGCTTCAGGCTACAAGAATGACCATGGTTAATCAGGATGCATTTAACTGCTGTTCACAAGAATCTATTTGACCTTCTATTTTCAACCCGGACTCAGTTAAATGTCAAAAGATGAGCCAAGCCATGCAGCCTGATCCTCTAGTGGCCTCTATACATGCCCCTGGGCTGTTGCACACATCCCTGTATTCAATCAACTGCTGATGTAGATGCCACTGGGAATTGATTTTTAAAATGAAATGAAGGTCCTCATCAGATGTCCCTGAAATGGGGGATACTCTGTTCTGGGGAGCCCTTCAAAGGACCGGGCTCTCCCTGTGCACAGATTCATGTGTTTGTCACTCTCTGTCTGTAACAGCCATTCTGACAGGGCCAGGGAACATCTCCTTGGAGTCTTCATTTGCATTTCCTTGACGCCTGGTGCTGTTGAGCATTTTCCATATAGTAGTCATTTCTAGTTCTTTCGAGAAATGCCTAGTAGGTCCTTTGCCTATGTCTTAACTGGGCTGACTGGTTTGGTTTGCTTTGATTTATTCTGTTTTTTGACAAATGCTGGCAAAGATGTGCAGAAATGGGAAAATTGTATACAATGTTATTAGGAATATAAATTAATGCAAACATGGTGAAAAAGAGTGTGGAGATTTCTTTAAATCTTTGAACTGCAGCTTCCATATGATCCAGAAATCTCATTACTGGACATACAACAAAAGACCTGAACTCATTGTGTCACAGTGGAACCTGCTCCACTGCTTAGAGCAGCACTGTTCACAATGGCCAACATTTGAAATTAATTAAGCATCCATCATCAGATAAATGGGTAGAGAAAATGCAGTATACACACATAATGGAATACTATTCATCAACAAAAAGAATAAAGTTTTCTCATTTGCATCCAAATGATTGGTCCTGGAGGACATCAAGTTGAGTGAAATGAGCCAGACACTAAAACATATACCACATGTTCTCCCTCATTGGGAGCAGGAAATTTAATCAATAAACTATCTAAATGTAATAGCTGAAAGTCAGAGACAAAGAGTAGTTAAAGAGTTGTGATCAAAATAAAGAGAGGGACTGAGAGTGGGAGGGGTTCAGTGTCAGGCATGACATCCTCCCTCTCCCTGACTCTGAGGTCCCTGGTGTGTGAGGAGTTAGACTGGGTAGTAGGCAGTTAGGGTATTCTGGGTCCCCAAGTCATTTTCCTTCCCAAATATAAAAGGGAATTTTCCCACCATGTTTTAGATTCACCAGAGCACGTCTCTTCCAAAGGACAAGGGTGCTATTAGCATATCAATTCCCCACCTGAAGCACCAGTCATTACTGAACTCCGGCCATTGTGTGGGAGGGTCTCAGGCCGATCTCCTTATCATTGAAAGGAGGGCAGGAGGAAGTAATACACATATGCCTAAGGCCTGGAATGTCCTATGTCTGGCACCTCTCTGGTCTTTTTGTCCCAAAGGCAGATACCTGAGGACCAGGAAATTCCTTTGTCCTTAGAAAACCCCCTCTTTGAAATAAAGCTTTAAAAGGTCCCGACACCCCCCCATGCACGACACCCCCCCATGCACGGGTCTTTTCTATCTCAGAGCCCCCTCCCGTCACTAGGACAGGAGTCTCCTTTCTCAGCTTTTCTAATAAATCTTACTTTAAAACTAAACTGTGTCAGCATGAAAATTCTTCTTTCCTGCGAGACAAGAATTTTTTAAAATTTATTCATTAATTACATTGTGTTGTAATTACATAGAATCTGGGATTCTCCTCCCACCCTCCCCCCATGGGCGAGACAAGAATTGAGGTTGCTGCAGTATTCGGAGTTCAAAAACCCTACAACAATATGATCAAACACATACAATCTTTTTTGGCTCTTTGAATCAGTTGAGTGCCTTTTGCCAGCATGTACACATATAGTATTACTCTATCTGCTGGGGTTACAGCTTTGACCAAGAGCCCTAAGTCTCTAATCTTATGGGCCCTACATTCTAGAGGTTTCTGTAAAGTGAGATGGAGCCGTTTCAGTGAGTTACCTAACAACAGTCTACTTGTTTATATTGAAAGGGAACATTTGGGATTGGAAGGACAGTGAAAGGCAGTGAAATATTTCATGATAGAACCTGGGGGCCTGAGAGATAAGGGGCACCTGCAACTAGCATCCGCCCCTAACTGCATGGCCCCCTCCCTGCTTATGTTAATGATTCCCACTCCCTGTTTATGTTTATCCCTCCCTGTTTATATTTAGGGTTCCCCTCTCTGTTTATGTTTAGGGTTCCCCCTCCCTGTTTATGTTTATGGTTCCCCTTCCCTGTTCATGGTTATGGTTTTATGGTTTTATGATTTTAGACTTGGTTTAGCCTTTAAAAAGGATGCTATACCATGACTTGGGGTCCATGCCTAGCCTCCTACGTGAGGAACTGGCCTCGGCCCCAGTGCGCTGGTGATCAAATAAAGCCTCTTGCTTTTGCATCAAGTCTCGTCTTCGGTGGTCATTGGGGAAACTCACTCTCTCGAGACAATTGGCAAAGTTTTTCCCTGTTGGGGGGCCTTACAATATGAAAGGCAGGGTCAGGGAAGGCACTGTGAAACTTGGCAGGTTAAGCTGCCACCTCCAATCCAAGCACAGATGAGAGCACCTGTGTGACTACTGACTGCCCTGTTTGCTACTAGTCTATGTGGGAAAGCAGGGTGTCGGCAACGCCCACGTCACCACGTACCCCGGGCCTAGCGGAGAGACTAGGGTTACAAAAAAGACAACACACAAGACAACACACAGTGGGTCATTCTTGTAAAGAGAATGCCATTTATTTGAGGTCAGCTTGCCTCTTTTATAGTCTGCCTAATCCCTCCCAGTATTATCCCAATGTTCAAGCAACACCTAAGCTCCCCTGAGGGCATCTTAAAAAAGGGGAAGCAGGGAAGAGGAACTTGCAGTCAAACCAGGGGCTAAATGTATCAGGCCAAGATTGCCCATCCTGTTACCCTTTAGAAACAAGCTAAGCTGTGGAGTTAACCCTTGGGAGACCGGGGCCTACATCAGGGCAAGATGGCCCATGTGCTTGATTCCCTGCACACAAGTGGGGGCCTCAGTGAATTGGTGGAAAATGGATATGTGATGCCGGCCTTGCAAGTAACATTTCACTCACTACCACACAAATGATGCTGTTGGACTGTTTTCATGAAGAAATGATCCCCCTGACTCACATCAGCAAGGCAGCTGACCACAGCAGGAATGTCTGTTTCTGGGTGGCAAGAGATGTTGCTAATGCTCAGGACTAAGAGGGGATAGGAGTGACCACAGGGAGAGGAGGAAATGGTAGGGGGGAAAGCTGAGAAGAGGTGAAGACAGGTGTGGAGGTATAAGGATTCTTTTTTTTTTTTAAGATTAATTTATGTTAATCAGAAAGTCAGATATACAGAGAGGAGGAAAGACAGAGATCTTCCGTCCAATATCTCACTCCCCAAGTAGCCACAAAGGGCTCATGCTGAGCAACCCAAAGCACAGAGTCCAGAGACTCACACCCGGGTGCAGAGTCCCAAGCCTTTGGGCTGTCCGCAACTGCTTTCCCAGGCCACAAGCAAGGAGCTGGATGGGAAGTAGGGCCGCCAGGATTAGAACTAGTGCTCATATGGGATCCCAGCAAGTTCATTAGCTGCTAGGCCACCACACAGGGCCCAGAGCTCAGGATTCTAAAGCAGCAGGTGGGCAGGAATGTTCAGAGCCCAGCTGGGATCCCAGCATTCTGTATTTAATGCATCCTGTGGGGCTGCCTGAAATCTAACGTACTCCTGATGTGGCTCAAATTGAACAATAAAACACAGGCCAAGGTATAAACATAAAAATAAGCAAATCCAAACTGTCGGGTCCTCATCAGGTCTCTCAGGATTCCTCAGCCAGCCCCGGGCCTATCCTCAGGGAGGGGACAGCACACAGGCCTGGGCAGCCCGGCACAGGGTCAGGGCACAGTCCCTGGTACCCGCCTGGCCCTCAGGGTCTCAGTCCCAGGGCGGGGCTGGGCCAAGGAGGCAAGTGCAGGGGAGTCCCCACCTCCTCCAGGGTCACTTCCCCTCTCACAACCTGAGTGAGCTCCTTCTGCCCGGACACTCGTGACGCGGGCACAGCTTGCACTTCCATTGGGCGAGCGGCTTCCAGGAGTCAGTGCCATCTGCTCCCGGTTATAAAGTCGGCTGCGAGGCTTCAGGATCAGAGTCCTTTCAGGTGTCCAGGATGGGATCTCTGGCGCCCCGGACTCTCCTCCTGGTGCTCGCGGGGGCCTTGGCCCTGACCGAGACCCGGGCGGGTGAGTGCAGGTCAGGAGAGAGACGGGCTCTGCGGGGCAGGAGCGAGGGGAGCGCGCGGAGGGGACACAGGACCCCGGGAAGCCGCCTCTCTGGGTCCTCACACCCCCTACACCTCCTGTTCTCTCCTCTCACCATATTTAAGACCCTCCCCTCTCCTCACCGCGTCATCTCGCGGTTCCCACACATCCTTAGTCTCCTCCCTAACCCAGCTCCACACTCCTTGGTCCCAAGGGTTCCGCTCCGAATCTCAGCCCCTCTCTCCCCCAGGCTTCCACTCTCTGAAGTATTTCAGAACCGCCGTGTCCCGGCCCGGCCTCGGGGAGCCCCGCTTCTTCACCGTGGGCTACGTGGACGACACGCAGTTCGTACACTTCGACAGCCACGCCAAGAACCCGAGTGCGGAGCCGCGGACCGCATGGATTCGGCAGGAAGAGCAGGAGTACTGGGACAGGCAGACACAGATCGCCAAGAACAACGCACAAGTTTACAGCGTGAGGCTGGACACCCTGCGCGGCTACTATAACCAGAGCGAGGCCGGTGAGTGACCCGACCCCTCCCCACGTGCGCCCAGGTCGCTCCGGGTCCCCGGGGCCGAGGTCCCCCCACCCCGACACTGCGCGCCCCGCGGAGACCCTCGGCGGGAGGAGCCCGCGGGACACGCCCGGGTTTCGTTTTCGGTTTCAGTGGAAATCCCCGCGGGTCGGTGAGAGCGGGGGCGGAGCTGCGTGGCCAGGGCTGACCGCGGGCGGGGACAGACTCTCACACCTACCAGAAGATGTTCGGCTGCGAGGTCGGGGAGGATGGACGCCTCCTCCGCGGGTACTCTCAGTGGGCCTATGATGGAGCGGATTACATCGCCCTGAATGAGGACCTGCGCTCCTGGACCGCGGCCGACATGGCGGCTCAGAAGACCAAGCGCAAGTGGGAGGAGGCCGGTTATGCTGAGCACCACAGGGCCTACCTGGAGGGCACGTGCGTGGAGTGGCTGCGGAGATACCTGGAGATGGGAAAGGAAACTCTGCAGGGGACAGGTACTAGGGGGTCGCCCTCACCCACCTCCCCGGGGGCTGGGGCAGCAAGGAGGGGAGGAAACTGGGACCCAGGCCAGTATACCCCTCTCCTGATGGCCAAAGCAGGGAAGTCCTATTGGACTTTGAATGCAGTGCCAGTGACCCACAATTCCCTCAGGAGAATAGGGACCTGGGGGAGTGGTAAAGGCACAGAAGATTCTGGAAAGGACCCTGTTGGTGCCCTGGACTCCCCCAAGGTTTTGTGATCATCACCCCTCCCAGACCTGTCCTCAGCCTCAAACCCCTGAAGTGGGAGGTTTCATTCCAGACTATCCTCCCCTCAGAGACCTGGGCCCTCCTACCCTAGCCAGATACCTGATTCTAGAACTTTCCTAACACTAGATTATCCCATTGTCTGAATCCAGGCAGGGTCAGGGTTTTGACTTCCTCCACCATCCCATTTCTCCAGGCTACTCTCAGGAAGGTCACTGAGTGTAACTTTAGTGTCAGGGGAAGAACATGAAAGGCCTGAATTTTCCAAATCTTCCCTCAGACCCACCCAAAGCACATGTGACTCACCACCCAGTCTCTGACCACAAGGCCACCCTGAGGTGCTGGGCCCTGGGTTTCTACCCCAAGGACATCTTACTCACCTGGCAGCGAGATGGGGAGGACCTGACCCAGGACACAGAGCTGGTGGAGACCAGGCCTGCAGGGGATGGAACCTTCCAGAAGTGGGCAGCTGTGCTGGTGCCTTCTGGAGAGGAGCAGAGATACACATGCCACATGGAGCATGAGGGGCTGCCTGAGACCCTCACCCTGAGATGGGGTAAGGAGTGAAGGGAGGGAAAGAGCCTTCAGCAGGGGCAGGACTGAGCCCTGGGGTCAGAGCCCCTTAATTTCCCTTGCCTTCTCAGAGCCTCCTCAGGCCGCTATTCCCTGGTGGGGAGTCATCACTGGCCTGGTCCTCCTGGCAGCTGTGCTCACTGGAATTGTGGTCCTTGCTTTGAAGATGAAGAGGAGGAAGAGCACAGGTAGGCAGGATGAGAGCTGGGTCTGAATCTCCTTCCCCAGAGAGAAGGTCCCCATATCATATTCCCAAGAAGCATAGTGCACACACACCTGCTCCCCCAGCTGAGCCCCAGGTGCTCACACTGGCTCTGTTGCTAAGCTTAAGTGAAGGTGGAGAACAAACGCTTCATGGGTGTGACGGACTGGCTTGGCTGGGAGCAATCAGTCTGACACTAACAGGACCCTGGGAATGGTGGGCAAGGATTCGACAAGTGACAAACAGATACGACAACTCAAGGCAGTTGTATCTGAGTGCATTTTGCAAAAGAAAGGCATCAAATTATATGCAATAGATTATTACAAAGGGACATTCTCTTTGTTTATTCATGTGGTTACATTTCTACAATTTTCCAGGGAGGTAAGTGGGGCTGTTGAGAAAAAAATTGTTCTCTAATAACCTGGTGATAGACTGCGGTTCCTATTTCTTGTGGACGTGGCTTTTCACCAGTTGCAGTTTTAATCATTAAGCAATTAGCTCTCATTGTGCCTTGTGCCCTACATTGGTTTTAATATTAACCTGTCTATTTTTCTTAATTTTTCTTCCTGTGGTTTTTTAAGCTGTAAATGTCTAATATAATCATCTTTTAGGAAGCCCCAAAAATAGACCCAGGTGGGTTTATTAAAGCTAGTGACCTAATAGTTTTTATCCCATACTGCTTGTAATCCTTGTACAATCTCTTCAGAAGGCTTCATAGAATATTGAGCCTTTGCTATGCATAAAGAGCATTATTCCAGCCATAAAGATAAGAGCACAGAGAGTACAGCCAGAAACATCAAGACCACTAGAGATGTAGCCAAGTCCAGGAGGCATCCTTCCTTGAAGCTTCCGCCTCGGCCTGGTGATGTTCTCATGCAGGCTCCAATGGAGGTGGTGTGACACATGGGGATCACTCTGGTAACAGGGACCTGAGTTCCAGCAGCCCCAGGTCAGGGGGAGGGCCCAGCTGAGGACACACCCCCAGGAGAGGTGCCTCCTAACCCTTTCCTGGGTCTGCAACCACAGTTCTAGAAACTTCCCTGAAATAAGCTAGTCTTCTGACTTCCTCTAGGCAGGTCCTCAGGCCCTGCCTTCTCCCTGCCTCTCACTAGATGTTTTCTGTCACAGGTGGGAAAGGAGGGAGCTACATTAAGGCTGCAGGTAAGCACTGGGGTGTGTTTGTGGATGGGGGAGTCCCCAAAGCCCTTGGCATAACCCAAGGAGAAGCTGCCCTGCCCACCCTGCTCCTCTCTCAGCCACACCCCTGGGGCTCTTACCAAGTCATGATTGGTTTGGTTCTCCCAGGTGGGGACAGTGCCCAGGGCTCTGACTCCTCTCTCACAGCTTGAAAGGTGAGATCTGAAGGACCTGGAGGTTAGAGGGCATAGGGTGAGCAGACACAGAGGGGTTGGGGGATTCCTTGAATCTGGACATTTTCACAGTGTGTTGTGCTGTTCCTGTCCTCATATGCAATGACCTCAATTTTTCACCTTGTTTCTGTAGTGTGAGACAACCGCCTTGTTGGGGCAGACATGCTGAAGTCCCCATCTTGGTTTTCTTCAAAAAGCCCTGCCCTCCCTTCCTGCCAAGGCATCTGAGTGTGTTCCTGTGGGCACAGTGTGAGGTGGGAGACTGGCCCTCAAGGCCTAGCATGGGCATCTCTGTCCCTGTCTCAAGTCAGGTGCACCTGCTGCATCTTCATCCTTCCTGTGCAATTCATTTTTTTTTCCAATTCCAATCACGGGGTGTTGGTGAGAAAATTAAAAGAGGAAATTCTAAAAATTTGACAAAATAAACAAGCACCAAGAACTTTCCAGAACCTGTGTGTTTACTGTGTTAAATCTGTTGCAGGTGGGGACAGGAGAGGCTGGGATGCCCTGGGTGAGGACAGGCCTGTGCCAGGCAGTGCTCATCCATCAGACTTTCCCTGCTTTCACTGCTGACCCAACTCAGCTGCCCCAGTGTCCTGGTCTGTCTGGTAGCACGTGCTCACCAACACCTGCTATCACAGCACTCAGCCATTGCCAGGCTGCCCTGTCTCATGGACCTGAGGCAAGGGAGGCTGCATGGGGCCATGGCCGCCAAATCTAGGGCTTAAGTTCATCCCTCAGCTCCATCTTCCTGTGTTCATTTTGTTCCTTAATGTCATTGGCTGATTGCATCTCCTCTTCCTGTGTGTAAGCTCTGGTGGCCTTCACTTGTGTGTGTGCAGGACACAGTGTAGGAGGGAGAGAGGAGGGCAGAGGACACTTGTGAGAAAGCACAGGCCGCGGCAACACCAGCAGGTGGGGACCTGTTCTGTAGCAGCGGCCACAGGCTACCCCTGTCTCGGGCTCTGCTCATTACTCAGCTCATCGCTCAGCTGACTTTGCTGTGGGTCAGACCCAGTGCTGGGCAAGGTGGTCCAGGGTGGGTGTGAAGGCCAGGGCAGCTGGCTGTCTCACCATCATCGTCAGCATGCACTGCCCTGAGGAGGTGATCCTGAGGTAGGTTGGAAGGACACAGTGAGGCACTAGCAAATGTGTCTGGGCAGGTGCTGTGCTGGAAGGGGACGGCCAATGCAAACATCCTGGGCAGGAGGAGTCTGCACATAGAGCAGGGAGCCTTCAGCACAGCTGGATCGGACACCACCATCCAGAAGGACACATGCTCACAGGAAGGCTCTGCTCTGGCTCTGAGTGAGGTGGGAGCCATGAGACAGTCTGAGCATAGGAAGGACGTGTGCACCTTCTGTCCAGAGTCCACCCTGGCTGTTGCGTGAGGACGTGGCTGAGATACTGGGAGGCTGGAGACAAAGCTTTAGGGGCTCTTGCCATGTTGAGGCAGGGATGCCAGTCACTGTGGTGGGTGTGGGCAGTTGGGAGAGATATGAATCTGGATCCTTCTGAAGATGCATGCACAGCACTTCCGCTTCCACTTCCACAGCACTTCCTGTAGAGCATGTGCCCCTAGAGTATGTGCCAAGCAAAAATTTCTTTGGACAGGCACAGAGCCCTCTGCGCGATTAAATCTGGGTGCAGCTGTGATAGATTTCCAGGGGCAACTTCAATGTCTCTCCCTTTAGTTGAGGCAAGATTAGCCATAGCCCCAGATAAAATACAACTTATTTCTCCATTTAATCATTTGAAATTTTAACTTTTTCAGAATTGTATGGAACCCCCCAAAATTTCCATAGCCCAGATGTTTTTAGCCATCTTTAAAAAGACATCAAAAATTCAAAAATTTCAAATTCTAGGGCTTCCCTTGGTATTCTTATGAGGCCTCAAGAATGCCTCAGATTAATAATCTCCCATTTTGTGGAGACAGTTAATCAGGTTGATTGGATTATATTAAGATTATTTGCAAATGGATGTGACACACATCCCAGAGTTTGGGACACTAAAGTAGATGCATGTTATTGTCGACACTTGCTCTGAATTTATTCTAGCTGCTCCTCAGACAGGGGAACAAGTTGGGCATGCTCTAGCCCATTGCTATGCACGTTTTTCCATATTGGAAACTCCCAAAGTTATTAAAACTGATAATGGCCCCTGCTATACCGGCAGTAAATTTTGTGATTTTGCTGCTTGCCACCATATACAACTAATTCCAGGCATTCTTTATAATCCTCAAGGACAAGGTATTGTGGAACGTGCCAACCATACTATTAAGGATTACCTTATTGTAGGCCCCGGTCTCCCAAGGGTTAACTCCACAGCTTAGCTTGTTTCTCTAGGGGTAACAGGATGGGCAATCTTGGCCTAATACATTTAGCCCCTGGTTTGACAGCAAGTTCCCTCTTCCTTACTTCCCCTTTTTTAAGATGCCCCCAGGGGATCTTAGGTGTTGCTTGAGCATTGGAATAATACTGGGAGGAACTAGGCAGACTATGAAAGAGGCAGGCTGACCTCAAATAAATGGCATTCTCTTTACAAGAATGACCCACTGTGTGTTGTCTGTGTTGTCTTTTTTGTAACCCTAGTCTCTCCGCTAGGCTCGGGGTACGTGGTCACATGGTGACGAGGGCGTTGCCGACACCTTATTAAAACAAAAAAGGGGGGTATAGCACTCCCCAAGACCATTTGAATACTGTATTATTTATCTTTAATTTTCTAACATGTGTCCTGCAAATCGTCATTGGAATCCGTCTCAGAAGCAGAAGGGTTACGTGATATGGAAGGATCCCTTGACTGGTCAGTGGCAAGGCCCAGATCCTGTCCTCATATGGGGGTGAGGATCAGTTTGTGAGGATCAGAAAATGAAAATGGCCCACAGTGGATTCCTGAGAGGCTTGTCCAGCAGGGTCCTGCTGCTAAGTCTTGTGAAAGCATGGGTACTGACCATGATGATGGCATTTGAGTTGGAATATCGATGGGACAAAAAACATCTCTGAAGTGAATTGCACCGAGGTCAGCTGTACCCTAACAGCATGTCGGAATGGCAATGGTGATATTGTTGTTGTCATTTGGCTACCTGGAATCCTGCCTGTGCTGTCAGGGCTAACGGAGAGGCCTCTGTTGGCCCGATAAGGCATAAAAGAGACTTTGGCATAACATCGACCATCTTAGCCAGTACATTGGCAGCCACCACCACAGCAGCAGTGACCCTAGGACACCCTACAGCTACCACTGAAACCATGAACAAGCTTGCGGAACTGACTGCCTGTGCTATGGAACAACAGAACTTTATTGATGAACATGTGCTGGTGGGCATGCTTACGTTGTAACAGCAGGTTGATTTGTTGGCAGAGGAGCAGGTTGATTTGTTGTGGGGTTTGGTCTAGGCCTCTTGCTCCCCATCATATATCTTTATGTATGTAAAACCTGTGCAAGTGCAAAATGTTTCCAAGTCCAGGAACTGTTGTCTGCTCATTACTACTGAGCTAAAGACACTCCTAGCCATGGAACAGGGTTACCAGCCTCCCCAAGTATGTTTTGTGCATCTGCAGCAGGCAACGCCTTGAATGGCACCCAGTGACAGGTAAGACGGACCAGGCACTGACCAACCTAAGACAGGGGCTTCGTCATGCTATGGAGATTCCCGATGATGGGTAAGGCTGATAACCTGAGAGTCCACAACCTAAGACAGTTTTAGTTTTTAAAACTAAAAAGGGGGACATGTTGTGGGCTAAGGAGTTGATTAGTACTCATTAGCCTGGGCAGGAACAGGAACTGGGCTTGTAACTAAAAACACCTAGACTAATTGGACTTATCTTTATCCAATATCTTGCTAAATGAGGATGTGGGGGGCAGAGTATATAAGGAGAGGTGAAGGGGCAATAAAGAGGGACTTCACAGAGACTTCTACCATCACTGATCTCCTGTTGGTGCTTCATCCCCAGACCCTCTCTCTCTCCACGCTACTGACACTGCCAGCTGGAGCACTTCCTGTGGACTGCATCCAGGGAAACAGGAGAGTTGAGGATGACACCCAGGGCTTCAGGCCATGCCAGTAGGGGGATGGCATCACCGTGGGAGAAGGGCAACCTGGGAAGGTGGATCCCTGAAGGGACCACCCAGGCATTCAGTACAGGAATGGTGGGAACCAGGATGTCAGTGAGAAGTGAGTGACACTACAGGGCTGTCAGTTGTAGGAGGACAATGTGACCCTAGAAGGTCAGCTAGCACAGGATTACAGTTGATTGGACAATATTGTATGATAACAACTGAATGGTGCCTTTTGTGTGACTGATTGGATATCCTTTGCATGAGAACAACCGAATGTCTACCTTTTGTATACTTGATGGGATATCATTTGTATAAGAACAGTTGAGTGAAAAGTATGTGTATGAGAACACTTGGAATATACAAGACAAAAGGAGTTCCACACAAAAGCATAGAAACAGTTGATGTGTTTTTTGATAAGCTCAATACCTCCACCTTTATCCTATATGACCCTCAGTGTATAAAGTCTGTTGCCCCTAATAAATTTCAGCTATTGATCATCAGTCAGTAGTCCATGTGTGTTATTGGTTCCGTGCACCAAGTCCATTGCTGCAGGACAGCGACAGTCAGTGACCAAGATTCAGGTGACAAGGGGAAATGTCTGTGCAGGAGAAACATACTGAGGAGGTGGCTTCATGTTGAGCACATTTGTAGTCATGAGCATAGATGGAGTACCCAGGCAGTGAGTGTGAGTGATGAGAGAGGCCTGCAGGGCTAGGTTGGGGATAGGATAGGAGGGGACAAGCAACAGCCCCCTACTTGCAGGGCTAGGGTTGCTGTAACAGCAAGGGACTACAGACATGCTGAGGGGATCCCGTGAGCCCTGGGAGGGCTGGGAGAGTCTGGAATGGGCAGGGGGTCTATATATGGCTCAGGTGGGTGCTGATGGTGCCACCCTCAGAGCACACTCTGGCAGCAGGAATGGGGACAGGACTCCCACCTGGACCTCAGCCTCCCCTATAAGATGGTCATGTGAGCATACCTGGGCCCTGGACACCATGCAGTGAGGGGCTGCTCTGACAGAGACCTGGGTGCAGGCGGCACAGCTTATAGCAGTGTTGTTTATGATGTTGCAGGTTTACTAAGTGGGAAACATATGGACCTGGTTCTGAGCCACACCTCCCCTCTGACCTCTAACCTTCTGTAGGCTGCAGTGCTAGGCAATGGTGCCAGGTAGAGAAGGGAGTCCCAAGTCCAGGCTCTACCCTCACCAGACACCTTCTTATTTAGCTGGGATGTCGAGGGGAGGGGCAGTCACTGCAGTTTCAGCTTGTGATGTTTTAGCTCCCAGTGTTCACATTCAGACATGGCACAGCCAAGGTCAAAGGCACCTGAATTCTCTGAGAGCCCCACAATCAACTTCACTGTCACCCACACTGGGAACCCCTGGGCCTGTGAACAAAGAGCACTTACAAGA
This sequence comes from Ochotona princeps, assembly GCF_030435755.1. NCBI lineage: Eukaryota > Metazoa > Chordata > Mammalia > Lagomorpha > Ochotonidae > Ochotona > Ochotona princeps. The sequence continues at coordinate 115,880,125 of NC_080832.1, forward strand.
TAGGTGAGGCATAAAAAGTATTTTTATTTGGGCCCTGCGGCGTGGCCTAGCGGCTAAAGTCCTCACCTTGAAAGCCCCGGAATCCCATATGGGCGCCGGTTCTAATCCCGGCAGCTCCACTTTCCATCCAGTTCCCTGCTTGTGGCCTGGGAAAGCAGTCGAGGACGGCCCAATGCATTGGGACACTGCATCTGCGTGGGAGACCCGGAAGAGGTTCCTGGTCCCGGCATCGGATCGGCGCGTACCGGCCTGGATCCTGCTACCTCACACAGTGCCCCACATGGATTCTCCCTCCTTGGAACCCACAATGAAATCTAGGAGTTTCTCATTTGCCCTTCATCTGGCTGTGTGACACTGTAGCTGACTCAATTAAGAGAAAATACAGAAAACCTGGTTGAGGCTGCACAGCCAGGAGCAGAATCCATGGCCTCACCCTGGGTGGTCCCAGCTGGAAACCACAACCCTGCTTCTGGGCACAGAGGGCACAGCTCACACTCCTGACCCTGATGCTGGACCCGGGCCTGTACCAGGACTGCTGTCCCTGGTGCCCTGATTTTTACATTAGAGATGTCACTGACAGCCTGGGGGTCCTGATGTTGCAGCTCTGAGGCGTGGTAGAAATGCTTCTGTTGGGGCACAGCATGGTGGCCCAGTAGCTAAATCCTCACCTTGCATCTGCTGGGATCCCATGGGGGCTCTGGTTCATGTTCTGGCTGCTCTGCTTTCCATCCAACTTCCTACTTATGTCCAGGAAAAGCAGGAGAGGATGAACCAAAGTCTTGGGACCCTGCACCCATCTGGTAGACCTGGAAGAAGCTCTTGCTTCCTGGCTTTGGATTGTCTCATCATTGACTATTATATCCACTTGGGGAGTGAGCCAGCAGATGGAAGATCTTTTCCTCTGTATCTCCTTCTCTCTGTAAATCTGTCTTTCCAATAAAAAATAAATTAAAAAAAATCACAACATCAAGGAAAGAACTAGAAGACACAAGACAATTGAACAAAGTTTGCCAATATCCAGGCTTAGAAGAATTAATATGATCAAATCATCCATGGCTCTCCAAGAAACTGCAGATTCCGTTTGATCCCAATAAATATATGGAGGACTTTGTTCACAGAGAAGCAAGATAAAGCAAAACTCCAGATTAGCAGGAGGTGAGAAATAAGAGTCAGATCCACATAATTCAAAGTGAAACCATGAAAAATATTAAAGATTAACCAAAAGCTGGTTTGAGAAAAAATAAAATAGACAAATATTTAGCCAGGCTAAGAACAACAGCAACAACAACAACAAAACCTTAAAAAACCTCAGATAATTAAAATTAGAAATTTGAAAAGAGACATTAATGGCCCAGCAGATTGGCTCACCGTATAATCCTCTACCTCCAAGCACCTCATCCCATATGGGAGCTTGTTCGTGTTCCAGCTGCTCCACCTCCCATCCAGACCCCTGGTTGTGCCCTGGGAAAGCAGAGGATCATCCAAAGCCTTGGGACCCTGCACCCATGTGGGAGATTAAGAGGTGGCTCCTGGCTCTTAGCTTCACATCACCTCAGCTATAGCCATGAAGGCCGTTGGGGAGTGAAGCAGTTGATGGAAGTTTTTTTCTTTCCGATTCTCTTTTTATTCTGTAAAATCTGCATTTCCAATGAAAGCAAATCTTAAAACAAACACACGAACAAAACCAGAAGAACCTGGTGTTGTACCCTAGCAATTGATGTCCTCCCCTTGCATGCTTGGGATTGCATATGGGCACCAGTTCATGTCCTGGTAGCTCTGCTTCTGATCCAGGTCCCTGCTTGTGGCCTGGGAAAGTAGTCGACGTCAACCCAAGGTCTTGGAACTCTGCACCCATGTAGAAGACCTGGAAGAGGATCCTGGCTCCTAGCTTCAGATTGGCTCAGTTCTGATAAATGCGATCATTTGAGAAATGAATCAGTGGACAGAAGATCTTCCCCTCTCTCTCTCTCCTCTCTGTATATCTTACTTTTACTGAAGAGAGAGAGAGAGAGAGAGAGAGAGAGAGAGAGAAAGGAGACATTACTGGTAATTCCATAGAAACACAAAGGATAATAAGATACTGCTGTGGGGACAACCATTTGGGCACTGGTTCAAGTCCTAATAGTCTGACTGCTCCACTTCTAATCCAGCTTCCTGCTGATGGCCAAGGAAAGTTGCAGAATAAATTATATAATATACAATATAGAATACATAATATATAAAATGTACAATCTAAATATTTAAATTAGAGGCTGCCATCCCAGCCCAACAGTTCTCAGATGGCCACAGGGCAACAGAGGAGGCTGAATGCACTTTGCTCCTCTGCTGGAGTTATGGCTGAGCTGCCACATGAGGGCCCTGGCAGGGCTGACTCAGCAGCTGCTCTTTGCTTCACTCCCTTCACTCTTGGTCAGGGCTGGACTCCTCTCCATGACAATGCTGGTCACAGCATCTAAACACCTGCACTCCACAGATGGCTGGGACAAAGGACAACAGATGGGCAAGCAGCAGACACACTGCCCAGGCTGGGAAGGAGTGAACAGAGGGATAAGGCTTTGAGAGCTCCCACCTTCACTGAGGAACCTAGGAGCCCACAGGCTCCCCAGGGATAAATGAACACTCCAAACCTGGGGCCCTGGGGCTGCAACCACTGGCTGAGCTGGAGGATCTGTCTGTTACAAGAAACTCATCCTGGTCAACAGTGCCAGGTCAGCATAAAGAGGACATGTCTGAGGACAAAGGGAAGAGAAAGGTTTTCAGACATCAGCAAAGCTCTTTGAAAATGAGTACATAGCAGGATGTGGGGCACAGCTAAAGAGCAAGAAAGGTTGACTGGCTGATCTGAAAGCAGCAAAGGTTGTGTAAGAGATGAGAACCTATCCCAGGAGAAGGGGTTTGGTGCAGCTGCTTAAGCTCCTGCGTGTGAAGCCGACATCCCAGAGCAGAGAGCTGGTTCACATTCTGGCTGCTCTGCTTCTGATCCAGCTCCTTGCTGCAGTGCCTGGGGAAGCAGCAGAAGACGGCCCAAGTAGCTGGGCTCCTGACACCTACCTGGGAGACCTGGTCTTTCTCTCTGATTCTCCCTGTCTCTCTGTCACTCTTATTTTAAATTAAAATAAGAGGCAGAACTTTCTTCTTTCTTTCTCTCCCTGGCCACACCTGAGCCTGTGACCAATGGGCATATCGGTTTAGACAAATCACCCCCACTCCCTGAGAGTTCAGACACAGCCTGAGAGTGACTGAGGTTGTACAGTCCCCGGCCTGCACGGTCAGCATGACCAAAGCTGGAATACTGACACAGAATGTCAGCAGCGTGGGCTGCAGGCTGAGTGGGCTTCCTGCTGTTGTCAGACACCGGGGGCTCTTAACATGATTCATCCCGCTATGACTGCAGATGGACACTCAGACTCTCAGAAAGACACTGAGTGTGAGATGGGAGAGCCAAGGCTTGGGTGTTGGGAGCTGTGGTCATTAGCAAGGCAGAAACTGAGAAGACATGAAGGGTATGCTTGCCATGAGATTTATTATTATTTTTTTTAACTTGAATGTTATAGAGGAAAGAGGCAGTTAGAGATCTCACAACTATTGGTTCACTCCCCAGATGGTCACTGAGCCAGGGCTGGACCAGGCTAAAGCAGGATCCACCAGCTTCCTCCTTCTCCCTGATGGCTGCAGGGTCCCCAGGAGTCAGGCCAACTTCTGCTGCTCTTCCAGGCACAAGGGCAGGGAGCTGACTGAGAAGTGGAGCACACAGGACTCTGTTCAACGGCCACATGGGACACTGGCATTGCTGGCAGCAGCTTTCCATGTTACACCACAATGCTAGCCTCTCATAAGAAAGCTTCAAAAATAATGAACTCTTTCAACTATAGATGCTTGTCAGTTTGATGCAAACAAAAACAAAGCCTCCAAGCATGTGAAGATTTATGGCTGATGACAGTTGAGTACTGTAAGTGGTTCTTTGAAGGTCAATCAAGCATGGGGTATCAAAGCATCTAACACACCTGCAGCAATGTGAGAGAGACAATACTGAGTAATATACAATAGCACACACCAGCAGGTGCTCCTTGCATGGTGTCTGAACAAACTCTCCTCCCACCCCCTTCCTGATTTGCAAGGACCCAGGGAGACCCCCAAGGGCCCCTCATTCTCTCCTGCTCACAAGCAGGCCCTGGTCCACTCCTACTGTAGGACCCTGTGCCCCTTGTCCCTGGGGCCTGCACAGACTCCTGCACGTGTGTCACCATGGAAATGGAGCCCTGCCTCTGCCCCGCACACACACATGCCCCTCCCAGATTCAACAGTGAGATGCCTGCCAATACATACATTTCCCCACCATACACAGGGATACACACATCCTGCATAAACCATATGGCACAGCTGCACTCACTCACAATTGCAAATTCTTTAATCCACACTGACACATGGAGAAATGTAATTCCTTCCATTTAGTTTCCTTGATTTTTATATTTTGGTTGTATAAATGATGCCCTCATAATAAGAGGAATTTTAACACAATGTATCACAAGGCTGGCATCTTTTTTGTTTGTTTTTTAAGATTTTTTATAAACATTTATTTTGTTTTGAAAGGCAGACTTGCAGTCAGAAAAGGACAAATGGAGAGATTCTTCCACTCGCTGGTTCACTCAACAAGTGGCCACAATGGCCAGAGCTAAGCCGATCTGAAAACAGGTGCCAGGAGCTTCATCAGGGTCTCCTATGTGGGTATAGGGGGTCAAGGACTTGGGCCATCATCTGCTGCTTTCCCAAGCCATAACAGGGAGCCAGATTGGATGTGGAGTAGACAGAATACAAACTGGCACCCATATGGGATCCTGGCATTGCAGCAACAGCTTTACCCAATGTGCCACAATACCTTCCCCATTGTTTTCTAAATTAGGAGATAAGGAAATAGAAGGGCTTAGGATATTGTTGATGAGACCAAGGCATGGGGCCAATCAGGCCCCTCTCTGCAGATGGTAGGCTGCTTCAAGTGGAACCAGGGGACACAGGGGTAGACAGCATGGCCTGCCAGCTTGGATTTCTCTTGGGATGGTCCTGCGGCGCCCCCTGCAGGTCATCTGGGCCAGACAGGCTCACACACTGCAGGACAGAGCACCAGTGTTCCAGGGAGGCATTTTACCCACTCAGGACCTCCCTCTCCCTCAGCCACTCAAAACTCACACCCAGCCCTTGTGGAGAGGAAAACTCACACCCAGCCCTTGTGGAGAGGATGCTGATGACCCACAAGCGCTTGTATCACCCCCTTTGTCAGCTCTGGCTACTCTCATACAACACTGTCCATATGGAATCCTGTCATTGCTGTTACCACCAGAACAAGGGAGCTGAGGGCCACAGGGTGGAGGACAAGATCCAAGAGCAGCCCCACATGCCTACAGGGCCTTGAACATGTCCTCCTGGCCCAAAGAGGTTCACACTGGCTCCTTCTGCTGGGGTCCCTCCAATAGGCTACACCCTCTCTCTGCTGCCCTGCCCCCACTGCACTCAGCCTCCTTTCCCTCCCCAGCCCTGAGCCAGCCCCTCCCACCCACAGAGCCCAGCAGGAGGTTGAAGCACCACAGGCCCAGAGCAGCAACCCTGGTCTGCCTGAACTGGCCCTGCCCTGCCGGGGACACCCCAGGCTAAGGAGGTTGTCAAGCTCCACCCTGCCAGCTTCCAAGCTGTGCTCTGTCCACCTGCCCCTGCACAGTTGCATGCACAAAAGGCTGCAGGCCTGGGGCTGCCACGGTCATCCTGCCCTGCCGTAGCATAGACCCAGCCAGCCCACAACCCTCAGTGGATCCTCTTTCCTGTGGAGACTGGGGGATTCTGCCTGCCCTCCATGCCCTCAGCTGGTCTCTGCCATGGCCACCCTCAGCACTCAGCACAGGCACCGTCCTGGACAAGGATCTCCATGCTGAGTTCTTGATCCATTTCTTCTGCTCACAGCCCTGGGGGTGAAGGATAGCATAGGGGACCTATCCCTTGAGAGAGGGGCTTGTAAAGACCACCAACACTGGAGTAGGAATCCTGAGCAATCCCTTCCTCACTGCACACTCTGCCACAGGGGATCAGAAGGGACATCTCCTCCACAGGAGAGTCTACAGAGAGGACAAGAGCCACCTCCCAGCTGCCCTGACCTTCTGGGGCTGTTACCTTGACAGGGTCTCCTGGCTGTGACACAGGGCCATGACCTCCTGTGATACTCAGGCCACAGGGACTGCCTGATTATGAAACTGGGGTCATGGATGAGAGAGTGTAGGGGGCAGCCCACACTGGAGGAGAGGCCCCACACAGAGACCCAGGCCCATGGCCCTGACCTGCCGCACACTGGATCTGCACTGGCACAAGCCCCTCCCCCTGGGCACTCCCTATTCCTCTAACCCAGACAGCCTCTCAAGGAGGCCATCACAAGGCATCTCCAACTACCTGGAGGCTGGGAACAGGCTCAGGCAGGTCCCAGGGATGTGGGGGAAGGAGGGACAGACACACTGTCCGACACACAGGATGAGGTCAGGGCCTGGCTGCTGGGATACTGCGGTCACTACCGTACACTCAGTCTGACCTCTAGGGCTCTGGCACCACCCTGGCTTTGCCTGCACTGAGCCTGTGTGGAGAGATGTGGCTCCTTTTCCCCTCACAAAGACCCCAACTTCCATCCTCAGTCCTTACTGGGCCCCCGCCTCACTGTATTGGAGAAGTGCCAGGGGACTCACCTCCCAGAGAGGCTCCCACCTCCCCTGGGTCTATGGAGGTGATTTCCTGTGGCAGATGACCTAACGAGGATTGGCATCTACCAGAGCAGGAGCAGCAAGGGGCCCAGGCAGGTGGGCACTTGGTGACAGGAAAACAAGGCCTGAATGTGCAGGAGAGTGAGGAAGTGACCTGCCCCTCTCCCTGCCAGTCAGCCACCTACCCAGACCTGCCCCATCCAGAGCTGCCTGTGGCACCACAGCGCACTGCCTGAGAGCCTGATGCCCCACAGTGGCCCTTGGAGCAGCTGAACCTCTGCTCCCCAGTGTTCCTCGGGAATGGAAGGGCCCCCTCCCATCGGGCAGGGCATCCCTGACCTGAGGAACTGCTGGGGTCCAAGGCTCCAAGCCCTCAAATGCAAAGCAAGGTAGTATTTTCAATCAGAAGTCCTTGTGGCAACGGAGCCTGTGGGACTGCACTGCAGGTCTTGTTCAAGGCTAGGGACACTGCCAAGGTCTGGGAGGGGCTGGTGAGAAGTTGACCCCGACCCCTGTGCTCCCTGGGAGGCGGGGCAGGGAGAGGGACAGCACTGCTCCTTCCTGCTCTACCATCTGGGCTAAGTCCTAACAGAGATACCCGGACGGTGACCGTGGGCACCTGAGTCCCTGACTCCCTGCAGCAGCAAGACTGTGGCAGCAGCGCCTAAGACGCTGGCACGGCCCGGTTTCCTGGGACAGAGTCCTGTGGACAGGGGAGCACAGGTGTCACAGAGCTCTCGGCCAGCCTATGGCCTGGGACGCCCTGCTCAAGTGGCGACTCAACACTGTGGGATCTGCACAGCAGGGCTGCGAGCCAATTCTGCCCACACTGCCCTGCCCACGTTGACAGGAGAGCAAGGACTGGAGTTATGGTGGAAATCCCTGAAGGCCCTGGTCTCTCAGACAACGTTTCCTGCAGGGAGTGCCTGCCCGCCCTGCCCACAGTGACTCTTCCCTTTCCCTATGCCCACTGAGAAGTTTCACCTGTCCACTCCCCAGGACCCTCATCCTCACCCCAGCACAGACAAACCCAGGGGGAAAACTCAGCTCTCTGCCAGAATAGGCAGCTCCGCAGGGCTGGCAGCTCCGGTGGCCCTAGTGACAGGGAGGAAGACAAGGGCGCAGGCAGAGCAGGACTCCAAGGTGGAAGGCAGGGTCTACAGAGGCTGCAGAGGTCAGGGCACCCACAGCCAGAGAGCCTGGAGAGTTCGGGCAGGAAGGGGAGAGGAGGTGAGGAGATGGGAGTTGCTCCCCTGGGGAAGGATCATCCTGGATCCAGTGGGAACAGGGAAGGTGTAGCCCCAGAGGAATTCAGAATGAGAAAGAGGCAAGGGGACAGAGAGGGGGCAGAGCCCTCAAAGGGTCAGTATATTTTTAGATCAATAATTGTGGGAAACCTGGATACACACAGGCCAGGAGTAAATAGAGGAAATGAAGTGGAATTCTTAACTTAAAGCATAGACAAAAACCAATCAAAAGGCCCTGGAAGAGGCTCCTGGCTCCTGGTTTCAGCTGGACTCCACCCTGGCCCTTGCAGCCACTTGGAGAGTGAACCAGCTGATGGATGATTCCTCTCACTCTTCCCTCCACCTTCTTCCCCCATCTGAATCTCAAAAAATGTTATAACTATTTAAAAGAAAACATTCAGGCTAAATGTTGTGTGCAGATTTTAAGAATTCATTTGGGACCCAGCACAATGGCTCAACGGTTAAATTCTCACATCCCAAACACTGGGATCCCATATTGGTGCCAGGTTCATGTCCCAGCTGTTCCACTTCCCTCCCAACTCTCTGCGTATGGCCTGGGGAAGGAGCAAAGGATGGCCCAAAGCCTTAGGACCCTGCACCCGTATGAGAGAGGTGGAAGAAGCTCCTCAATGGCTTCTGATCAGCTCAGCTCTGGCTGTTGCATCCATTTGGAGAGTGAACCAGCTAATGGAAGATTTTTCTCTGTCTCTTATTTTTTTTAAATTTATTTATCATTGTTGCAAAGTCAGATATACAGAGAGGAGGAGAGACATAGAGAGAAATCTCCCGTCCGATGATTCACTCTCCAAGTGACCACAACGGCCAGTACTGCGCCGATCCCAAGCCAGGAACCAGGAGCTCTTCCAGGTCTCCTACGTGGGTGCAGAGTCCCAAGGCTTTGGGCTGTCCTTGACTGCCTTCCCAGGCCACAAGCAGGGAGCTGGATGGAAAGTAGGGCCACCGGGATTAGAACCAGTGCTCATATGGGATCCTGGCGCTTTCAAGGCAAGAACTTTAGCCGATAGGTCACTGAGCTGGGCCCTTCTCTGTCTCTTCTTATCTCTATAAATCGAATCAGCCTTTCAAATAAAAATAAATAAATATTTATTTTAAAAAAGAATTCATTTGGGCCCAGCGGCGTGGCCTAGTGGCTAAAGTCCTCACCTTGAACGCCCCGGGGTTCCCATATGGGTGCTGGTTCTAATCCCGGCAGCTCCACTTCCCATCCAGCTCCCTGCTTGTGGCCTGGGAAAGCAGTCGAGGACGGCCCAAAGCTTTGGGACACTGCACCCGCGTGGAAGACCCGGAAGAGGTTCCTGGCTCCTGACTCCGGATCGGCGCACACCGGCTGTTGCGGCTCACTTGGGGAGTGAATCATCAGACACAAGATCTTCCTCTCTGTCTCTCCTCCTCTCTGTATATCTGACTTTGTGATAAAATAAATAAATCTTTGAAAAAAAAAAAAAAGAAGAAGAATTCATTTGATTCACCCTCACTTCACAACAGAATGCCTGGGCCAGACTCAGGCTCAGCTCCCAACACCAGCTGTCTGCCCAGGTGCATCCTGGGAGGCACAGTGGTGGCTCACGTTAGTGGGTCCCTGCCACCTTGTGGGAGATGGAGATGACATCACCTGGCATTTGCCTGGCATGGCAGCTTCATGTGTTGTTGGTGTCTGAATATTGCACCTACAGATGGAAACTCTGCATCTGTTTTTCATTTTCTATTTTCTCCCTGTCTTTCAAATAATAAACCCCAGGAAGAAAATTATTTTTAAAAAATAAAAAAAGAAACATTCACACAGAGCAGATCCATAGCAATGGCAACCCATGGGATGGAGAATATAAAACTGTGAGCCAGTTAACAGAAAAACACTGGCAACACGCTTGAGGTCTGAGAAGAAGAGGACCATGAGGAAGAGGCCCAGACTCCCCTGGAGGCTGATTTCTGTCAATCACACACACACACGTGCCCAGGTCTCAGGGTAGCTGGTGTCCCTAAGAACAGAGGGAAGCCTCTTGGTGTCCACACACAACTTCACAAAGACCCACACATGCCCAGGGTGTCCATCCCACAGCCAAGGACACTGGCCAAGAGCCTGAACCACTCCTGCTCCACCCTGACCCACGACTCACTCCAGGGGGACAGGAAGCTGAGGCCTGTTGGGCTCTCCCAGAAGCAGGGACTAAGAGAAATCACAAAGTGCGCACACATGGCCTCTGCAAGCAGCAGACAGGGTCTGGACTCCAAAAGGTCACGCTGCCTGCTCTGAGGGTCACCTGACAGGTATACAGGTGCTGGAGGAAGCTTTCCTGGCCACGCTGAGCGTCCAGGACTAGCTCATTGCTTATTCTAACCTGTGCCTCCCTGCAGGTGTCTGCGGCTCTCTGATTCTCATCCCTACCTCACAGCAGGTTCTTTTGACCCAGGTGCATTTACCCAGCACCCTCCACTGAGAGATGCAGCCCCTCCCCTCCTCCTGTCCTGAGGGATGAAGCATGTGGTCCCTCCTGGTCTCTGTGGGAAAGCCGCCTTGTGCTGGAGGAGACACTGCACAGGCTGCTCCCTCTGCTGGGACTGATATCCCAGGGCTGTTTGCTTCAGCAGTAAATATACTAAAATTTGGACAATAACCCAGGGACACGTCCCACCTGGGAATCTCTGCTCAACCATCAGCCTCTGGAAAATTGAAACTCTGCTTTCAGTCCCTATTCCCCCTCAGACTCCTGTGAAACTTCTCTTCTCTCTAGACTGATCACTGCCCACGGCATTGTGAAATGGATCTGCTAATCATTTCCGTCTATTACTCTTATCCAGTTCAAGTGCAAGGTCGAAGGACAGACACACCTGTTATTTGCCAAGCACTCAGAGTTAGACCTGCATGTAGAGGACACCCAGTGAGAGTCTGGCGAATGAGTGAATTCCCACAGAGCATACATTGGCTGCTATTGACATCCGGGGATCTTAACCCACTGCAAATACACGTTGGTAATGTAACATTAGATATAAATTGTAAATGCTCAATAATAAAAAAAAAGCAGCCTGCACTCCTGTCGCACTGACATTTTCCCCCTGGACACAGATCCCTGCCCTGCCACACTCTCTTTCCTTTAACTTCTCTCCTCTCTGTTGCCCTCAACACTGCAGGACAACACAAGGAAAACTTCAGATTCTCCTTCCTGCTGGCCAGGGCGATTCTCTCTTTCCCCGATCCATTCATAGTATCTGCCTGGGGATCACATCTCCTTCAATCAGTAGAACCTGTTTGGAACACCTTGGAATTTCTCCAGAACACAACCTTCAGGCTGAGAGCAGTTCAGCCCCTCCCACCCCTGGGTGAGCAGGGAGGGCTGCAGAAAGCAGCCCCTGCCTTTGCTACTCACTCCCAAACAGCACATCCAGGACCCAGCCCCAAACAGCGACCTCCTGCAGGAGACTAACGCTGGCTACTGCTTTCTGCTGCTGCTTACTTGATTCTTTGTTTGTGCCAAGGTAACCACATCCTTGTGAAATTCACTTTGTACAAAGCTGCACCCACAGCGGGGAAGGACATTGTCATCAGTGAGCAGTACTGTGAGAACCAGACCCCCCAGTGGACACTGCGTGTGGAGCCACAGCACCCAACCCTGAGCACCTCCATGTGGACTGAAGACATTAATGTCACACCTGCAGCTGGACCCTGGCAGAAGGACGTGGAGAGGAACACACTCCGGCAGGACCTGGGGCAGAGACTCCTCCCACAGGACCCCAAAACAAGAGACAATGGGAAAAATAGACCTGGGGCTGCATCCATGTGAGCAGCTCCTGCAGCAGAGGAAACAGGCCAGAGAGCCAAGATTGGGGAAAGTCTCTGCACATCCCACATCGGGCCACAGGCTCATGGCCAAACATCCACAGGATTCAGCAACCAGAACTTCACTGAACAAGGACAAAGGACTGGCATGGACATTTCTCAGAGAAAGACACACAGGTGGCCACCAGACACATGGGATGCACTGGGTTACCCTGTGTCCCAGCATCTGGGATTGATCCCACCTTCACAGTGACCCAGGCTCCTGTTAATGCACCCCTTGGGTAGCCAATGATGCTTCAAATCTTGTATCTGTGCCATCCATGAGGAAACCTAGATCAAGTTCATGGCTCCTGACTTTGGCCTTGCCCAGGTCCATCTGCTGCAGGATGTGAGGCAGTAACCAGAAGATACATGATCTTTTTCTTTCTACCTATCTGTTATATATTTATTTATGTATAATGGATTTGTATGTATATATATATAGTATGTATATATATAATATGTATCTCTATAGCTTTCATAGTTAAAATCTTAAAATAAAATACTTGGAACTAATGATTCAACTTGCTATAATCCCAGAGCTCTTCTGGCTCCACACCCCCACAATCAGAAATAGAATTTCAGAACTATTTGGATGGGGTTGATGCATGGGAAAAAGCAATTTTGAGGTGACAAATCAGACCTCAGAGATAACCAGTGAAAAATCCAAGATTCAGATTATAAGATTTATTTGTAATATTCAAATGACCTACTGATCTGGGGGAGAGGAGAACAGTAGTAAGATATCAGTTCATGCAGTTTGATGGATGATTATCAAAAGATGAGAGATAAGGGCCCAGGTTGTGTAGTGGGTAAAGCCTCTGCCTGTGATGCTGGTATCCTATTCAGGTGCTACTTTGTGTCCCGGCTCCTCTGCTTCTGATCCAGCTCCCTGCTAATGCACCTGGGAAGGCAGTGGGAGATGATCCAGGTGCTTGGGCTGCTGCACTAATGTGGGAGACCCGGAAGAAGCTCCTGACTGCTGGTGGCTAGCTTCTGGCTCTTGGCATCAGACCAGCCCTGCTCCTGCCATGCGGCTCTTTGGGAGATGAGCAGAAAATGGACACTGTGTGTCTCCTGCTCTCTTTGTATCTCTCCTTGTGTGTCTCTCCTCCCTTCCTCCTCTCTCTGTAACTCTTTCAAAGGATTAAGTCTTTTTCAAGATGAAGAGTATAATTTGCGCATAATGGAAAGAACTAGAAGACATTGGAGACTTGGAGAGACAAATGTCTCCTGTTCTCCCCTATATGTGGATGCTAAACAAGCAAACAGGGGCTGGCACTGTAGGGTAGCATTTGAACTGCCAACACCCACCTCATATGGGCCCAGTTCAAGTCTCAGTTGTTCCACTGCCAGTCCACCTCCCTGCTGATGCACCTGGGAAAGTAATGCAAGATGCCCAAGTGCTCAGATTTCTGTCAATCACCTGGGAGAGCTGATGAAGGCTCAGGCTCCTGACTCTGGCCTGGTCAGTGTCAGCCTGTGCAGCTCTCACTCTCCCTGTGTAACTCTGCCTTCCCAATACAGAAATCAGTTTCAATGAAAAAGGAATAAATGCAAAGCACATGAAAATCGTATTTGTTTGTATTGATCAGTACATACCCTACACATACATTGAAATATCGCAATGCCCAGAATGTGTCCAGTAATCATGCGTGTGTGTAAATCAAGATACTTCTGTAATGTTTCAGGAGGTGGAAATGCTGACTTCCCTGATTCAGTCATCACATGCTGTGGGCATGGACTGAAGGCTCACCCTGCACCGCCAGAATGTGCAAATAGACACATGTAAACTGACAATTCAGGAGCCCCAGAAACAGACACAGGCACATTCACTTTTACTTCAAATGTATTTTTAATTAGATAGAACTAAGCTTTAATACCCATTGACATGTACAAGAGCCAAATGGGATGGGGGACAGACTGGTCTTCTGCTACACATACTGGCAAACCAGGGTAGGGGGCGGGCCTGGTGGGGGTTATTGTGGGTCGCCCCGACTAGGCTGCAGCTCCCACTGGTTAGTGTGAGGGCCGAGTACGTTTTGGGCAGAACCAGACTGGACTGCAACACCCATTGGTTCCAGTGCAACTCGGGACTGAAAACAGAACCAACCCAGCAATTGCAACCACCAGCTGATCGGGGTGATGGACTGTGCCGGGCCCTGTGCTTGCTAGAACATACAAGAAACTAGTCTGGGAATACCTCAAAGTTTCTTTGGAGATCTCCCCAATCGAACTGCTGGACTCAGAACTCTAATCAAGAAAAGACAGAAGATAGAGCAGATCAATCATTCATCTCAGCTATATGTTGGCAGCGAAATATTGGGCAAACGGAGACTTTATGATGTACCATATCAAAATGTGGACGACCTCATCGAGCGAAACTGGCAGCGATTCCTAACTGGAGAACTATTAACACCACTCGAGCACATATCTCAGAGCATACCCTACATCCGGGACTCGGGGTGGGTGGGAAACCGGGTGGGGCTTCTCCCTCAATATCCCCCTTTACCTCAGATACATGATGGAAACAATATGGACATAATGGCATTGCCCACTTCCCTATCCCCCTGAACCTTTTTTTTCTTTTTTTTTCTTTCTTTAACTGTAATTAACTATGTAAAGATTGTCAACAACAACACAATAAAATAGATTAAAAAATGTATTTTTAAGATCATAACTGGGATTCTACAATCCAACTTTGAAATAGTTATTCTTCATGGTTTTAAAGTTTAAGCAACTCCACACCATGCTTCCTAAACACAGTCTTTGTTATTTTTACAGATCTCAGAGAGCTTGCATTTACACTACACCATTCTCAATCTACAATATTTAAAAATTAATTGCACATTTGCTGACAAGAGAGTTTTCTGAAATTAGTCTACCAAATATAAAGAATGACTTCTTGCCTGTGCAGCAGACCACATGCCCAGATGCACATGGGCGACATGACAACCAGTTCTGTGAGGCCTGCGGAGGACGTCTATTACCGAGGAGGGCAGAACAATTGGACAGCTCTCCTGGACAAGCTTTTATAGCAAGTATCTGGGTGAGTGGAGACTCTAAGGTAGACTATGTCAGCCAATGGACCTTGGAAGGATTTCCTTAACCTTGGAGCAACAAAGTCAACAGCATCTCAGAACTATCAAAACCATTTAAGTAGTACCTTCAGAACATGCTTCACATTAGGAGACCCTGGGATGACATCCGCTGATCGTCCCCCATCCCCTGCACTAAAGTGGTAAGGATGCTGGTGCAGCTCCTCCCCTTCTCTTCCTCCTTCCCTCAGATACAAGAAGAAAAAAAGAGATTGGAAACAGTTTACTCATCCTCCACCCTGGTTGGTGAACCACTTGAGCATGCAACCTTCTTAATTATGTAAACATCATCAAAAAATAAAAGAAATCTGTTATAGAAATAAATTAATTAATAATAAGTAAATAATTAATAATAAGTAAATCCAGGACCCATAGGGGCACCAACAGTATGAGCACCTGCAGCTTGGATGCCAGCAAGGTCCACCAGCCTCCTGGCCCCATGTCCACAGCCAAGCAGACCAAGAAGCTCACACACGGGCTGTGCCATGGTGGATAAACACATGAGGAGTGACCCAGCACTGGGAACTGGAGGTGTCTGCTTGCAGTGAGCAGAGTGAAGCCAGCCCAGCCTGCTCTATGTTCCCCCTTCCTTCCAGGCCTGGCAGCTCCTGCTGCTGCACCACCTGGATGGACTGCCAGGGACCGAGCTCGCTGTCCATGGTGCTGACACAGTAGGTGCTCATTCTGTGTCTCCTTTTCTCTGTAAATTTGCTTTTCAAATGAAAATAAATCTTCAGAATCTGCAGAGTACAGCCTGGCTCTTCTTTGTGTGTTTACTCAGGATTTTATCACAAATGGAAGCTCAAATAAGATTTTGCTAATGGTTTTGTGTGTGTGTGTGTGTAAATATATTCACATATATCTGTCCATTCTACTGAGCCTTAGAAATTTTTCCTCAACCTTAAATCCAGAGTGGGATACACTGCTATTTGGGACATCCATGTTCCACATGGGGTGAGCCCTTGTTCTTCCTCTTCTAATCCAGTTTTTACTAATGGTCCTGAGAAGGAAGCAGGAAATGGCCCTAGGACTTGGGTTCCTCCCACCTACATGGGAGACTGTCCTGTCTCTAACCTGGCACAGGCATGGCTGTAGCAAGCACTGAGGAAGTAGCCAGCAGATGGAAAAGTGATGTCGCTCTTTGCTGTCTTGCACTTTCGTTGAAATAAATACTTTTAATATATTTCAGAGTGTGGGTCCAGCCAGGTTCGGTCGCAACAAAAAACAGTGCACAATATGGAATGCCGAGGCGAGGTTGCCTGTACCGGAGATGACCACAGCACCCAACCAGCACACGTGAGAACCAGGAAAGGAGAGGGAAGGGCCAGCAGGGGGAATAAGGTGGGGTGCCCTTGCTGGACAGCTGCTCCCACTGGAGAGTGTGGGGTGGGGCAGACCAGACTAAGAAGGGCTACAACACCTGTGGGCCTCATGTGGACTAGATCAGGAAAAAGCCAGGTTGGGCTGATTGTTCCTATTGGTGCAAACAAAATTAGAGTGGGCGAGGGTTGTTTGGGCTTAGCCACAGCATCAGCTGGCAGAAGCTGGCACTGGGGGCTAATTCTGTCAAGTCAAACCACAGAACTACCTGGAGAGTGCATAAACCGGGACTGAGAGAGACCTGGGAGGGAAATAGTGGGCTCCTTCCTCTTGGGTTACTACTCCCATGGGAGGGCACGAAAACTAGGACAGGGGCTGGGGTGGCTAGATAGAGAGGCACTCAACAGCATCCGTGAGGGCTGAATAGTTGAGCTGGTTAGATGGAACTAAGCTTTAATACCCATTGACATGTACAAGAGCCAAATGGGATGTGGGACAGACTGGACTAGTCTGCTATACGTACTGGCATACCAGGGTAGGGGGTGGGCCTGGTGGGTTTCTTGTGGGTCGCTCTGACTAGGCTGCAGCTCCCACTGGTTGATGTGAGGGCCGAGTATGTGCTGGGCAGAATCAGGCTGGACTGCAACACCCATTGGTTCCAGTGCAAGTCAGGGCTGAAAACAGAACCAACCCAACAATTGCAACCACCAGTTGATCGTGGTGATGGACTGTGCTGGGCCCTGTGCTTGCTAGTACATACAAGAATCTGGTCTGGGAATGCCTCAGACAAACTTTCTTTGGGGATCCCCGATAGAACTGCCGGACTCAGAACCCTAGCCAAGAAAAGACAGAAGAAAGAACAAGTCAATCAACCACCTCAGCTATATGTTGACAGCGAAATACTGGGCAAATGGAGACTCTGTGATGGACTATGTCAATCAGTGGATTCTTCTATGACTTCATCATGATTGGAGTGGCGTGATTGGCAGTGATTCATAACTGGAGAACTATCAAGACTACTTGAGCAAGAATCTCAGAGTATGCCCCACATACAGGACGTTAGGTGGGTGGGAAACTGGGTGGGGCTTCTCCTTCAATATCCCCCTTTACCTCAGATACATGAAGGAAATGATATGGAAATAATAGTCTTACCCACTTTCCTATAGCCCTTGAACCTTTTTACCCTAATTAACTATGTAAAGATTGTCAAAAATATAATAAAAAATGAAAAAAACATATTTTACAAGAAGTATTTTTTTTTTGGAAAGGCAGATCAAATTTACAGAGAAAAGGAGAGAGGGAAACATCTTTTATCTGCTGGTTCACTCCTCAAGCAGGCGCAATGATCAGACATAAACTGATTCAAAGTCAGGAGCCAGGAGCTTCTTCCAGGTCCCCCACACAGATGCAGGGTCCTAAGCACTTGGGCCATCCTCTGCTGCTTTCCCAGGCCACAGGCAGGGAGCTTGATGGGAAGTGCAGTAGCTAGGGCATGAATCAGTGCCCATATGGGATGCTTGCACTTATAAGATGAGGATTTAGCCATGGAGTCATCGCCCTTAATGTTTTAATGTGGCAAAAGAAATGTGAACAACAGCATAGGCTTTTTTTTTTGTCAGAGGGTGGCTGATATGGACCAGTGCTGCACAAGGCAAGGATATCTCCCCACGAGGACCCATGAGGACAGTGCCAGGCAGGGAGGTGACCCAGGAAGCTGAGTCCTCAGGTAGAAGCAGCCAGGGTGTGCTGGGGCTGATCCACCACAGAACCCACACTCCAGCTAATGGGCACAGTGACAACACTTTTTGAAAAGACCCTGGTCTCACTGCACTTGGACCATAGGCAGTCTTCCTCCATCCCGGAACCCCAGTGCTCTAGGTTCCTGAAGAGAAGGCTCACTTTTTTTTCTACTTTGTGCACAGAGCTGTGGGTTGAGGAGGGTGAGGGACAGAGACCTCCAATTTCAGTCCCATTCCACAATGTGCCATGTTTGGAAATGGGGACTTAAAGTCAACAAGGTGGGATGGAACAGAAAGTCAGGAAAGCGGGGAGACACAACGCTTGCCCTCCTTGTGCACAGGCACAAAGCTGCAGCAGGGCATGGTGAGAGCCGCCATCCCCACGCCAGGGTCTCTGTGTCCTGGTGCCTTGATCTTCACTTCACTTCACTGAGTGTCTGGGTCCCCTCAACCCTCTCTACTGAAGCTCTGTAATATAAAGATCTGGACCTTTGGGGGTGATGAGGCTCAAATGAAGCTGGAGTACAGGGTGACTCCTGTGATGGGATAAAAGTTAAAGAAAAAAAAAGAAAAAGAAAGGTGAGGCCAGCCTTGTGGCGCACCTGTTCCCACTATCACCTACAATGCCAACTTCCCTTATCCTAGTGCTGGTTCCAGCCCTGCAGTTCTGCTCCTGGTCCAACTCTCTGCTAATGAGCCTGAGGAAGAAAATGACCCAGTGTTGGGCTCCTGCCACTCACCAGGGTGACCCAGACGAAGTTCCAGGCTCCTGACTTCAACCCTGCCCAGCCCCAACAGCAGTTATGGCCATCTAGTGAGTGAACCAGAGAATGGAAGATCTCTGTCTGTTTCTCTGTTTCACCATATCTTTCTCTGTAATGTTGCCTTTCAAATAAGCAAATAATTATCGGAAGAAAATAAAGAAAAGACAGAACCCCTGAGTCTACTGAGCTGGAGGTCGGCCATTTAAAACCAGGACTGGGCACTCTGCAGGAGCCACATCTGCCAGCACCTTGAACTTCGGCCTCCAGCCTCCAGAGCTGTGGTATGAGCCCCACGTCTGTGCTGTTTTGTTCTGGTGGCTCAAGATGACCGATACAACCCCTCAAAACCAAATTCCAGGAAACCTTCCCTGTTTCAGTATCAGATGTAGCTATGAGGGAATACTGGCCAGTGAATACATTCACTCAGGTAACAGGTATTTCTTGAGTGCCTCTGTGCCAGGCCTGGTCCTGCTGAACCACAGCTAACCAGATGCCTGTGTCCCTGATGCTGCTGCAGAAAACAGAGGAACAGAAATACATAACCAGGAGGGCATTCCTGTCATCTACTGTTGGGTGTGCATGGGGCCACTTTTGGCAACCCTCTCCCAACCCAGAGAGAACAGCAAGGAACTGCAGAACAGTGTCATGGGGCTCAGCACTGGACTGGTAAAACCCAGTACTGGGCAGGCCCCAGGACAGTGCCAGCAGATGACACTCCTGGACTGTGCTGGTGACAAACGGAGTCACATGGCACAGTGGATCAGACACAGATGCCAGCTGGCTCCTTCTGTGGGCTGCCTGCAGGGCTCTGGGAGTGAGCACACTCCACAGTGGATACACCTTGTTCCTTTGCCTGGTTGTATTGGTCTCAGCTGTGTGAGCTTCAATGAAGTCTGGCATTGTGGCACTGGTGCCCATGGGCAATATGGGCCATCGGCCAGAGGCCTGTAGGGACAGATAGGCTCTGTCAGACACTTGCCCAACTCATTTAAAACTAGTATTTTGGGGGACAAAACTGAGCTACCAGCACCTTTCAGGAAGGAAATAGTGACAAGGCACCCATCATGGACTTGCAACAAACCCTGGCCTAGGGCTCCATCTGGCTTTGAAACAAGCAGAGACTTATAGTTTCCAGATGGATGGCTACTTACCAAGAGTATGACAACTAACAGTGTAAACACATTGAACAGAAGCAAATACAAAAACTTGCAGGAACCATGACGTCACCCAGGAACAAAATCAGGTGCTACAATGTGTCAGGGTGGCTGAGCAGTCTAAGGCGCCAGACACAAAATCAGGTGCCGGAAACCAATTACCAAGGGTCAGGCACAATGGCTCAGTGGCTAAAAAACTCACCTTGCATGCATCCAGATCCTATATGGGTGCCTGTTCGCGTCCCAACTGCTCCACTTCCCACCAAGCTCCCTGCTTGTAGCCTAGGGAAGCAGTAGAGAATGGCCCAAAACATTGGGACCCTGCACTGGTGTGGGAGACCTGGAAGAAGCTCCTGGCTTCAGGTCAGATTTGCTCAGCACTGGCTGTTTTGGCCACTTGGGGTGTGAAACTATGGATGGAAGAAATTTCTCTGTCTCTCCTTCTCTCTGTAAATCTGCCTTTCCACAACACACACTCACGCAACCAGAAACAGAAACCAATCACCTAGAAACTGACATTTCCAAATGAGCAGAAGAAATGGCTGTTATAAGGAAATTCAATAAACTTTCAAAGAACATAGAGAGGGGCTGCCATCGTAGTGCAGTAGATCAAGCCACTGCCTGAAACATTGCATCCCACATCAGAGTCCTGGATACTCTGCTTCCAGTCCAGCTCCCTGCTAATGCACCTGGGAAAGCACTGGGAAACAGCCCAAGTTACTTGGGTTCATGCCAAGCGTGTGGAGGCCAGAACGGAGATTCTGGAGTAGCCCTGCCTATATATATATGACAACTAACAGTGTAAAACTTCGCACAACAGCAAAAAAAAAAAAATACATGCATGCATATATATGTATACACACACACATTCTCCTATATATATATACACACACACAATTATGCATTTCAAATAAACAAAAATAAATCATTTTTAAAGAAACACAGAGAAACAATTAATATTGTCTTGAGAGATGGATGCAATTTTTTAAAAATGAGATAAAAGGAATGGTGTCAGGCCTAGCAGTTAAGATACAGCCCTAGTAGGACACCCACATTCCACATTGTAAGCCAGGGCTCAGTCTTGGCTCCACTTTCAATCCTGCTTCCTGCTGATGCACACTATGGGAGGCAATGGTGACATCCCAAACACTTGGCTTCCTGCCACCCTCAGGAGAGACCTGCACTGAGGCCTGACTTCCAGTTCAACCTGGCCTGGCTGCACCTGTTGCAGACATTTAGGAGAGTGAACCAGCAGATGAGGGAGGGAGAGAGTTCTCTCTTTCTGTCTCTCTCTCATTCTCTCTCTCTCCCCTATCTCTAAAAAAGTCTCTAATTTTTAAAAATTTTAAAAAAGGAATTACAACTGAGAATCACAGCATGCAGAATTTAAAATGTGATGTCAGGCACCCATAGCAGAGCTGATAAATCACAAGTGTGAGTGAACTCAGGACAGGTGGCTTACAACTCCAGGGACAGATGAGAAAAAGGAAGAGGAATGAAGAAAGTTTACAGGAAGCTAGAGATAGCATGAAAAGAGCAAATGTCCTCCTAACTGGGGTTCAAGAACAACTTGAGAATTCATAGAGGCAACAACAGAAAATGCTCCCAATCCTGGAGAAGGACATAGCTGTCCAGAGAAACTTGTCAGAGGTGGCCGTTCAGATGGAACTCAGCCAGATCTACCCTGATATTCACATCTGAAATTCAAGCTTTCCAAGGTTAAAGACAGGGGTGATTTTAAAAATATGTATTTATTTATTAGAAAGGCAAATTTACAGGAGGAGAAACAGAAAGATCTTCCTTATACTGATTCACTCCCCTGGTGGCCATAGCACCCAGAGCTGAGCCAATCCAAAGCCAGGAGCCAGGAAACTCTACCAAGCCTCACATGTGGGCACAGGATCCAAGGCTTTGAGCCATCCTCCACTGCTTTCCCAGGCCATATGCAAGCAGTTGGATCATAGGTGGAGCAGTTGGAACATGAACCAACAGACATATGGGATCCCAGCCTTTGAAGGGGAAGGATTGAGCCAATTGAGCCATTGCACTGTGCCCAAGACAGAGGGTTCTAAAAGCAGAAAAGAAAGAAAGAAAGAAAGAAAGAAAGAAAGAAAGAAAGAAAGAAAGAAAGAAAGAAAGAAAGAAAGAAAGAAAAAGGAAGAAAGAAAGAACACATAAGTGTGTCCAGTTCAACTGGTGACACAAATCTTAGTGGTCAGAAGGAAGTCAGGTGAGGCTTTCACAGAACCTAGAGGGGAACATTGCCACCCAAGAGCACTGTGCTCTGGATGGGAGGTTCTGCTACACTACCTCGGACCCAGTTTCCTGCTAATGCACACTCTTGACAGAGAAGGTAGTGGTTTGAGTACTAAGGCCCCTGCCTCCCATGTGGAGGACCCTGACTGACCCAGGGGAGAGTAGGCAAACCTAGTAGAGTTGCTGCAGGGAGCTCCCCTGTTGGGCCACTATTCCCACTGTGAGTGTGAAGAGCTGGGATTGGGGAGCAGAGCAGGCCGGGCAGTGCTCCAACACCTGGAAGCCTGCATGTAAACTGGATCAGGAACAAGCCAGGCTAGGAGAACTACACCTACTGGTACATGCCTAAGCCAGAGGGACTGTAGGTTGGATGGGCTTTGACGCAGCATCAGCTAGCAGATGTTGGCACTGGTGGTGGGGGGGAGGACTTTGTCCAGCCAAATTGCAGCATCACCTGGAGAGTGCAAGATCCGGTCCTGGGAGTGGGCCCAGCATGGAAACAGTGGGCACCTCCCTCTTGGGTTTTCACTCCAACTGGTGAGCATGAGAATCAGCACTAGGGCAGGCATAGATAGACAGAGTAGCACCTGCCAACACATGTGTGGGTTGGATAGTGGGGCTGGTTGGGTCGAACTAGGCTTCTATGCCCACTGACATGAATAGGAGCTGAATGGGGTGTGGGGCAGACTGGACTAGTGTGCTGTACATACTGACAACCACGGGAACCAGGCCAGGAGGCAGGCCTGGTCGGGGTTATTGTAGGTCACGTTGACTAGGCTGCAGCTTTCACTGGATTGCGTGGGGGCCAAGTATGCGCTAAGCAGGATCAGGCTGGACTGCAACACCCAGTAGTTTGCATAGAAGACAGGGCTGAAGACAATTAACCCAGAAATTGTAATTAACAGTGTGCATGTAAGTTGATTTGTACTGTCATGCACACACAAGAATCAGCTCTGGGATCACCTCAGATGACATTTCTTTGGAAATTTCCAGAACTGAACTACTGGACTCAGAACCATGGAGGAAATTGCAGGTTCCATGGTCTGACTATGGAATGCATGTGTTAGAGCTGGGCTTCCCCAGTGGCTTAGATGGAGCCGTGGACAACATATCCAGGTGCACATGGAGGACATGGCAGTACATTGGAGGCTGAAGAGGATACTTGGTACCATAACAGAGGATGGAGGACAGAGCAAAATGATCAACTACCTGGGCCAAGGGTTGGAAGTGAAAATCTGGGCAAACGGAGACTCTAAGGTAGACTATGTCAGCCAGTGGAGTTTGGAGAGATTTCAGCCAGTGGAGTTTGGAGAGATTTCAGCCAGTGGAGTTTGGAGAGATTTCATTGTGATTAGAGTGTCAAGATCAGCAGCAACGCACAACTGTTGAACTATCAAAACGACTTGAGCAGGACCCTCAGAGCATGCCCCACGTCGGGGGCCCTGGGATGGTGGGGAGGCTGGGTGTGGCTTCTCCCCTTATCTCTCCCCCCTCCCCAGATACAGGAAGGAACAAAGAGCAATGGTCTCACCCACGTTCCTCTAGCTCTTGACCATTTGCACCCTAGTCAAATATGTAGTAATTACCAAAAATAGATTTATGCAATTAAAAATAGAAGCACACTATGGAACATGAGAAATCTTGTGTTTGAAGTTCCGTATTATTCTAAAATTATTGGCTGACATTTCTACTTGAGGACTAGAAGCATCTAGACACGTACTTGAAGTATTGATCCCAGCAGAATTCCTGACACGTTATTACACTTTACTTCCTGTCACAGTCACTAGGCCCAATGTTTGCATTATAATTATTCTATTACAACCGCAAAAACCATTCCTTAGCTGCCCATATCCAGGTCTACAGATACTATGTAAAGTGTAATATCAGCGTTCTGTTTCTTTGAAGCGAAGTGATTTGGGCCCAGCACAGTAGCCTAGTGGCTAAAGTCCTCACCTTGCACACTGGGATCCCATATGGGCACCAGTTTGTGTCCTGGCCACTCTATTTCCCACCCAGCTCCCTGCTTGTGGCCTGGGAAATCAGTTGAAGACACGCCAAAGCCTTTGGACCCTGTACCCGTTTGGGAGACCTGGAACAGGCTCGGGGCTCCTGGCTTGGATTGACTGAGCTCCGGTCCTTGCGGCTGCTTAGAAAGCGAGCTAGTGGATCTTTCTCTTTATATCTACTTTTCTCTGTATATCTGCCTTTCCAACAAAAATAAATAAATCTTAAAAATGACAGGTAAGTGATTTAGCATTTCCATCTTTGGTGGACAAGTCCTCTCACTGTTTACAAGTTTGATGCCAGAGACCACAGAAAGGAGCTGTTCATAGTCGTCTGGATCCAGCTGTCCTGGTGCGCCCACCCACAGGCCTGGATCAAGCCATTTAGTCTAATCTGCTCTCTCCAGTCTGTCAGACTCTCAGAGCTGGGGCTCACAGCCCTGGTCAGAGACTGTGGGGAAACCTTAGAGCGCTTGCTTGACTGGTTCCTTCAGTCATCCCAGAGCTGTTCCCGTGGTAGGTGCTGAAGGCATCCTGTTGGACTGGGACAGACTTGTGTTAGACGTGACAGCTCCCAGTTTAAATGAAGGTCACACACCATTGGACAGTGTCCACTTGTTGTCCACTATCTCCCCGTTCCTGCCTCTGTCCAGCCTCTGGGAGGCGTTCCAGGAGAGCTGTGTCCACAAGATCTGTGCTCTGGCAAACGGTTTCTCTGATACAATTATCTTTCTTTTTTTTTTTAAAAAAAAGATTTATTTGTTTTATTACAGTCAGATATACAGAGAGGAGGAGAGACAGAGAGGAAGATCTTCCATCTGATGAATCACTCCCCAAGTGAGCCGCAACGGCCAGTGCTGCACCAATCCGAAGCCGGGAACCTGGAATCTCTTCCTGTTCTCCCATGCGGGTGCAGCGTCCCAATGCATTGGTCCGTCCTCGACTGCTTTCCCAGGCCACAAGCAGGGAGCTGGATGGGAAGTGGGGCCACTGGGATTAGAACCGGCGCCCATATGGGATCCCGGCGCGTTCAAGGCGAGGACTTTAGCCGCTAGGTCATGCCGCCGGGCCCTACAATTATCTTTCCAAGCAAATGCCTTTCCTCTTTCAAGATTTTTTTTTTTGTGTTGTATTTTAAATATTTTATTTTATTGATAGATTTAAAAATATTTGTTTATTTATTTGAAAGGCAGAGATACAGAGAGAAGAAAAGACCAAAGAGAGATCTTTCATTCACTGGTTCACTTCCCAAATGGCCACAGTGAGTGGAGCTGAACCCATCCAAGAGTGGGAGCCAGGAGCTTCTTTCTGATCTCCCAAGCAGGCACAGGAACCCAAAGATCTGGGTTTCCTTGGTTGCTTTCCCAGGCTATTAGAGGGAGCTGCATCAGAAGTACAGTAGGTAGGATGCTGGCACTACAAGCAGACGCTTAGCCTACTAAGTAAAGTGCCAGCCTGTGTTGTCTTTTTAATTTTGATTTTATTTACGTTCAGGCCTTCCACTAATTTGCGGCTTGGCCTATTCTTACTTTTCTAGGTGCTTAGATGTGTTCCTAAGCTGTCTGTCTGAAGTCTTTCCGTTTTTGATGTCTGCATTTAATTTTTTAAAAGATTTTTTATTTTTATTGCAAAGTCAGATGTACAGAGAGGAGAATAGACAGAGGATCCTCCTTCCAATGATTTGCTCTCCAGGTGACTGCAACAACCGGAGCTGAGCCGACCGGAGCTAGGAGCCAGGAGCCTCCTGCAGGTCTCCCACATGGGTGTAGGGTCCCAAGGACCTGGGCCGTCTTTGACTGCTTTCCCAGGCCACAAGCAAAGAGCTGGATGGGAGTGGGGCTGCCAGGTTTAGAACCGGTGCCCATATGGGATCACTGTGCGTTCAAGGGGAGGAAATGAATGCCTTGTAGGCAGCACACATTTATATCTTGGCTTTTTCTTATAGATTTACCTATTTATTTCTTTAAGTATTTATTTTAAAGATAGAACATCAGAAAGCATGAGAAGAAGAGACACATTTAATCTTTTGTCGCCATCACCGAGGCTGAAGCCAGGAATTAGGGATCCTATTGATCTCCTAAGTGAGTGGAGGAGGCCCAAGCATTTGCACCATCCTCCACTGCTCTCACAGGCGCATTAGCAGGGAGCTGCAGCTGACTGGAGCAGCCAGGACTTGAAACAGCTCTGTGATATCAGGTAATAGATCTAATGTAGCATCTTAACCTGCCACCGCTGACCCCAACAATCTTGCTTTTATGTTCTTAATTTTGTTTTGTTTTATCCATTTGACCAGCCTATATTCTTTTATTGTGAAATTTTATCTATTTACATTCAAGTTTATTGTTGGAGGGCAACGACTCACTTGTGTTATTTTGTTCATTCCTTACTGAATGTCTTATATATTCTTTGACTGCCTCTCCTATTTCTCATCTTTGAGTCTTGGTAGTGTTCTGTCTTGATAAGTTCTGATCCTGTTCTCCTTCATGTATTTTCTCTACTAATTGTACTTTCCACCTGTTTTCATGATGACAAGTATAATCCTTTTACTTCTAACATCAGACCTCCTGAAGCATTAAAGCTTTTTTGTAGAGAGGGGCTGGTGGTGATTTTCTCTGTTTTTGCTTGCCAGCAAAAGCTTACATTCTCTTTTATTTCTGGTGGAGCTGGATATGATTTTCCAGCTGGTGGTCTCTTTCTTCTTCCAAGACTTTGAGTGCATCATCCCATTTTTATTTTTCCAGGAAGGTTTCTTGGAGAAGTTGGCTGTTGATGGAATGGGTTTTCCTTTCCATGTAACTTGATATTGTCTTGCTGGTTTTAAAAATCCCTCCTGGTCTTCACATTTAGCAATTTAACTATCATACACCTCAGAGAGAGTAGGAACCTGCGGTTAAGCCAGGGGCTAAATGTATCAGCCCAAGATTGTCCATTCTGTTAACGCCTGAAAAACAAGCTAAGCTAAGGAGAGACTGGGCCCTGCATGGAGGGAGCCTGTCCCCTGGGGTGATTGAGCATGGCTGACACTGTGCTTGTGACTTTGAGGGCAGTGATCATAAAGCTGCAGGAAGCAGGTGGGAGGATCCAGCGGCTGGGCTGCAGCAGCCTCCGTCCTCAGGATGGGAGGAGGTCCAATGTGGGTTATTTTGACAAAGTGGTCATTTGCTGTAGCTACAAGTGTTTGCCAGTCAGTTTCAGAAAGTGGATTTAAAACTCCTGAGGGCTGCACAGCTCTTTGGAAATTACAGCTGCCTGTGTGCAGTGAGGGTGGGGGTCCCTAATCCTTTCCCAGCCATCTGAGTCCCCTCCCACGTGGTGACAGCATGCTTTGTCATTCTCCCTTCAGCAGTTTGCTCTGCCTCTGTGCTGTTCCCACCACCTGCTTGATAATTCAAGGGCTCTCTCAGTCTCCTCAAAATGCCGCCCTTCACTGTCCTGGATCTTGCCTGAGGTAGAGGCAAGCACAGGGCATCTCTGTGCAGCCCCTGGGATTCTCTGAAGTTGTAGTCCATTTCCATTTTTCCATGGCCGTTGGAAGTAGCCTCCTGTAAGCTCCGGAGCCATGCTTGAATGCTTGCTAGGATTTGCCTTTACAACCAGATGGACATTGTTCAAGGAGATTAATTCTTACAATGCTTCTACCCTGCACTTAGCCTCTTCTGCCAACACACCTTTCTCGTGGTGTTCAGATTGTTTGATTCTCTGCTATATTGGTGGTCTTGTGTTCAACTAGACAATTCTGTTTTTCTCTTCAGAAAATGTTTTATATCTCTTTTCAAAGAAGCAATTATTTGTAGCAGGCTGATCTCTCATCACAGGCAGTCCCAGGCAAGCCTTGGATATTAGAATTTTGATCACTATGGCCACATGGGCGTCAGGGTGGGAGACTCCATTAGCAGTACTGTGATATTGGAGCAAGAGGCTGAGGGAGGGGTGACAGGTGTCAGTCACCTCAGCCCCCGGTGACCACAGCCTCTTGTGCTGGGCATCGGCATGCAGCCACTATCTGCATGGTCTTCCTTTGCAAGATCCAAAGCCCTCAGCTTTCATGCACCCCTTTGTTATCTCCAACTCTCCTAATTTTCCTGAAGTTCTTGCTAGAGGGTCAGTCCAACTCATTAGTCCCTGTTCATGCTTTCCTCACATATCATTAGGGCATCACTTTACCCACCCACTGCCATAGGCTTGTTGGGGTTTTTATTCCTAGTTCTGGTCCTGGAAACCAATCCCATAGTTCTTCTGGTGTCTGCTGGTAAGCTTGCCACTCTCTACATTTTCCTCTTCAATCTGCTCCATGGGCATTTATTTCCTGGGATTTAAAGAATTGCATCATACTTTCTTCAACACACGATTTCTAAGGGCTTCAAAAAGGAGTGGATATTAGCTTACACAAGTTGATTCAGAAACCAGAACCATAGATTTGAGCGCAGGACAGCATGCATGGAGAAGAGCAGACCAACAGTGAGTGTGCAATACACTGTCACAGTGACCCCTGGCAAACACCAGCCACACCAGGGAGCATCTCTAGCCTCCAGGTCACAGCTGGGATCAAGTGGAATCAGAAACCATCCTCGGCACCTCCAGCAACTACTGTCCTGATTTCCAATGCATGAATCAGGGCTGGGAACTTAAAAAACATTTTAAACTTATTTATTTCTTATTATTTTTTTTAGAGAAACAGAGGGTCAGAGAGTTCTTCCATTGGCTATTTCACTCTGCAGATGCCCATGACAGCCACGGCTGGGCCAGGCCTGAACTAGCAGCCTGGAACTCAGTTTGAGTCTCCCACGTGGATGGCTCATAACCTTGCATCTCTCAAAATGTGCATTAGCAGGAAGCTGGAATCAGAGGCGAGTCAGAGCTCCCATCCAAGTTCTGTCATGTGGAATGCGGCATCCCAGGTGGGATTTACCTGCTCTCCTGAGTTTCCATACCTAGCCTTGGCAGCTTTCTTAAATCTATAAATAAACAAATAGTTGTTGTATTTAGCTCTTTGAAATGTGTTAAATATAAGAACAGCTCTGCAACTTAAATCACTTTTCATCATTTATCACTTGCCTGTAGGAATGTGACTGTAAGTAGGTTGAGCACACAGCATGGATTTGCAAACTGGATCAACCAGCGTTATGTCTTCAGGTCTAAGGTCAGCATGAATCAAACCAAGGCTCTTGAGCTACATCAAGGCTGTGGGCACCTGCTGCAAGATTGGCCTGATGTAGTTGAGTGGCACTGGGCTAAACTCGTTCTATATATGAAAATCATGTAAGTTCTGGTCCAACATCTCAAAAGCAAGGCAAGTGTGCTTCTTATATTGAATGCACTCATAAGAATAGACAAAAGGAAGAAAGAAAGGGGTACCAGCTAATAATCCCCTTCTTGCTGGACCT
This sequence comes from Ochotona princeps, assembly GCF_030435755.1. NCBI lineage: Eukaryota > Metazoa > Chordata > Mammalia > Lagomorpha > Ochotonidae > Ochotona > Ochotona princeps. The sequence goes on from NC_080832.1 coordinate 115,909,653, forward strand.
GCTGCTCCTTGTGGTCACAGCGGTGGTCAGGGCAGCAGCTCCCACCACAGTCCTGTCTTGCAGTGTGAGAGGGGGATGTTCTTCTTTGCATTGCACACCACAGTTGCTGCCAGCTTCCTCACTTTCTCTTGTCTTTTTTCAAAGATTTTTTTTTTAAATTTTGATTGGAAGGAAGGTTAATAGAAAAGGAGAGAAAGAAAGATCTTCCATCTGCTGGTTCACTTCCCAGTTGCCACAATGGTCAGAGATTAGCTAATTCAAAGCCAGGAGCTTCTTCAGGGTATTCCCACACAGGTGCAGGGTCCCAAGGCTTTGACCACCTCTATGGCTTTCCCAGACCCCAACCAGGGAGCTGGAAGGAAAGTGGGGCAGCAGGGACACAAACCAATGCCTATGGAATCCTGAAGATGCAAGGTGAGGATTTAGCAACTGAGCGATCACATCGGACCCTGAATATCTGTAAGTATATAAGGGCACAGTTGCTGGGCCACGGGGTGAGTGAATGCTTGTCTTTAGCAGGTAGGAACTGTGAAATCATTTTCTCAAAGAAATGGAATCAGTTTACTTTCAAACGAATGATATATAAGAGATTGAATTAATCTAAATTCTTGCCAATACTTGATGGTGTCTGACCTTTTCATTTTATCCATCCTGGTATCTGTGCAGTGCTACCACATTTTGCTATGATTTTTATTTCCCCTCTGATCTGAGGAGGTAGAGGACTTCTGAATACATTTTCTCACTCTTCAGATAGTCTTTTGCCTGACATTCTTGTTCAATAACTTTACCATGTTTCTATTACATTACCTTTCTCTTGTTGACTTCTCAACCCCATTTGATTGGCAACAAGAAATATGTTAAGTATCTATGTAAATCACTCTTTTAAGCAAATATCTTTACAATAAAATAGAAATAACCTCATGCAAATTTATGATTATAAATACATTGGAGATCACTATTTTTAAAAGTGATGAATTTATGACAACCCCTTATGTTACAAAATGTTGACAGATATATCTACACAGCTTAGAAGGATATTGGTTTATGGTTTTATTTATTGTTACATTTTATTTTATTTTTGATGCTGTTTACATAGTTGAGGACCCTGTTAGGGTAGAGAGGTTCAAGGCTTGGGGAAAGGTGGGACAAATACTTCCAATATTCCTTTCTTCCTTTTCTCCAGTATCTAGGGGCTGGGAGAGAAAGGCTGAGGGGCTGGTCCCAGATGCCAAACTACATCAGTACCTGGAAATGGAGGATGTCCACTTGATTCTTTCTTAAACACTCAATGTGAAGAAGAACGTTCCGAGCGTATTGCTTGAGTGGTGTTGATAGTTCTGTTATGCTGGTACTTTTGCTGTTCCAAGATTGTGAAACCCTTCCAAGGTCCACTGGATGACAGAGTCTACCCTGGTGTAGTCACTCACCCAGACACCTACTGCCAAAGCTCAGCCAGGAGATTCGCCAAACCTATTCTGCTCTCCATCTTCTTACATGGCAGTTTCCCTCCCTGCAGGCCCGAATGAGTTGGCTGTGATATCTGCTTCATGCACCTGAACATGCTGTCCATGCCACAAGGCATTAGCAATTAAGGAGGCCCTATCCTGATACATGCATTCCAAGGTCAGACCACGAACCCTATGAATTTCCCTGTGGTTAGAATTTTGAGCCCAGCCACCCAGTTTGGAAGTCCCCCAGGAAACCTCACCTGGAGTGACCACAGACTTGACTCCTGCATGGGCCAGCCAGGACAGGGTCCAGTTTAGTCCATCACTCCTGTCAGTCTATGCATACACTGGTGATTGTAGTTGCCTGGTTAGCTCTGTCCCCAGCTCTACATTCCATGCCAACTGACAAGTGCTACAACCCAGCCCAACCTAGAATACCTCAGACCTGGCTCTTGCACACACTAGCGAGAATGGCAGCCTAGCTGGGGCAACCTCCAATAACACCTACCAGGCCCACTCCAAGTCCAAGTTCCTACACAACTCAATATGTGCAGCAGACTAGTTCAGTCCATCATGTATCCCAGTTGGCTATTGTACATATCTATAGGTGGTGCAGCTAAGCTCAACTCACCCCATCCCATGACCCAGTCCACATGTATGCCAACAGGGTACTGCTGCCTTGTCCAGCCTGGCCTATCCCCATCCCTGGCTCTGATGCACAACAGTAGGAGCTACAACCAAACAGAGGAGTGCCCAGAGTCCCCCTACTAGGCCCAGACCCAGTCAAGGATCTTGCACCTTCCAGGAGATACTGTGGCCCAGTCTGTCACAGCTTGGTACCTGTCCCAGAACTTAGCAGGACATTTTTTACATCTAGTATTTACTACTTTCTGGGAGGTTGCCTAAAATATGTAGTGTAGAAACTGGGCATAGTAAGCTAAACTTCTGCCTCTGGAGTTGGCATCACATATGTATGCTGATTCAAACCCAGCTCTTCCCCTTCTGATCCAGCTCCCTGCTGGTGGACTAACAAAGATGGTCCAAGACCCAGGGCTCCTGCAGCCTGATGGGCAACGTGGAGAAATCTGTGAAATCCAGTCACAAAATGGAGTCACTTTGTTTCAGGCCTGCATAAATTTGCTAACCTATTCCTTATGCCTTATGTTTCGTTTTTGGGGGAGGGGGCTCAGATCACAACGAGTAACATGCCCTACCTGCAAGCCTCAGTTCCAGGAATCTGGATTGTGTGATTTATTCATCAATTGTTCCTATAACTGCCTCCTGTGATGGTCCCACACATTGTTCTACCTCTCTATCCTAATCAAGGTTCTCAACTATGTAAATTCATTGTTCTCATGGCAGCCTGCTCTGGCTGTCCAACTCACCTGGTTGTCACGGCTCTTATAACTCACTCTTTCTATAAAAACCCATCTAACCCTTACTTCAGGGTCACTCTCTGAAGAAAAAGAGAGCTGACCCCAGCTGGTTGGTCTGTTTACCTGTCTTCTCAATAAAAGTTTGCCGCTTTGCAGAATTGTCCAGGCTGCACTTCTTGGGGAGAGGCTCCAGTTGGATGCAACACTTCATGCTCCTAACTTTGGATGTGTTTTTCCCTGGCCATTGGGACCATTTGGGGAGTGAGCCCATGGATGGAAACCTCTCCCTCTGTCTCTCCTTCTCTGTAACTCGGTCTTTCAAGTAGAAATAAATGAATTCATATTCTTATTTATAGCCTTTGAAGGAAACAGGCTAAGTGTCCAGGTAAAGTTTTTGCAGAACATCGGCCAAACAATACCCCAGCCTTGGTGAATTGTACACTGAGGCCTCTGACCTGCTCTAGGCAGCAGGTGACAGAAGCTTGGACACGCTGGCTGACATATTCTATATTCGTACTGATGATATTTTCCTAACACCTGATGTGGGCCTTTGAGCATTATAGCAAGGATTTCACACACTTTTATACATGAAGGATAAAGCCACTGCTTTACAGATTAGATTGCAGATCGCAGTTGTTAAACCCGAAGGAAACTGGTATCCGCCGGGACCTGTGTGTGGTGCCTGAGCATGACTTCTCCAGAAACAGGAAGTCACGGTTTCTTCACCTTCCCTCCCAGGCCAGCTAACACTGACATCACATTATCTGGGTGCAAATTTCCTTCTGGAAAATTGCAGGGCAAGTTAGGAGCCCAGAGTATACCACAGAGAGAGCAATGCCAGAAAAGAATCAGAGAGGAGAAGGGGCAGGGCTGCTGGGGCTTGAATGGCGGAGTCTCCCCCAGCTTCCTCAGACAGTCCCTGGGCCAGGCGCCTGGAATCAATGTGGAACAGGGGCATTCAGTGCAGAGCAGGGGAGGCAGATCCACTCCCAGTCCCAGTTCAAGGCGTGGCTCTTATTTAGGGTGTCAGCATATGGGTGGAGCACAGGGCTAGGAAATCCATATATTTTCACTTGCATTTTTGATTCTGACAAGCTGGGCCAGGGCCTTCTGCCTGCGTACTCATGCCCTCACATTGCTTGCTCACGGCCAATCACCATCGCCATTCCCACACAATTAACCATCCTTCCCCGCCCCAGGATACTCAGATGCCCAGACCCTCAGGGTCTAGTCCACAGAGCTTTGAACCAGCTTCTTGCTGTTCTTGGGGGCAGAGAGGCGGAGTTGGGGGCTGCTCTACCCGAAGCTCAGGCGAGTGAGTATGGGGTGGACAGGGAGATGTTATCCGTGGGAGATGGTCAAGTGGTTCATGCAGCCAGGAAAGGGCTTTAGGGACCCAGTCTGCCGGCAGCCACTCACTACCAGTGCTACCTCCACATCACAGTGTCCCAGCCAGCACACAGGGAGCCCACTACACCTCGGTGAGCTTGGTGGACAACACTCTGTTCCTGAGCTTTGACAGCGACAGCGAGCCACGGGTAAAGCTGCGGGTGCCGTGGGTGGATCACGAGGTGACCTAGTATAGGCAGGGGGCAGGGTGGGACTGTGGGTGTGACCAGCCAAAGTCCACGAGGGTCTCAAGAGTGCCTGTCCCCACACCCTGGCTCCAGGCGGGCACAACCTCAGGGCAATGTCCATGTGTCAGGCCAGGCTCTGGCAGAGTTCTGAGGTGCTGCTGCCTGACCAGCCTGGGTCCTGCCCACCTTAGAGGGCAGCCCCGCCTGCACCATGGGTGGGGAAGGCTAGGGACACTGTGTTTCCCAGCCTGCATCAGGACTGACTGACTTTGTCTCCTCCAGTGCAGGGAAGAGTCTGGGTAATCCAGGCCTGGCTGGGGTCCTAGCAGACAGCATTGGGGTTCAGGGTCCCACATGCAGCAGGCACAGCATGGCGGCAGGGTGGCAGGGAAGAGCACCTTCCTGGGGGGCCTTCTTTGCACCGCCTTCATTCTACCTCTCGCAGTGAGAACTGTGGACTCCTTCACCCAGCACAGGACTCACAGGCGCCCACAGCAGCGCAGACCCTGCACCGAGGAGCAGCCACCACCCACCCCATGAGGCTGCAGGGATCCCGGATGGTTCCTGCACTCAGGGCCTTCCCAGAGCCCAGCACAGCTCACCTGGACTGCAGGGCACAGGCCAGGACCTCCCTGAGCTGAAGGCACTCAGTAGTTCTCCAGTGTGGGCCCCCAGGGCCTGTCCTCTAGGCCAAACAGCTGCCCAAACCCACTGCTCACACACTCACACCTCCCACACTCATCAAGGAGACACAGGCCAACACACACATTTCCCCACTACACACACGGTTACACACACATCACGGAAAACGAACACAGCACGGCTGCACTCACTCACAAATGTGAATTCTTTTATAGGCACAGACACAGAGAAATGCCATGTCTTCCACTTTCCCTTTTGTTGTTTTTGCTTTGTTTTGTTTTCTGCTTGGGTGCTCACATGGCAGGTTAACCCGCTGCATCAAAATGCCAGCTCCCAACTTTTGTTTATTGAGATAGTCATTAATTTAGGGGCCCAATTGGATGACTCAATAATTAAATCCTCACCTTGCAAGTGCCAGGATCCCTGTTGGACCTGGTTCAAGTCCCAACTACTCCACTTCCCAGCTAGCTCCCTGCTCATTGTCTGGGACAGCAGCAGAGTTTGGCCCAAGGTGTTGGGTCCCTGCACCAACATGGGAAACCCAGAAGAGGCTCCTGGCTTCAGATCAGGTCAGTTTCGGGCATTGTGGTCATTTGGGGAGTGAAATAGCAGATGGAAGATTCTTCTCTCTTTCTCCTTTTCTCTGTAAATATGTCTTTCCAGTAAAAGTGATTTAAAAAAAACGAATATTCACTTACTCCAAAGTCACAGTTACAAAGAGAGAGCAAGAAGGAAAGATGGAGACAGATCCTCATCCCCGAATGATCCCAGGCAGGTCTCTGAGTCTGGCAGAAGCCAGGATCCAGGATCTGGAAGCTTCCTTCAGGTCTCCTCAGGGGATGTAGAAGCCAAACCACGTGTCCCATCTTCTGCTGCTTTTCACAGACACATAATCAGGGAGCGGGATCAGAATCAGAGCAGCCAGGACAAGAACAAGTACTCAGAGGAGACTCTGGCTTTCCAGGTGGCAGATTGACCAAATGCACCATAATGCCAGCCCCATTTAATTCCAATTTGGATATAAGGGAACTGAAGTACCCAGGATGACACTGGTGAGACCAGGGCAGGAGGGCACCCAGGCCCTTCCAAGCAGGAGACACAGAAGTTGATTCCACAGCCTGACCACTTGGCTGCTTGCTGCCATCATGGTCACATGGCGCCCCCTGCTGGTCATGCAGTGAGGCAGGCTCACAGACTGCAGGAGAAATCAATGGGGGGAAGGAAGGGACTTTTTTTTTTTTTAAGTTACTTTAAGTTATTTCTCAGTTTTTCTTTTTTCTTTTAAATCTATTTTATTGTATTGTTGACAATCTTTACATAGGTAATTACAGTTAAAGGAAAAAGAAAAAAAGGTTCAGGGGGATAGGGAAGTGGGTAATGCTATTATGTCAATATTGTTTCCATCATGTATCTGAGGTAAAGGGGGATATTGAGGGGGAAGCCCCACCCGGTTTCCCGCCCACTCCAAGTCCCGGATGTGGGGCATGCTCTGAGATATGTGCTCAAGTGGTGTTAATAGTTCGCCAGTTATGAATCGCTGCCAGTTTCACTCGATGAGGTCGTCCACTGATTGGTATGGTCCATCATAAAGTCTCTGTTTGCCCAGTATTTCGCTGCCAACATATACCTGAGATGAATGATTGTCCTGTTCTGTCTTCTGTCTTTTCTTGGGTAGAGTTCTGAGTCCAGCAGTTCGATTGGGGAGATCTCCAAAGATACTTTGAGGTATTCCCAGATTAGTTTCTTGTATGTTCTAGCAAGCACAGGGCCCGGCACAGTCCATCGCCACGATCAGCTGGTGGTTTCAATTGCTGTGTTGGTTCTGTTTTCGGTCCCGAGTTGCACTGGAACCAATGGGTGTTGCAGTCCATTCTGGTTCTGCCTAGTACATACTTGGCCCTTACATCAACCAGTGGGAGCTGCAGCCTAGTCGGGGCGACCCCCAATAACCCCCACCAGGCCCTCCCCCTACCCTGGTTTGCCAGTATGTGTAGCAGAAGACCAGTCTGTCCCCCATCCCATTTGGCTCTGGTACTTGTCAATGGGTATTAAAGCTTAGTTCTATCTAACCAACTCAACCATCCAGCCCTCACATATGTGGTTGAGTGCCTCTCTATCTAGCCATCCCAGTCCCCGTCCTAGTTTTCATGCCCTCCCACGGGAATAGTGACCCAAGAAGGGGGAACCCACTTTTTCCCTCCCACGTCTCTCTCAGTCCCGGTTTATGCACTCTTTAGGTAGTCCTACGATTTGACTCGACAGAATTAGTCCCCAGTGCCAGCTTCTGCCAGCTGATGCTGCAGCCCTGATCTAGACCACATGCAGCGCACAGGTGTTGCAGCCTTGCTTAGTCTGGTCTGTCTCTATCCCAGCCCACACTCTTCAGTGGGAGTAGCTGTCCGGCGAGGGGACCAGCCCCTTAATATCCCCCCCAGCTCTGCCGGAAGGGACTGTTTCTTATTCCCTTAGGACCTCCTGCTCCTCAGCTGCTCTAAACTCAGATCCGCCCTGTGGAAAAGCCGACACAGTACAGTGCTCATCTCATCCCTTTGTCAGCAGTGATTTCCCTCCTGCAGTTCTATCTACATGCCACCTGCGCCTGCTGTCACTACATAGTAAGGGAATTGAGGGCAGCAGAGTGAAGGATGAGACCCAAGAGGGGATGCAGCCCTCTCCTCCCCACAGACCCCACATGCCCACAGGGCTTTGTCCCTGTCTTCCAGGCCCATACAGAATCACACTCGCTCCTTCTCCTCCTGTGATCCCAGCTGTCCCCTCCTGCAGAGCGCTTGCAGGCCAAGTCACACCCCACCCCAATCCTCACTGCACTCTGACTCCCCTCCCTCCCCAGCCCTGAGTCAGCCCCTCCTCCTGCCCCATTAGCCCAGCCTGAGGCCAGGGGCAAAACAGACCCAGAGCAGCAACCATAGGCAGCCTGAGCTGGCCCTGTGCTGCTCAGGACACCTCAGGACAAGGAGGTCCCCAGCGCATGCCCTGCCCAGCTCCCAGGCTGCGCTGAGTCCTCCTGCCCCTGCAGGAGCTGCTCTCCTCCCCCACCCCCTGCCCTGGAAATCCCGACCCTGGCCAAGCGCTCCCACAGACTCAGACCTGTGTGGTGATCCTGGACAGCTGAATCCCTGAACCCCTGCACCAGCACGACAGTCACAGTAGCACCCACCACGCTGGCACAGCCAAGGCTTCTGGACAGAGCAGGCAAGGTGCCAGATGTCTCCCTAGTCGCACATGGAGCTCGTCCTCCTCTGATCCTGAAATATCCTGCTCTGGATGCCATGTGAGTCCAGACTTGACGCTTCTGCACACCAGGGCTGAGAGCCGAGGCCGCCCGTGCCTCCCATGGCCTTCACTTTGACACTAGGGAACACAAGAGGAGAAATCCTCAAAGGACAAACGTGTCACAGCTCTGGGTCCCCCCGCCCACGCTGACCTTTTTCTCACTGGCCACAGAGAAGCTTCACCTACAGGGGACTTCCCTACCCCAGCACCCCCATCTTTAAAACACAAGCAACACCAGAGAAAGAGCCTGTCACCTGAGGGTTCCTCAACTGCATGAGCAATAAGGGGAAGGGAAAATGCAGCCAGAGCTCCAAGGAACACAGCAGCACCACGTTTGTCATTCAAGCACAAGAAAGACTCCCCCACAGGCCTTGGGTCTCAGGAGGAGAAGGACCAGGAGGAAGAGGCCCAGACTCCCTTGTGTGTTGACTCTGTCAATCACACACACACCTGCCCAGTCCTGGGGTAGCTGTTGTCCCGAAAAACAGAGAGGAAGCCTCCTGGTGTCCACACCCAACTATACAAAGACCCACACACACACACTGTGCCCATCCCACGGCCAAGGAGAGTGGCCAAGAGCCTGAATCCCTCCTGCCCTGCCCTGACCCATGGCCCACCCCCGGAGCACAAGAAGCTGAGGCCTGTTCGGCTCTGCCCAGAAGCAGGTTCTAAGAGAGAAATCAGAAAGTGTACACACAGCCCCTGCACCCAGCAGACAGGGCCTGGGCTCCACAAGGCCATGCTGCCTGCTCTGAGGGTCACCTGACAGGTATACAGGTATGGGAGGAAGCTTTCCTGGCACAGCTGAGCCTCCAGGACTAGCTCATCACTCACAATCGCCTCCCTCCAGCAGTGTCTGTGCTGGCTCTCATCCTACATCCCAGCAGGTTCTTCTGACCCAGGCAGGTTTACCCAGCACCCTCCATTGAACAATGCAGCCTCTCCCCTCCTCCTGTCCTGATGGATGAAGCATCTGGTCCCTCCTGGTCTCCCTGGGAAAGCCGCCTTGTGCTGGAGGGGCCGCTGCACAGGCTGCTCCCTCTGCTGGGACTGTGCTGCCCCTGATGCCCCAGGGACAGTTCCACATGGGAGTCTCTGCTCACCCCTCAGACTAAGGAAAACTGGAGCCCTGCCTCCACCAGCCCCCAGACTCCTGCTGCTCTTCTCCTCTGTAGATGCATCACCACCCATGGCATCGTGAAATGCACCCACTCATCATTTTGCTTCATTATCTGATCCATTTCAAGTGCAAGATCAATGGAGAGGCACACTTGTTGTTGACCAAACACTCAGAACGGAGCCTGTACATTGGAGACCCCTCAGTGAGCATCCAATGAGTGAACAAATTCCCACAGCATGCTCAGAGCATACACAGGCTGCAGTGACACTGGGGGATATTAACCAATTATAAACACAAGTTGATAATTTAACATTAGATAGAAGTAGTAAATGGTCACTAATAAAAAAAAAAAGAAGCAGCCTGCATTCCTGGCCACAGGGCCCTTCTTCCCCGGACTCAGCTCCCTGCTTAGCCACGCTCTCTCTCCTTTAGCTTCTCTCCTCTCTGGTGTCTCAGCACTGCAGGAGAACACCAGGGAAACTGGATTCTCCCACCTACTGGCCAGGAAGAGTCCATCCTCTTTCCCAAACCCCTTTGAAGCATCTCCCTGGGGATTGCATCTTCATCAGTCAGAAGAGCCTGTGTGGAACACCTTGGGATTTCTCCAGAACAGAACAGAAGCTTCAGCGGGGAGCCACCCTAGGTCGCACAGAAACCTGCCTCTGCTGCTCACTCCCAGGCAGCACATCCGGGACCCAGCCCAGACAGCGACCTCCTGCAGGAGACTAACACTGGCTGCTGCTTTCTGCTGTGCTTACTTCATTCTCTGTTTGTTCCAATGTAACTGCAGAAGGCCACCAGACACAGGCACATTGCTCAAGGGGTGGCACTGGGACACACTGGGTCACTCTGTGTCCCAGCCTCTGGGATTGATCCCATCTCAGCAGTGACCCAGGTTCCTACTAATGCACTCCTGGGGGGCGGCAGGTGATGGCTCAAGCCTTGTGTCTGTGTCATCCCCAGGGAGATTTGGATCAAGTTCATGGCTTCTGACTTTGGCCTAGCCCAGGTGCAGCTACTACAGGCATGTGGGGTAGTAACCAGAAGACACAGGCTCTCTCTCCTCTGTGTGTGTGTGTACATATATAATACGTATCTCGCTCTACTTTTCATAATAAAAGTTTAAAATAAAATACTGAAAAGAAATGACATTGAGGGTACACCAGGACTCCAAGATGGCATCAGTCATGGATGTCACACAGAGCTGCCAAGTTGGATCCTGATGCGGGATTTCACCCCTAAAGGCAATGCTGGAGTGTTTCAAAGAGGCTACTGCCGGTATTAAAACAAGTGTATCAACGTGAAGCAGGGAGCATTGCTGGTGTGAACATGGTGCTGGCGGGATGCATGCTTTTCAGCAACAGCCTTTCACACAAGGATCTCAAACATAAGCAGTGCAGTAAGTACCACTGAAGAGGCCCATGTGGAGGGCGCACCCTGTATTCCTGACTGGCCTTCCTGGCCCACGTCCCCTCTAAGAGAAACTCCATCGTCACTGAATTCTTTCAAACCGTAACAGATCTAGATCGGTTAAAAAATGACATTGAACCTGCTATAATTCTGCTGCTTTGGCTCCACAGGAAACCACTTTTAGAAATGGGAATGTCAGAACTATCTGGATGGGGTTGATGTGTGGGGAAAAGTAACAGTTGTCAAACCAATTAATCAGACCTCAGAGGTGTCCAGTGACAGATGCAGGATCCAAATTATAAGATTCAGTTGTAATATTCAAGTGACAAAATGCCCTACTGATCTGAGGGGAGGGGAGAACAGCAATAAAATATCAGTTCATGCAGTCTGATGGATGATTATCAAAAGATGAGAGCTAGGGGCCCAGGTTGTGTAGTGGGTAAAGCCTCTGCCTGTGATGCTGGTATCCTATCCAGGTGCTACTTTGTGTCCTGGCTCCTCTGCTTCTGATCCAGCTCCCTGCTGATGCACCTGGGAAGGCAGTGGGAGATGACCCAGGTGCTTGGGCTGCTGCACTAATGTGGGAGACTCAGAAGAAGTTCCTGACTGCTGCAGCTAGCTGCTGGCTCCTGCCACAACAGCTCTTTAGGAGGTGAGCAACAGATGGAAAATGGATCACACCTCCCCTCTCTCCTCCCCCTCTCCTCCCTTTATGCCCTCTCTAACTGTAATTCTTTCAAATAAATAAGTTTTTTTTTCAAAAGGAATAACACCATTTGCAGCATAATGGATAGAGCTGGAAGGCATCTATGCTAAATGAGAGAGGTCAAACATGAGAGACAGATGTCTCCTGTCCTCCCTTATATGAGGACACTAATCACGCACACGGGACCCGCACTGTGGGGTAACAAGTTGAGCTGCCAATCTCACATGGGCACCACTTCAAGTCCCAGCTGCTCCATTTCTCACCCAGCTTCCTGCTGTGTCGTGGAAAGTAATGGAAGATGCCCAAGTGCTTGGATCCCTGCCACCCACGGGGGAGAGCTGGATGAAGGCTCAGGCTCCTGACTCTGGCCTGGTCAGTGTCAGCCTGTGCAGCTCTCACTCTCCCTGTGTAACTCTGCCTTTCTTTCTTTCTTTTTTTTTTTTAAGATTTGTTTACTTTTATTGGAAAAACAGACAGGATATACAGACAGGAGGAGAGACAGAGAGGAAGATCTTCCATCCGATGATTCACTCCCCTAGCGGCCGCAATGGCTGAAGCTGAGCCAATCCGAAGCCAGGAGCCAGGAACTCTTCCAGGTTTCCCACATGGGTGCAGGGTCCCAAGGCTTTGGGCCAGCCTCAACTGCTTTCCCAGGCCACAAGCAGGGAGCTGGATGGAAAGTAGGGTTGCCGGGATTAGAACTGTGGCCCACAAGGGATCCCAACGCGTTCAAGGCAAGGACTTTAACCACTACGCTGTCACGCCAGGTCCAATTCTGGTTTTCTAATGCATAAATAAATCTACAAAAAATAAAAAGTAAGTAATGTAATGAAAAGAACATGGAAATCATAATTGACCATATTGATCAGTACACACTCCACACATGCATTAAAATGCTGCAGGGACCGTAGATGTGGGGAGAAAGGCACCCTCCTTCACTGCTGGTGGGAGTGTAGGCTAGTACAACCACTGTGGAAATCAGTATGGAGAGTGCTTGGAAAATTGCAAATAAACCTGCCATATGACCCAGCTATCCCGCTCCTAGGAATATACCCAAAAGGAATGAAATCTGCATGTGGCAAGGGGATCTATAATCCTATATTTACAGCAGCACAATCTACAATAGCAATTACATGGAAACAAACCAGATGTGCATCCAAGGAAGAGTGGTTAAAGAAACTGTGGTACATCGACTCCATGGAATATTATTCAGCTATTAAAAAGAATTAAATTGGGCCCGGCAGCATGGCTTAGCGGCTAAAGTCCTCGCCTTGAACGCCCCAAGATCCCATGTGGGTGCCGGTTCTAATCCCGGCAGCAACACTTCCCATCCAGCTCCCTGCTTGTGGCCTGGGAAAGCAGTCGAGGACGGCCCAATGCATTGGGACCCTGCACCCGCGTGGGAGACCCGGAAGAGGTTCCTGGTTCCCGGCTTCGGATTGGTGCGCATTGGCCCGTTGCAGCTCACTTGGGGAGTGAATCATCGGATGGAAGATCTTCCTCTCTGTCTCTCCTCCTCTCTGTATATCTGGCTGTAATAAAATGAAAAAAAAAAGAATTAAATTATTCTATTTACAACCAGGTGGTTCCAACTAGAAACCATTATGCTCAGTGAAATGAGTCAATCACAAGAGAACAAATACCATATATTCTCTCTCGTATAAGGAAGCCAACATGGAAAGTGTAACTCCAACAGTCCAATCTATACTGTTTTTTTTTTTTATTGTCTGTTTGCTTTTTTGGCTGTATTCCATGTGTTTTGATGTTTTTAATCTCAGTTTGGTTGCTTCCAAATAATCTCTTCTCTCTAGCAGAATTCATCACGTGCTCATGAAGTATACGATGGCATCATTTTTCCCAAGAGACTTCTGTATTTCCTTTTTATCACACATGTGTTGATTACTCGGTGGCACTTTATTTTTTCAGGGTGCTATAATTTGTTGTTGATGTTGTTGTTGTTGTTATTGATGTGGTTGTTATGAAATGATGTCAACCCGAAAAACAGTGACATTATTTCAACCCCAAACAGCCTGTATCTCATGCAATAAGATATTGTGAAGTAACCAATGAACCAACAATCGATATGAGGCAGATTGCTTATGATCTACATCAAAGAATTGTAAAACCTAATGTACTTGTAAGGCCCTATGCTACTCAGAAATGGGGAGGGAGAGAGGAGAAATCTTACATCACCCTAGAAGGTGTGAGGAAGATGGGCAGTATAACTTACTAGGATCATAACTGGTAACTCATAGAGAACAGACTTGAATCAGCATTAGAGAATAGCAAAACTACAAAGGCATATGGGGGGAGTCAGGAGCAATCCTAACAACCTCTTAACAGGAGGTCATATGCACAGAGCAGGGGGGAGACCCCAGAGTGGAGCAGGTGGACAGAAGGAGGCTTGTATCCCAACCCTGAAGACTCCCAGATCCTCACCAAGGACTATCAGTACGAGCACCGAGGACTACATCCCTACTGTCAAGGAGACCACGAACTCTGAGGTCACCCGCCCCCATCTGGATCTACCACATGGGATGGAAGAAGCCCAAATCCTGCCCTGCAGGATCCAAGGTCATCGCAACGACAAGCAGGAGCCCTGAGCGGTCCGCAGAAACAGAACAGTAAACTTCCTTAGAGGCTAGGGAGAGGAGCTTTCTCTGGTCCTTGCCTGGTTCCAACTTTGGGTCCCCACCCTCTCTTGTAATGACCATCAGATCGCTCCAGAAACCCCTCAAAACAAACAAACAAAAAAACTAGAATAGATAGACCGAGAACAACAAGGAAAGCTTAGAAACAGACAGGAAATGGTCAGCGGGGATGCATTTATAACTCACTGGGTGGGACACAAAGATTAGTTACTCCTCACTGGGGTATTGAAGATTTCTCTGCACACCCCTCCTAAAATGTTCACCTAAACTGTTGACATATGTCTTGTTGGAGTTATAGAGTTAGACTATCCGAAAAACAGCCAGGTTCAGCAAAATCATGCTTCAACGCTATGAACTGTTAAATACTATAATTAAAATAGTCATGAGATGGCTGAATAGTAATCTATAGCCATTTTAAGGTGTATAGAACCTGGTTGTATATAAACTAATAATTGAAATGTCAATGTAGAAGTCACAGGTTGTGGTTCAGAACTTGAATTCTTTTTTTTTCTCTTTTAACATATTGGTTACTCAATACCATGTCAACTAATTCCATAACGTTATAAATTGTTACTGATGTAATGTCGGGGCTTTTAATTGATCGGGATGATACTCTGCCGGCTCTACCTTCAGATCAGAGATGGTCTCCCCAAGAAACCATTGATCTTATCTGGACATAAGATGCTGGACTTTATGCTTGGTAGATGCTTGCAATGAAAGAATCTCAACTGAATTTGAAGTGTGGTAATGCAACAAGGTGGAGGAATCCACCATGGGGCGGGGCGTTGGGGAGGGTGGGGGGGAATCCCAGTGCCTATAAAACTGTGTCACATAATGTGATGTAATCAATACAAACATAAATTAATTAAAAAAGAAAAAGAAAAATGCTGCAGGGTGCAGAAACACATACAGTAATCATGCGTGTGTAGATCAGGATACATGGGACTTAACATCCCAATCCTGAGCGTGAGGCTGGCCTAGCATGAACTCTGGATCAGGACGTTAAGCATGTTGGAGCTCCCATTGTTCTCTCTCTCTCTCTCTCTCTCTTCTTACAACAGCTCTAGAAAAGCCATCTGCCTTGGCACACACACAGCCCTGAGGAAAGGACCTGAGGCTTCTAACAGTGACCACAAGAGGGCGCCACAGCCCAGCCTCAGAAGGGGCAGCCCTGGCTCTCAGCCCCACTGGTCCCTGGGACAGTCTGAGCAGAAGCCTTCATTTCAAGCAAATGAAAATAGACGAACATATCCATATAAAACTATGGGAGACAATAAAATTTAGCTCATTATTTCCAGTTGTTAAATTCTGGAATTTTTATCATGCACCATACTATGTAAAACAGCTTCCAGAGAGGATAAATAATTGCAATTTAATTGACAGAAACTGAAAGATAAAAATGTGTCGTTTGGCTTCAAGATACAAGAATGACCATGATTAACCAGGATGCATTTCATTACTGTTTACAAGAATATAGTTGACCTTACATTTTCAACCCGGACTCAGTTAAACATCAAAAAAAGAAGAGCCAAGCCAGGCCGCCTGACCCTATAGTGGCCCCTATACACACCCCTGGGCTGTTGCACACATCCCTGGATTCAATCAACTGCTGACGAAGATGCAACTGGGAATTGATTTTGTAAATGAAATGAAGGTCTCCATAGTTGGCCCTGAGACGGGGTTACTCTGGGTTGGACTGGCCCGTCTGGGGAGCCCTTCAAAGGACCGGGCTCTCCCTGTGCACAGATTCACATGTTTGTCCCTCTGTGTCTGTAACAGCCATTCTGACAGGGCCAGGGGACATCTCCTTGGAGTCTTCATTTGCATTTCCCTGACACTGGTGCTGATGAGCATTTTCCATATAGTGGTCATTTCTAGTTCTTTTGACAACTGCCTAGTAGGTCCTATGCCCGTGTCTTAACTGGACTGGTTGGTTTGGTTTGTTTTGGTTTATTCTGGTTTTAACAAATGCTGGCATAGATGTAGTAAAGGGGAAATCATATACAGTATTATTAGGAAAGCAAATTAATGCAACCATGGTGCAAAACAGTGTGGAAAATTTTTTTGAATCTTTGAACTTCCATATGATCCGGAAATCTCATTACTGGACACACAACAGGAGACCTGAACTCATTGTGTCACAGTGGAACTTGCTCCACTGCTTAGAGCAGCACTGCTCACAATGGCCAAGATTTGAAATAAATAAGATGTCCATCATCAGATGAATGGATACAGAAAATTTTGTTTTCACACACAATAGAATACTATTCAGCTACACAAAGAGTGATGTCTTGTCATTTGCATCCAAATGGTTGGAACTGGAGGACATGATGTTGAGTGAAATGAGCCAGACACTAAAACAAACACTGCATGCTGTCTCTCATGTGGGAGCTAAAAATGGAAACAATATATTTTCAACACAGAATGTTAAGACTGGAGGCCAGAGAAGTAGGGGAGTTAAAGGAGTTGTGACCAAGACAAAGAGAAGGACTGAGCATGGGAGGGATTCAGTGTCAGGCATGACCTCCCCCAGTCCCTGACTCTGAGGATCCTCGGACAGAATAGGTGGGTGCCCTGGCTGTGGGAGTTGATCCCCCCTGAACCCTGACAGCTGTCCCACAAACAGGACCCCAGGCCTCAACCTGCAAGGAGCTGGACTCTGCCCCAAGCTCCAAGCAGGCTGGAGGAGGACTCCAACCTCAACAGGACAACTCAGCTCTGTGAGCGCCTGTCCAGAGAGCACGGCCACACCAGGCTTGGACTCTGACCAGGGAATGGGAACAGGAAGGAGTGTGGTTCTGAACACCCAGGTGTGGTAACCTGTGATGCAGGAATGGAAAGCTAGCAATGCCAGGGTCCCAGTGTGCACCTGACACCCAGGGAAGTGTCATCCTTGCTGGAGGGATTCGTGAACTCTGGTGAACACTTCTCACATGAGACAAAACCTTCCCTAATGTTTGTTGCACTGTTCTTTATACTTGTCACATGATGCAATTAAACACTGATACAGTTTTATTTCACTCTTTGGATCAACTGAGTGCCTTTTGTCAGTGTGTATCACCATGTGCTGGGGTTACAGCTTTGACCAACAGCCTAAGTCTCTGTTTATGGGCCCTATGGTCTAGAGGTTTCTCTAAGTGAGATGGAGCTATTTCAATCGGTCATCTAACAGCCTACTTGTATATACGAAAGGCAGGGTTAGGAAAGGAACTGTGGCACTGGGCAGGTTAAGCTGCCACCTGCAACCCAAGCATTCCAAATGAAAACACCTGTGTGACCCCCGAATGCCCTGCAGCCTTTGGAGAGTGAACCAGTGGGTGAGAAATCCCTTGGGGATTTTCTCTGCCTTCCCAGGTACATCAACAGGAAGATGGATGGAAGCAGAACAGCCTGGACTCCAAGAAGCCCCAGCATGCGTAATGCTGGCCTTGCAAATGACATTGAACTCACTGACCCACAGCAAAGGCTGCTGCTGGGCTGTTTTCATGAAGCAATGATCAGCCTGACTCACATCAGCAAGGCAGCTGACCACAGCGGGAATGACTGTCCCTGGGTGGCAGGAGAGGGACCCTGCTAGTGCCCCAGTTCAGGACTGGGGGGTGGGGGGAGAACCATAAGGAGAGGAGGAAATGATGGGGGAGGACTGAGAGGAGGTGAGGACAGAGGACAGAGGTCAGAATTCTTTTTTTTTTCTCTAAGATTTTTTTTTTTATTATTATAAAGTCAGATACACAGAGAGGAGGAGAGACAGAGAGGAAAACCTTCCATCTGATGACTCCTTCCCAATTGGCCACAAATGGCTGGAGCTGAGCCAATCCGAAGCTAAGAGCAAGGAGGCTCTTTTGGGTCTCACACCCGGCTGCAGGGCCCCAAGGCTTTGGGCTGTCCTCAACTGCCTTCCCAGGCCACAAGCAGGGAGCTGGATGGGAAGTGGAGCTGCCAGGATTAGAACCGGCGCCCATATGGGATCCTGGCATGTTCAAGGTGAGAACTTTAGCCGCTGGGCATTGCCTAGGGCCCTGAGCTCAGGATTCTAAAGCAGCAGGTGCCCAGGTCTCAACTTGCTGTGCCCTGAATATTAACATGAACCTTCACAGAGCCCAGCTGGGATCCCAGCATTCTGTATTTAATGCATCCTGTGGGGCTGCCCAAAATCTAATGTACTCCTGATGTGGATCAAACTGAATAATAAAACATGCACAGGCCTAGGGATAAATAATCACAACACTAGGCAAATAAAACTGGGCACTTCCTGATCAGGTCTCTCAGGATTCCTCAGCCGGCCCTGGGCCTATCCTCAGGGAGGGGACAGCACACAGGCCTGGGCAGCCGGGCACAGGG
The DNA here is from genome assembly GCF_030435755.1 of Ochotona princeps. Lineage (NCBI taxonomy): Eukaryota > Metazoa > Chordata > Mammalia > Lagomorpha > Ochotonidae > Ochotona > Ochotona princeps. The sequence continues at coordinate 115,928,218 of NC_080832.1, forward strand.
TCAGGGCACAGTTCCTGGTACCCGCCTGGCCCTCAGGCTCTCAGTCCCAGGGCAGGTCTGGGCCAGGGAAGCAAGAGCAGGGAGTCCCCACCTCCTCCAGGGTCACTTCCCCTCTCACAACCTGAGTGAGCTCCTTCTGCCCGGACACGCGTGACGCGGGCACACCTCGCACTCCCATTGGGCGAGCGGCTTCCAGACGAGCCAATCAGCGTCGTCCTATCCCTTCTATAAAGTAGCCTGCGAGGCTTCAGCATCGGACTCCTCTCAGCCGTCCAGAATGGGGTCCATGGCGCCCCGGACCCTCCTCCTGCTGCTCGCGGGGGCCCTGGCCCGGACCGAGACCCGGGCGGGTGAGTGCGGGTCGGGAGGGAGACGGGCTCTGCGGGGCAGGAGCGAGGGGAGCCCTGAGTGGGACACAGGACCCCGGGAAGTCGCCTTTCCTTGAACACACATCCCCTACACCTCGCGATCTCACCCGTACCCCGGCTTATTAAGACCCTCTCCTCTCCTCTCCTCATCCTGTCGCGGTCCCCACACTTCCTTAGTCTCCTCCCTAACCCAGCTCCGCACTCCTCCGTCCCAAGGGTCCCGCTCCGGGCGGGGTCAGTCCTGGTCTCGGCCCCTCTCTCCCCCAGGCTCCCACTCCATGAACTATTTCCACACCTCCGTGTCCCGGCCCGACCTCGGGAAGCCCCGCTTCATCTCCGTGGGCTACGTGGACGACACGCAGTTCGTGCGCTTCGACAGCGACGCCGAGAACCCGAGGATGGAGCCGCGGACGGCGTGGATTCGGCAGGTGGATCAGGTGGATCAGGAGTACTGGGACCAGGAGACACAGATCTCCAAGAACAACGAACAGGTTTACCGCGAGAGCCTGAACAACCTGCGCGGCTACTACAACCAGAGCGAGGCCGGTGAGTGACCCGACCCCTCCCCACGTGCGCCCAGGTCCCCCCACCCCGAGACTGCGCTCCCCGCGGAGACCCTCGGCGGGAGGAGCCCGCGGGACACGCCCGGGTTTCGTTTTCGGTTTCAGTGGAAATCCCCGCGGGTCGGTGAGGGCGGGGGCGGAGCTGCGTGGCCAGGGCTGACCGCGGGCGGGGACAGGCTCTCACACGATCCAGAAGATGTACGGCTGCGAGGTCGGGGCGGACGGACGCCTCCTCCGCGGGTACAGGCAGTTCGCCTATGACGGCACTGACTACATCGCCCTGAATGAGGACCTGCGCTCCTGGACCGCGGCCGACATGGCGGCTCAGAAGACCAAGCGCAAGTGGGAGGCTGCGGGTGATGCTGAGCACTACAGGGCCTACCTGGAGGGCACGTGCGTGGAGTGGCTGCACAGATACCTGGAGATGGGAAAGGAAACTCTGAAGAGAGCAGGTGCGCGGGGCTGGGAGGGGCCGCCCTCACCCACCTCCCCGGGCTGGGGAGGCAAGGAGGGGAGGAAAGTGGGAGCCAGGCCAGTGTCCCCCTCTCCTGATGGCCACAGCAGGGACGTCCACCTGGGTTTGAGGTTCAGAGCCAGAGATCCGCTGTTCCCTCTGGAGAAGAGGGACCTGGGGACGGACAGGGGTAAGGCAGAGAAAGTTCTTGAAATAACTCTGTTGGTGCCCTGGACTCCACCAAGGCTTTGTGATCATCACCCCTCTCAGGCCTGTCCTCAGCCTCAAGCCAGTGTCCTGGGAGGTTTCATTCCAGGCTATCTTCCCCTCAGAGACCTGGGCCCTCCTACCCTAGCCAGATACCTGATTCTACTACTTTCCAAACACTAGAGTATCTCACTGTCTATATCCAGGCCAGGTCAGGGTTTTGACTTCCTCCACCACCCCATTCTGCAGTCCACTCTCAGGAAGGTCACTGAGTGTAACTTTAGTGTCAGGGGAAGAACATGAAAGGCCTGAATTTTGCAAATCTTCCCTCAGACCCACCCACAGCACATGTGACTCACCACCCAGTCTCTGACCAGAAGGCCACCCTGAGGTGCTGGGCCCTGGGCTTCTACCCCAAGGACATCACACTCACCTGGCAGCGAGATGGGAAGGACCTGACCCAGGACACTGAACTGGTGGAGACCAGGCCTGCAGGGGATGGAACCTTCCAGAAGTGGGCAGCTGTGCTGGTGCCTTCTGGAGAGGAACAGAGTTACACATGCCACGTGGAGCATGAGGGGCTGCCTGAGACCCTCACCCTGAGATGGGGTAAGGAGGGCAGGAGGGCAGAGCCTTCAGCAGGGACGGGGCTGAGCCTGGTGTCAGAGCCCCTTATTTTCTCTTCCCTTCTCAGAGCCTCCTCAGCCCACTGTGCCCATGTGGGGAGTCATCGCTGGCCTGGTTCTCCTGGCAGCTGTGCTCACTGGAGCTGTGGTCACTGTTGTGATGATGAAGAGAAGGCGCTCAGGTAGGGCAGGGTGAGGGCTGGGTCTGAGTCCCCTGTCCCCCAGAGAGAAGGTTCCCCCTACCCTGTTCCTGGGAAGCACTGTGCACACACACCTGTACCCCTAGCTGAGTCCCAGGTTGCTCACACTGGCTCTGGTGTGAAGCACAAGTGAAGGTGGAGGACAGACACTCCACGGGGATGACTCTGCTCACAGGGACCTGAGCTCCAGCAGCCCCAGGTCAGGGGCAGGTCCCAGGTGAGGACACACCTCCAGGAGAGGCACCTCCTGACCCTTTTCTGGGTCTCCAACCACAGTTCTGGAATCTTCTCTGAGATGAACTAGTCCTCTGGCCCTGCCTTCTTCCTGCCTCTCACTGGATGTTTTCTCTCACAGGTGGGAAAGGAGGAAACTACACTAAGGCTTCAGGTAAGCACTGGGGTGTGTTTGAGAGTGGGGGAGTCCTCAAAGCCCTTGCTATAGTCAGTTGCCCCTGGAGGTGCTGCCCCGCCCACCCTGTAGCTCCTCCCCCAGCCACACCCCCGGGGCTCTCACCAAGTCCTGATTGGTTCTCCCAGGTGGGGACAGTTCCCAGGGCTCTGACTCCTCTCTGGGAGTGTGAAAGGTGAGACCTGGAGGAGAGAGGGGGCCTGGTGAGGGGACGCAGAGGGACTGGGGGGATTCCTTGAATCTGAGCATTTGCACAGTGTGCTGTGCTGTCTCTGTCCCCATATACAATAACCTCAATTTTTCACCTTGTTTCTGTAGTGTGAGACAACCGCCTTGTTGCAACAGACATGCTGAAGTCCTCATCTTGGTTTTCTTCAAAAAGCCCTGCCCTCCCTTCCTGCCAAGACATCTAAGTGTGTTCCTGTGGGCACAGTGTGAGGTGGGAGCCTGGCCCTCCCAGCCCAGCACGGGCACCTCTGTCCCTGTCTCAAGTCAGGCGCATCTGCTGCAGCTTCATCCTTGCCAGTGCAATTCATTCTTTCCAATTTCAATCACAAGGTGTGGGTGGGAAAATTAAAAGTGGAAATTCAACAATTTGACAGAGAAAATAAAGAGAAGCACCAAGAGCCTTCCTGTGTTGAGTCTGTTGCAGGTGGGGACAGGAGAGGCTGGGAGCCCCTGGGTGAGGACAGGGCTGTGCCCAGGCAGTGCTCAGCCCATCAGACTTTCCCGTGGTCACTGCTGACCCAACTCAGCTGCCCCAGTGTCTTGGTATCTCTGGTAGGAAATGCCCACCAACATGTGCCATCACAGCACTCAGCCGTGGCCAGGCTGCCCTGTCTCATGGACCTGAGGCAATGGAGGCTGCATGGGGCCATGGCCGCCAAATCTAGGGCTTAAGTTCATCCCTCAGCCCCATCATCCTATGTTCATTTTGCTCCTTAGTGTCATTGGCTGATTGCACCTCCTCTTCCTGTGTGTGAGCTCTGGTGGCCTTTACTTCTGTGTGCAGGACACAGTGTAGGAGGGAAGCAGGAGAGCAGAGGACACTTGAGAGAAAGCACAGGCCGGGGGACACCAGCAGGAGGGGATCTGCTCAGTAGCGTCCACAAGCAGCCTCTGTCTCAGGCTCCGCTAATGCACCATGGGGTCTGGAAGGGGCAGGTGCTACATGCTCATCACTCAGCTGACTTTGCTGGGTCAGACCCAGTGCTGGGCAAGGTAGTCCAGAGTGGGCATGAGTGGCAGGGCAGCTGGCTGTCTCACCAACATGGTCAGTGTGCATTGCTCTGAGGGGGTGACCCTGAGGAAGGTTGGAAGGACACAATGAGTCATCTGCAAAGGTGTCTGGGCAGGTGCTGTGCAGGCAGGGGACAGCCAGTGCAAATGCCCTGGGCTGGAATGAGTCTGTGCAGAGCAGGGAGCCTTCAGGAAGGCTGGGTCGGGGCACCACTGTCCAACAGGCTGCGCACTCACTGGAAGGCTCAGCCCTGGCTTAGTGAGGTGGGAGCCACTTGACAGCTCCGAGCAGAGGAGGGACGTGTGCACCTTCTGTCCAGGGACCGCCCTGGCTGCTGCGTGAGGACGGGGCTGAAGAATGCGAGGCTACAGACAAAGCTCTAGCGTCTCCTGCCGTGTTCAGGCAGGGATGCCAGTCACTGAGATGGGTGTGCATGGGCGTGGGCAGAGTGGGAGAGATGAGAATCTGGATCCTTCTGCAGATGGATGCACAGCCCTTCCTGTGGACTGCATCCAGGGAAAGAGGAGGAGTTGAGGAGGACACCCAGGGCTTCAGGCTGTGCCAGTATGGGCATGGCATCACAGTGGGAGAAGGGCAACTGGTCGGAAGATGCGAGGGAGGGCCATGGAGACATTCAGTGCAGGAGCAGTGGGAGCCAGGATGTTGGTGAGAAGTGAATGACACTGCAGGGCTGGCAGTGACCACGAGTCAGGTGACGAGGGAAAATGTCTGCAGGAGAAACATACTGAGGAAGTGGCTCCATATGGACCACATTTGCCATCAGGAGCAGAGATGGAGCACCCAGGCAGTGAGTGAGAGTGATGAGAGAGGGCACAAGAACAGGTCCTGGGCCTGCAGGGTTAAGTGGGGCAGGGGTGAAAGGAGAGGACAAGCCACAGCCCGACAACCTGCAGGGCTAGGGTCGCTGTAAGAACCACAGACCACAGACATGCTGAGGGGATCCTGCGAGCACTGGGTGGGCTGGGACAGTCTGTAGTGGGCAGGGCATCTGCATGTGGCTCAAGTGGGTGCTGACAGTGCCACCCTCAGAGCACATTCTGGCAGCAGGAGGGGAGACAGGACTCCACCTGGACCTCAACCTCCCCTGAAAGATGGTCATGTGAGCACACCTGGACCCTACACAGTGAGGGGCTGCTCTGGCAGAGACCTGGTGCAGGCAGTCCAGCTACATCTATGTCTCTCTGTTTTATATATATATATATATATATATATTTTAATTGTATTTTTGTTGACAATCTTTACATAGTTAATTACGGTAAAAAAAAAAAAAAAGGTTCAGGGGGTATAGGGAAGTGGGTAATAGCATTATGTCCATATTGTTTCCATCATGTATCTGAGGTAAAGGGGGATATTGACGGAGAAGCCACACCCAGTTTCCCACCCACCCCAAGTCCCGGATGTGGGGCATGCTCTGAGATCCTTGCTCAAATGGTTTTAATAGTTCTCCAGTTCTGAATCGCTGCCAGTTTCACTCGATGAGGTCGTCCACTGATTGACACAGTCAATCCTAGAGTCTTCATTTGCCCAGTATTTCGCTGCCAACATATAGCTGAGGTGGTTGATTGACTTGCTCTGTCCTCTGTCTTTTCTTGGCTAGGGTTCTGAGTCCAGCAGTTCGATTGGGGAGATCTCCAAAGAAACTTTGAGGTATTCCCAGACCAGATTCTTGTATGCTCTAGCAAGCACAGGGCCCAGCACAGTCCATTGCCACGATAAGCTGGTGGTTGCAATCGCTGTGTTGGTTCTGTTTTCAGTCCTGATTTCCACTGGAACCAATGGGTGTTGCAGTCCAGCCTGGCTCTGCCCAGCACACACTTGGCCCTTGCATCAACCAGTGGGAGCTGCAGCCTAGTCGGGGCGACCCACAATAACCCCCACCAGGCCCGCCCCCTACCCTGGTTTGCCAGTATGTATAGTAGACTAGTCCAGTCTGTCCCACATCCTATTTGGCTCTTGTACTTGTCAGTGGGTATTAAAGCTTAGTTCCATCTAACCAACTCAACTCTCCAGCCCTCACGGATGTTGTTGAGTGCCTCTCTGTCTAGCTACCCCAGCCCCCGTCTAAGTTTTCATGCCCTCCCGTGGGAGTAGTGACCCAAGAGGGGGGAACCCACTGTTTCCTCCCAGGTCTCTCTCACTCCCGGTTTATGCACTCTTCGGGTGGTTCTGTGATTTGACTTGACAGAATTAGTCCCTAGTGCCAGCTTCTGCCAGCTGATGCTGCGGCTAAGCCCAAACATCCCTCACCCTCTCTCATTTATGCTTGCACCAGCAGGAATAATCTACCTAGCCTGGCTTTTCCCTGATCTAGTCCACGTGCAGCGCACAGGTGTTGCAGCCTTGCTTAGTCTGATCTGTCCCCCATCCCAGCCCAAGCTCTCCAGTGGGAGTAGCTGTCCCGCGAGGGGACCAGCCCCTTAATCCGTCCACGGGCTCTGCCCCTCCCTTCCTGGATCTCGCGCGTGCTGGTTGGGTGCTGCAGTCACATCCAGTATAGGCAACCTCATCCCAGGCCACAAGCAGGGAGCTGGATGGGAAGTGGAGCTGCCAGGATTAGAACCAGCACCAATATGGGATCCCGGTGCATTCAAGGCGAGGTTTTTAGCTGCTAGGCCACCACGCCGGGACCAAAAACAAATCTTAAAACAAACAAAACCAAAGGGCCTGGTGCTGTGCCCTAGCAGCTAATGTTAGAAATCTCACACCTACTGGTTCACTCCCCAGATGGTCACTAAGCCAGGGTGGGTCAGGCCAAAGCAGATCCACCAGCTTCTTCCTTCTCCCTGATGGCTGCAGGGTCCCAGCAGCCAGGCCAGCTTCTGCTGCTCTTCCAGGCACAAGTGCAGGGAGCTGACTGAGAAGTGGAGCACACAGGACTCTGTTCAATGGCCATATGGGACACTGGCATTGCTGGCAGCAGCTTTCCATGTTACACCACAATGCCAGCCTCTCATAAGAAATCCTGAAAAATAACGAACTCTTTCAACCACAGGTATTTATCAACTTGATGCAAATAAAAGTAAAACTGCCAAGATGTGAAGGTTTATGGCTGATGACAGTTTAGTACTGTAAGTGATATTTTAAGGTCAATCAAACTTGGGGTATCAAAGCATCTAACTCACGTGCAGCAATGTGTGAGACAACACTGAGTAATATACAATAGCACACACCAGCAGGTACTCCTTGCATGGTGTCTGAACAAACTCTACTCCCACCTCCTTTCTGGATTTCAAGGACCCAGGGAGACCCTCAAGAGCCCCTCATTCTCTCCTGCTCATAGGCAGGCCCTGGTCCACTCCTGCTGCAGGTAAAACTCCTAGCCCAGCTCAGGCTGTGTCACAGGAGATCCGGAGCTCTCTGCCACCACTGCCTGCACTGCCTGGCCTGGGAGGGTCTGTCCCCACGGAGCTGCCAGGAGGAGCCAGGAGCAAGCAGGAACAGCAGGAAAGAAGGACAGAGACCCCTCACACCCACACAGGCTGACCTAGAGGTGGCAGCTGCTGGGCTACTCCCTGTGTGTCCACCTCATTAATTCCTCACTGATTCAGTCCCTCCTTCCCATCAGGGCCCCTCCCAGGAGCACTGACCCTTCTCTTCATCACCAGAATCCCAGGCCCCGCCCCATTCCATAGCTCACCCCAGCTCTGTCCCTGCACAGGGCCCCTCTCAGAGTAGGCATTCTGCAGCACCAGCCCTGAACCACGCCCAGATGTCTCTGCAACAGGACCAGCCCCTCCTGCTCTGTAGGACCTTGTGGTCCTTGTCCCTGGGGCCTGCACAGACTACTGCACCTGTGTCTCCATGGAAATGAAGCCCCGCCTCTGCACCGCCCTCACACCTGAACCTCCCAGATCTGCCAATACATACATTTCCCCACCATACACAGGGTTACACACATCTTGCATAACCCATATGGCACAGCTGCACTCACTCACAATTGCGAATTCTTTAATCCACACTGACACATGGAGAAATGCAATTCCTTCCATTTTGTTTCCTAGATTTCTATATTTTGGATGTATAAATGACACCTTCATAATAAGATGAATTTTAACACACTGTTTCACAAGGCTGGCATCTTTTTTCTTTGTTTGCTTTTAAAGATTTTTTTGTAAACATTTTTTTTTTAATTTTGAAAGGCAAATTTGCAGTCGGAAAAGGACAAATGGAGAGATTCTTCCTCTTGCTGGTTCACTCAGCAATCGCCACAATGACCAGAGCTGAGCCGATCTGAAGCCAGGTGCCAGGAGCTTCATCAGGGTCTCCCATGTGGGTACAGGGGCTCAAGGACTTGGGCCATCATCTGCTGCTTTCCCAGGCTATACAGGGAGCTGGGTTGAAAGTGGAGTAGCCATAATACAAACTGGCACCCATATGGGATCCTGGCATTGCATCAACAGCTTTACCCAAAGTGCCACAATGCTGTTCCCATTTTTTACAATTAGGAGATAAGGAAATAGAAGGGCTCAGGATGTTGTTGATGAGACCACAGCATGGGGCAAGCAGGCCTCTCTCTGCAGATGGTAGGCTGTCTCAAGTGGAACCAGGGGACACAGTAGACAGCATGGCCTGCCAGCTTGGATTTCTCTTGGCATGGTCTTGTGGCACCACCTGCTGGTCACCTGGAACAGACAGGCTCACAGACTGCAGGACAGAGCACCAATGTTCCAGGGAGGCATTTTACCCACTCAGGACCTCCCCCTCTCTCAGCCACTCAAAACTCACACCCAGCCCTGGTGGAGAGGATGCTGATTTCCCACAAGCGCTTGTATCACCCCCTTTGTCAGCTCTGGCGACTCTCATGCAACACTGTCCATATGGAATCCTGCCATTGCTGTCACCACCAGAGCAAGGGACCTGAGGGTCACAAGGTGAAGGACAAGATCCAAGAGCAGTCCCCACATGTCCACAGGGCCTTGAACATGTCCTCCTGACCCAAAGAGGTTCACACTCACTCCTTCTGCTGGGGCCCCTCCAACAGGCCACACCCTCTGCATGCTGCCCTGCCCTGCCCAAGCTGCACTCAGCCTCCTCTCCCTCCCCAGCCCTGAGCCAGCCCCTCCCACCCACAGTGTGGTGCTGGGGCACCACAGGCCCAGAGCAGCAACCCTGGGCTGCCTGAACTAGCCCTGCCCTGACGGGGTCACCCTAGGCCAAGGAGGTTGCCACGCTCCACTCTGCCAGCTTCCAAGCTGTGCTGTGCTTTGCCCACCTGCCCCTGCACATGTGCACCCACAGGCTGCTACAGGCCTGGGGCTCCTTGGCCATACTGCCATGTCCTAAAACAAACCCAGCCCGCCCACAACCCTCAGTGCATCCTCTTTCCTGTGGAGACTGAGGGATTCTGCCTGCCCTCCATGCCCTCAGCTGGTCTCTGCCATCACCACCCTCAGGACAGGCACCCCCGGACAGGGATCTCCATGCTGAGTTCCTGATCCATTTCTTCTGCTCACAGCCCTGGGGGTGGAGGACACCTTAGGGGGCCTGTCCCCTGAGAGAGGGCCTTGTAAGGGCTACCAGGACTAGAGCAGAAATCCTGAGCAATCCTTCCCTCACTGCATGCTTCCTCACAGGGAACCAGAAATGACATGTCCTCCATGGGAAAGGCCAAGGAGAGGACAGGAGCCACCTCCCAGCTGCCCTGACCTTCTGGGACTGTTACCTTGACAGGGTCTCCTGGCTGTGACACAGGGCCATGACCTCCTGTGGTACACAGGCCACAGGGACTGCCTGATTATGAAACTGGGGTCATGGATGAGAGAGTGTAGAGGGCAGCCCACACTGGAGGAGAGGCCCCACACAGACACCCAGGCCCATGGCCCTGACCCACGCCCAGCCCATGCTCCACACTGGATCTGCACTGGCACAGACAACACCCTCCCCCCGCTGGCACTCCCCATTCCTCTAACCCAGGCAGCCTCTCAAGGAGGCAATCACAAGGCATCAACAACTACCTGGAGGCTGGGAACAGGCTTAGTCAGGTCCCAGGGAGGTGGGGGAAGGGAGGACGGATACACTGTCCAACACACAGGATGAGGTCAGGGCCTGGCTGTTGGGATGCTGTGGTCACTACCCCACACTCAGCCTGACCTCCAGGGACCTGGGGGCCCTGGCACCACCCTGGCTTTGCTTGCACTGAGCCTGTGTGGAGAGATGTGGCTCCTGTTCCCCTCACAAAGACCCCAACTTCCATCTTCAGTCCTTATCACCCCCTCCACACTGTGTTGGAGAAGTGCCAGGGGACTCATCTCCCAGAGAGGCTCCCACCTCCCCACTCCCCACAGGGCTCCCCTGGGGCTTCCGGAGGTGATTTCCTGTGGCAGATGACCCAGGGAGGATTGGCAGCTACCAGAGCAGGAGCAGCAAGGGGCCCAGGCAGCTGGGCACTTGGTGACAGGAAAACAAGGCCTGAATGTGCAGGAGATTGAGGAAGTGACCTTCCCCTCGCCCTGCCAGTCAGCCACCTGCCCAGACCCACCCCATCCAGAGCTGCCCTGTGGCACCACAGTGCACTGCCTGAGAGCCTGATGCCCCACAGTGGCCCTTGGAGCAGCTGAACCTCTGCTCCCTAGTGTTCCTCAGGAATGGAAGGTTCCCCCTCCCGTCGGGCAGGCCATCCCTGACCTGAGGAACTGCTGGGGTCCAAGACTCCAAGCCCTCAAATGCAAAGCAAGGTAGTGTTTTCAATCAGAAGTCCTTGTGGCAACAGAGCCTGTGGGACTGCACTGCAGGTCTTGTTCAAGGCTAGGGACACTGCCAAGGCCTGGGAGGGGCTGGTAAGAAGGTGACCCCGACCCCTGTGCTCCCTGGGAGGTGGGGCAGGGAGAGGGACAGCACTGCTCCTTCCTGCTCTACCATCTGGGCGAAGTCCTAACAGAGATACCCGGACGGTGACCGTGGGCACCTGAGTCCCTGACTCCCTGCAGCAGCAAGACTGTTGCAGCAGCGCCTAAGACGCTGGCACGGCCCGGCTTCCTGGGACAGAGTCCTATGGACAGGGGAGCACAGGTGTCACAGAGCTCTCAACCAGCCTGTGGCCCGGGACGCCCTGCTCAAGTGGCGACTCAACACTGTGGGATCTGCACAGCAGGGCTGTGAGCCAATTCTGCCCACACTGCCCTGCCCACGTTGACAGGAGAGGAAGGGCTGGAGTTGCGCTGGGAATCCCTGAAGGCCCTGTTCTCTCAGACAACGTTTCCTGCAGGGAGCACCCGCCCGCCCTGCCCACGGTGACTCTTCCCTTTCCCTATGCCCACTGAGAAGTTTCACCTGTCCACTCCCCAGGACCCTCATCCTCACCCCAGCCCAGACAAAACCAGGGGGAAAACTCAGCTCTCTGCCAGAATAGGCAGCTCCGCAGGGCTGGCAGCTCCGGTGGCCCTAGTGACAGGGAGGAAGACAAGGGCGCAGGCAGAGCAGGACTCCAAGGTGGAAGGCAGGGGCTGCAGAGGCTGCAGAGGCCAGGGCACCCATAGCCAGAGAGCCTGGGGAATTCGGGCAGGAAGGGGAGAGGAGGTGAGGAGATGGGAGTTGCTCCCCTGGGGAAGGATCATCCTGGATCCAGTGGGGGCAGGGAAGGTGTAGCCCCAGAGGAATTCAGAATGAGAAAGATGCAAGGAGATAAAGAGGAGGCAGAGCCCTCAAAGGGTCAGTATATTTTTAGATCAATAATTGTGGGAAACCTGGATACACACAGGCCAGGAGTAAATAGAGGAAATGAAGTGGAATTCTTAACTTAAAGCATAGACAAAAACCAATCAAAAGGCCCTGGAAGAGGCTCCTGGCTCCTGGTTTCAGCTGGACTCCACCCTGGCCCTTGCAGCCACTTGGAGAGTGAACCGGCTGATGGATGATTCCTCTCACTCTTCCCTCCACCTTCTTCCCCCATCTGAATATCAAAAAATTTTATAACTATTTAAAAGAAAACATTCCGGCTAAATGTTGTGTGCAGATTTTAAGAATTCATTTGGGACCCAGCGCAATGGCTCAACGGTTAAATTCTCACATCCCAAACACTGGGATCCCATATTGGTGCCAGGTTCATGTCCCAGCTGCTCCACTTCCCTCCCAACTCTCTGCCTATGGCCTGGGGAAGGAGCAAAGGATGGCCCAAAGCCTTAGGACCCTGCACCCGTATGAGAGAGCTGGAAGAAGCTCCTCCATGGATCAGCTCAGCTCTGGCTGTTGCATCCATTTGGAGAGTGAACCAGCTAATGGAAGATTTTTCACTGTCTCTTATTTTTTTTTAATTTATTTATCATTGTTGCAAAGTCAGATATACAGAGAGGAGGAGAGACATAGAGAGAAATCCCCCCCCTCCGATGATTCACTCTCCAAGTGACCACAACAGCCGGTACTGCGCCGATCCCAAACCAGGAACCAGGAACCTCTTCCAGGTCTCCTACGTGGGTGCAGAGTCCCAAGGCTTTGGGCCGTCCTTGACTGCCTTCCCAGGCCACAAGCAGGGAGCTGGATGGGAAGTAGGGCCACCGGGATTAGAACCAGTGCCCATATGGGATCCTGGTGCTTTCAAGGCAAGAACTTTAGCCGATAGGCCACTGAGCTGGGCCCTTCTCTGTCTCTTCTTATCTCTATAAATCGAATCAGCCTTTCAAATAAAAATAAATAAATATTTATTTTAAAAAATAATTCATTTGGGCCCAGCGGCGTGGCCTAGTGGCTAAAGTCCTCACCTTGAACGTGCCCCTGGGTTCCCATATGGGCGCCGGTTCTAATCCCGGCAGCTCCACTTCCCATCCAGCTCCCTGCTGTGGCCTGGGAAAGCAGTCGAGGACGGCCCAATGCTTTGGGACCCTGCACCCGCGTGGGAGACCTGGAAGAGGTTCCTGGTCCCCGGCTTCAGATCGGCGCGCATCGGCCCGTTGCGGCTCACTTGGGGAGTGAATCATCAGACACAAGATCTTCCTCTCTGTCTCTCCTCCTCTCTGTATATCTGACTTTGTGATAAAATAAATAAATCTTTGAAAAAAAAAAAAAGAAGAAGAATTCATTTGATTCACCCTCACTTCACAACAGAATGCCTGGGCCAGACTCAGGCTCAGCTCCCAACACCAGCTGTCTGCCCAGGTGCATCCTGGGAGGCACAGTGGTGGCTCACGTTAGTGGGTCCCTGCCACCTTGTGGGAGATGGAGATGACATCACCTGGCATTTGCCTGGCATGGCAGCTTCATGTGTTGTTGGTGTCTGAATATTGCACCTACAGATGGAAACTCTGCATCTGTTTTTCATTTTCTATTTTCTCCCTGTCTTTCAAATAATAAACCCCAGGAAGAAAATTATTTTTAAAAAATAAAAAAAGAAACATTCACACAGAGCAGATCCATAGCAATGGCAACCCATGGGATGGAGAATATAAAACTGTGAACCAGTTAACAGAAAAACACTGGCGACACGCTTGAGGTCTGAGGAAGAAAAGGACCATGAGGAAGAGGCCCAGACTCCCCTGGAGGCTGATTTCTGTCAATCACACACACACACGTGCCCAGGTCTCAGGGTAGCTGGTGTCCCTAAGAACAGAGCGAAGCCTCTTGGTGTCCACACACAACTTTACAAAGACCCACACATGCCCAGGGTGTCCATCCCACAGCCAAGGACAGTGGCCAAGAGCCTGAACCACTCCTGCTCCACCCTGACCCACGACTCACTCCAGGGGGACAGGAAGCTGAGGCCTGTTGGGCTCTCCCAGAAGCAGGGACTAAGAGAAATCAGAAAGTGCGCATACATGGCCTCTGCAAGCAGCAGACAGGGTCTGGACTCCAAAAGGTCACGCTGCCTGCTCTGAGGGTCACCTGACAGGTATACAGGTGCTGGAGGAAGCTTTCCTGGCCACGCTGAGCGTCCAAGACTAGCTCATTGCTTATTCTAACCTGTGCCTCCCTGCAGGTGTCTGCGGGTCCCTGATTCTCATCCCTACCTCACAGCAGGTTCTTTTGACCCAGGTGCATTTACCCAGCACCCTCCACCGAGAGATGCATCCACTCCCCTCCTCCTGTCCTGAGGGATGAAGCATGTGGTCCCTCCTGGTCTCTGTGGGAAAGCCGCCTTGTGCTGGAGGGGCCGCTGCACAGGCTGCTCCCTCTGCTGGGACTGATATCCCAGGGGTGTTTGCTTCAGCAGTAAATATACTAAAATTTGGACAATAACCCAGGGACACGTCCCACCTGGGAATCTCTGCTCACCCATCAGCCTCTGGAAAATTGAAACTGCCTTCAGTCACTATTCCCCCTCAGACTCCTGCAGCACTTCTCTTCTCTGTAGACTGATCACTGCCCACGGCATTGTGAAATGGATCTGCTAATCATTTCCGTCTATTACTCTTACCCAGTTCAAGTGCAAGATTGAAGGACAGGCACACCTGTTATTTGCCAAGCACTCAGAGCTGGACCTGCATGTAGAGGACACCCAGTGAGTCTGGCGAATGAGTGAATTCACACAGAGCATACACTGGCTGCTATTGACATCCGGGGTTCTTAACCCACTGCAAATACAAGTTGGTAATGTAACATTAGATATAAATTGTAAATGCTCAATAATAAAAAAGCAGCCTGCACTCCTGTCGCATTGACATTTTCCCCTTGGACACAGATCCCTGCCCTGCCACACTCTCTTTCCTTTAACTTCTCTCCTCTCTGTTGCCCTCAACACTGCAGGACAACACAAAGAAAACTTCAGATTCTCCTTCCTGCTGGCCAGGGCGATTCTCTCTTTCCCCGATCCATTCATAGTATCTGCCTGGGGATCGCATCTCCTTCAATCAGTAGAACCTGTTTGGAACACCTGGAATTTCTCCAGAACACAACCTTCAGGCTGAGAGCAGTCCAGCCCCTCCCACCCCTGGGTGAGCAGGGAGGGCTGCAGAAAGCAGCCCCTGCCTTTGCTGCTCACTCCCAAACAGCATATCCAGGACCTAGCCCCAAACAGCGACCTCCTGCAGGAGACTAACGCTGGCTACTGCTTTCTGCTGCTGCTTACTTGATTCTTTGTGCCAAGGTAACCACATCCTTGTGAAATTCACTTTGTACAAAGCTGCACCCACAGCGGGGAAGGACACTGTCATCAGTGAGCAGTACTGTGAGAACCAGACCCCCCAGTGGACACTGCGTGTGGAGCCACAGCACCCAACCCTGAGCACCTCCATGTGGACTGAAGACATCAATGTCACATCTGCAGCTGGACCCTGGCAGAAGGACGTGGAGAGGAACACACTCTGGCAGGACCTGGGCAGAGACTCCTCCCATAGGACCCCAAACAAGAAACAATGGGGGAAATAGACCTGGGGCTGCATCCACGTGAGCAGCTCCTGCAGCAGAGGAAACAGGCCAGAGAGCCAAGATTGGGGAAAGTCTCTGCACAGCCCACATTGGGCCACAGGCTCATGGCCAAACATCCACAGGATTCAGCAACCAGAACTTCACTGAACAAGGACAAAGGACTGGCATGGATATTTCTCAGAGAAAGACACACAGGTGGCCACCAGACACATGGGATGCACTGGGTTACCCTGTGTCCCAGCATCTGGGATTGATCCCACCTTCACAGTGACCCAGGTTCCTGTTAAAGCACCCCTTGGGTAGCCGATGATGCTTCAAATCTTGTATCTGTGTTATCCATTGGGAAACCTAGATCAAGTTCATGGCTCCTGACTTTGGCCTTGCCCAGGTCCATCTGCTGCAGGATGTGAGGCAGTAACCAGAAGATACATGATCTTTTTCTTTCTACCTATCTGTTATATATTTATTTATGTATAATGGATTTGTATGTATATATATAATATGTATCTCTATAGCTTTCATAATAAAAATCTTAAAACAAAATACTTGGAACTAATGATTCAACTTGCTATAATCCCAGAGCTCTTCTGGCTCCACACTCCCACTTTCAGAAATAGAATTTCAGAACTATTTGGATGGGGTTGATGCATGGGAAAAAGCAATTTTAAGGTGACAAATCAGACCTCAGAGATGTCCAGTGAAACATCCAGGATTCAGATTATAAGATTCAGTTGTAATATTCAAATGACCTACTGATCTGGGGGAGAGGAGAACAGTAGTAAGATATCAGTTCATGCAGTTTGATGGATGATTATCAAAAGATGAGAGATAAGGGCCCAGGTTGTGTAGTGGGTAAAGCCTCTGCCTGTGATGCTGGTATCCTATTCAGGTGCTACTTTGTGTCCCGGATCCTCTGCTGCTGATCCAGCTCCCTACTAATGCACCTAGGAAGGCAGTGGGAGATGACCCAGGTGCTTGGGCTGCTGCACTAATGTGGGAGACCCAGAAGAAGCTCCTGACGGCTGGCGGCTAGCTGCTGGCTCTTGGCATCAGACCAGCCCTGCTCCTGCCATGCGGCTCTTTGGGAGATGAGCAGAAAATGGACACTGTGTGTCTCCTGCTCTCTTTGTATCTCTCCTTGTGTGTCTCTCCTCCCTTCCTCCTCTCTCTGTAACTCTTTCAAAGGACTAAGTCTTTTTCAAGATGAAGAGTATAATATGCGCATAATGAAAAGAACTAGAAGACATTGGAGACTTGGAGAGACAAATGTCTCCTGTTCTCCCCTATATGTGGATGCTAAACAAGCAAACAGGGGCTGGCACTGTAGGGTAGCATTTGAACTGCCAACACCCATCTCATATGGGCCCAGTTCAAGTCTCAGTTGTTTCACTTCCAATCCACCTCCCTGCTGATGCACCTGGGAAAGTAATGCAAGATGCCCAAGTGCTCAGATTTCTGTCAATCACCTGGGAGAGCTGATGAAGGCTCAGGCTCCTGACTCTGGCCTGGTCAGTGTCAGCCTGTGCAGCTCTCACTCTCCCTGTGTAACTCTGCCTTTCCAATACAGAAATCAGTTTTAATGAAAAAAGAATAAATGCAAAGCACATGAAAATCATATTTGTTTGTATTGATCAGTACATACCCTACACATACATTGAAATATCACAATGCCCAGAATGTGTCCAGTAATCATGCGTGTGTGTAAATCAAGATACTTCTGTAATGTTTCAGGAGGTGGAAATGCTGACTTCCCTGATTCAGTCATCACATGCTGTGGGCATGGACTGAAGGCTCACCATGCACCGCCAGAATGTGCAATTAGACACATGTAAACTGACAATTCAGGAGCCCCAGAAACAGACACAGGCACATTCACTTTTACTTCAAATGTATTTTTAAGATCATAACTGGGATTCTACAATCCAACTTTGAAATAGTTATTCTTCATGGTTTTAAAGTTTAAGCAACTCCACACCATGCTTCCTAAACACAGTCTTTGTTATTTTTACAGATCTCAGAGAGCTTGCATTTACACTACACCATTCTCAATCTACAATATTTAAAAATTAATTGCACATTTGCTGACAAGAGAGTTTTCTGAAATTAGTCTACCAAATATAAAGAATGACTTCTTGCCTGTGCAGCAGACCACATGCCCAGATGCACATGGGCGACATGACAACCAGTTCTGTGAGGCCTGCGGAGGACGTCTATTACCGAGGAGGGCAGAACAATCGGACAGCTCTCCTGGACAAGCTTTTATAGCAAGTATCTGGGTGAGTGGAGACTCTAAGGTAGACTATGTCAGCCAATGGACCTTGGAAGGGTTTCCTTAACCTTGGAGCAACAAAGTCAACAGCATCTCAGAACTATCAAAACCATTTAAGTAGTACCTTCAGAACATGCCCCACATTAGGAGAACCTGGGATGACAACCAGTGGCTGTCCCCCATCCCCTGCACTGAAGTGGTAAGGATGCTGGTACAGCTCCTCCCCTTCTCTTCCTCCTTCCCTCAGATAAAAGAAAAAAAGAGATTGGAAACAGTTTCCTCATCCTCCACCCTGGTTGATGCACCACTTGGGCATGCATCCTTCTTAACTATGTAAACATCATCAAAAATAAAAGAAATCTGTTATATAAATAAATTAATTAATAATAAGTAAATACATTAATAAGAATCCAGGGCCCATAGGGGCACCAACAGCATGAGCACCAGCAGCTTGGATGCCAGCAAGGTCTGCCAGCCTCCCGGTCCCATGTCCACGACCAAGCAGACCAAGAAGCTCACGCACGAGCTGTGCCATGATGGAGAACCACATGAGGAATGACCCAGCACTGGGAACTGGATGTGTCTGCTTGCAGTGAATAGAGTGAAGCAAGCCCCGCCTGCTCTATGTTCCCCCCTTCCTTACAGGCCTGGCAGCTCCTGCTGCTGCACCACCTGGATGGACTGCCAGGGACCGAGCTCGCTGTCCATGGTGCTGACACAGTGGATGCTCATCCTGTGTCTCCATTTCTCTGTAAATCTGCCTTTCAAATGAAAATAAATCCCCAGGGCTTGGCAGCGTGGCCTAGTGGCTAAGGTCTTCGCCTTGATCCCATATGGCCGCTGGTTCTAATCCTGGCAGCTCCACTTCCTCTCTATCTCTCCTCCTCTCAGTATATCTGGCTTTGTAATAAAATAAATCTGTTTTTTAATGTTTTATTTATTAATTATTATGCATTATGTGACAGTTTCATAGGCTCTGGGAATCCCCCCACGCCCCCCCCCGGTGGATTCCTCCACCCTGGTGCAGTATTACAGTTCAAATTCAATCAAGATTCCT
The DNA here is from genome assembly GCF_030435755.1 of Ochotona princeps. Taxonomy (NCBI): domain Eukaryota; kingdom Metazoa; phylum Chordata; class Mammalia; order Lagomorpha; family Ochotonidae; genus Ochotona; species Ochotona princeps. The sequence goes on from NC_080832.1 coordinate 115,946,924, forward strand.
TCCTTGCAAACATATACCAAACATAGAGTCCAGCTACTTATTGTCCAGATGGGTTGAACAGTCTCTTGGGGAGACCATCTCTGGCCCAAAGTTAGAGCTGGTAGAATATCAACCCAGTCAATTAAGAGTCCCAATATAACATTAACAGCAATTTGTAACATTATGGAATTGACATGGTTTTGAGTAACCAGTATGTTAAAAAAACAAAAAACAAAAAACAAAAAACAAGTTCTTAACCACAACCTATGATTTGCTCATTGACATTTCAATTTTAGTTTGTATACAGGACCGGCTGCTATGTACCTTAAAATGGCTACAAGGCACCATTCAGCTGTCTCGTGTCTATTTCACTCTAGCATTTAGCCATTTGTTGTGTTGAAGCATAATTTTACTGATCTTGGCAGACTTTAGGATAATCTAGACTGGCTTGTAACTCTAACAAGGCATTTGTCAACAACTAAGGTGCAGAACATTTTTGGGGAGGGGTGTGCAGGAAAGTCCCCAACACCACGGTGAAGAGTGGCTAATCTTTGTGTCCCACCCAGCGAGGCATGAGCAAATCCATGCCAGCTCTTTCCTGTCAGATTCCAAGCTCTACTTTTTGTTGTTTGTCTATTTATTTTAGGTGGTTTTTTTTGTTTTTTGTTTTTTGGTTTTTTTTTTAGTTTGTATGATTGTTTGCTATGAGGGGTTTTCGGAGCGATCCTGATGGTCATCGCAAGGGAGGGTGGGGGTCCAGAGGTGGCCAGGCTCGGACCAGAGAAAGCTCTCCTCCCTGGTCCCGAAGGACGTTTATTGTTCTTCTGTTTCTGCGGACCGCTCAGGGCTTCTGGTTGTCTTTCCAATGACGTTGGTTTCTGTACGGTAGTGTTTGGACTTCTTCCATCCCCAGCGGAAGCTCCGGTTGGGGGTGGGTGACCTCAGAGTACTTGGCCTCCGAGGGCATCCAATAGTTTGTGGTGAAGGTCTGGGAGTCTTCATGGATGGGATCCAGGCTTTCTCATTGCCACCTGCTCCACCCTGGAGTGCCCCCTGCTCCACGCACATGACCTCCTGTTAAGAGGTTGTCAGGATCACACCCGATTCCCCCCTCATGCATTGGTATAGTAGTTTTACTATTGTTTAGTGGCGCTTTGAATCTGTTGTCTATGAATTACCAGATTTGATCTTGATAGGCTATATTGTACTTTTTCCTCACTCTTTTTATGGTCCTGAAAGGCTTCCCTGCACTCCCCCCCCATTACAGATTAACATAGCGTATTGAGGGTATAGTAGGTTTTACAGTTTTTCGATGTAGATCTTAAGTATTCTGACATTAATTGTTGGTTTATATATTATATCGCGTTATCTTATTGTATTGGATACAGGTTGTTAGAGATTGCAATAAAAAAAAAAGAAAATAAATCTTCAGAATCTTCAGAGTACAGTCTGGCTCTTCTTTGTGTATTTACCCAGGATTTGATAGCAAATGGAAGCTCAAATAAGATTTTGCTAATGGTTTGTGTGTGTTGTGTGTGTGTGTGTATAAATATATTCACATATATCTGTCCATTCTACTGAGCCTTGGAAACTTTTTCTCAACCTTAAATCCAGGGTGGGATACACTGCTATTTGGGACATCCATGTTCCACAAGGGGTGAGCCCTTGTTCTTCCTCTTCTAATCCAGTTGTTACTAATGATCCTGAGAAGGAAGCAAGAAATGACCCTAGGACTTGGGTTCCTCCAACCTACATGGGAGACTGTCCTGTCTCCAACCTGGCACAGGCATGGCTGTAGCAAACACTTAGGAAATAGCCAGCTGATGGAAAAGTGATGTCGCTCTTTGCTGTCTTGCACTTCCGTTGAAATAAATAATTTTAATATATTTCAGAGTGTGGGTCGAGCAGGGTTCGGTTGCAACAAAAACCATTGCACAATACAGAATGCCGAGGCAAGGTTGCCTGTACCAGAGGTGACCACAGCACCCAACAGCACAAGTGAGAACCAGGAAGGGAGAGGGCAGAGCCAGCAGGGGGAATGGAGGGGGGGTTCCCTTGCTGGACAGCTACTCCCACTGGAGAGCATGAGCTTGGATGGGGGCAGACCAGACTAAGCAGGGCTACAACACCTGTGTGCCTCATGTGGACTAGATCAGGGAAAAGCCAGGCTGGGCTGATTATTCCTACCGGTGCAAGCACAAATCAGAGTGGGTGAGGGTTGTTTGGGCTTAGCCACAGCATCAGCTGGCAGAAGCTAACACTGGGGGCTAATTCTGTCAAGTTAAACCACAGAATTACATGAAGAGTGCATAATCCGGAAGTGAGAGAGACCTGGGAGGGAAATAGTGGGCTCCTTCCTTTTGGGTTACCACTCCCACGAGAGGGCACGAAAACTAGGACAGGGGCTTGGGTGGCTGGACCGAGAGGCACTCAACAGCATCCGTGAGGGCTGAATAGTTGAGTTGGTTAGATGGAACTAAGCTTTAATACCCATTGACATGTATGAAAGCCAAATGGGATGTGGGACGGACTGGACTAGTCTGCTACACATACTGACAAACCAGGGTAGCGCTGGGCCTGGTGGGGGTTACTGTGGGTCTCTCCGACTAGGCTGCAGCTCCCACTGGTTTCTGTGAGGGCCAAGTATGTGCTGGGCAGAACCAGGCTGGACTGCAATACCCATTGGTTCCAGTGAAAGTTAGGGCTGAAAACAGAACCAACCCAACAATTGCAACCACCAGCTGATCATGGTGATGGACTGTGCTGGGCCCTGTGCTTGCTAGAACATATAAGAATCTGGTCTGGGAAAACCTCAGACAAAGTTTCTTTGGGGCTCTCCCCAATCGAACTGCCAGCCTCAGAGCCCTAGCCAAGAAAAGACAGAAGAAAGAACAAGTCAATCAACCACCTCAGTTATATGTTGGCAGCAAAATACTGGCAAATGGAGACTCTATCATGGACTATGTCAATCAGTGGATTCTTCAATGACTTCATCATGATTGGAGTGGCAACACTGGCAGCGATTCATAACTGGTGAACTATCAAAACTACTTGAGCAAGAATCTCAGCGTATGCCCCACATCTGGGACGTTGGGTGGGTGGGAAACTAGGTGGGGCTTCTCCCTCAATATTCCCCTTTATCTCAGATACATGAAGGAAACAATATGGAAATAACAGTCTTACCCACTTTCCTATAGCCCTTGAACCTTTTTACCCTAATTGACTATGTAAAGATTGTAAAAAAATAATAAAAAATGAAAACATATATTTTACAAGAAGTATTTTTTTGTTGGAAAGGCAGATCAGATTTACAGAGAGAAGGAGAGAGGGAAAGATCTTTTATCTCCTGGTTCACTCCTCAAGCAGCCGCAATGATCAGAATCAAACCGATTCAAAGTCAGGAGCCAGGAGCTTCTTCCAGGTCCCTCACACAGATGTAGGGTCCTAAGCACTTGGGCCATCCTCGACTGCTTTCCCAGGCCACAGGCAGGAAGCTTGATGGAAAGTGCAGCAGCTTGGACATGAATCAGGGCCCATATGAGATGCTTGCACTTGCAAGATGAAGATTTAGCCATGGAGTCATCGCCCTTAATGTTTTAATGTGGCAAAAGAAATGTGAACAACAGCATAGGCTTTTTTTGTCAGAGGGTGGCTGATATGGACCAGTGCTGCACAAGGCAAGAATATCTCCCCACGAGGACCCATGAGGACAGTGCCAGGCAGGGAGGTGACCCAGGAAGCTGAGTCCTCAGGTAGAAGCAGCCAGGGTGTGCTGGGGCTGATCTGAACACATACCCACACTCCAGCTAATGTGCACAGTAACAACACTTTTTGAAAAGACCCTGGTCTCACTGCACTTGGACCATAGGCAGTCTTCCTCCATCCCGGAACCCCAGTGCCCTAGGTTCCTGAAGAGAAGGCTCACTTTTTTTTCTACTTTGTGCACAGAGCTGTGGGTTGAGGAGGGTGAGGGACAGAGACCTCCAGTTTCAGTCCCATTCCACAATGTGCCTTGTTTGGAAATGGGGACTTAAAGTCAACAAGGTGGGATGGAACAGAAAGTCAGGAAAGCGGGGAGACACAACGCTTGCCCTCCTTGTGCACAGGCACAAAGCTGCAGAAGGGCATGGTGAGCGCCGCCATCCCCACGCCAGGGTCCCTGTGTCCTGGTGCCTTGATCTTCACTTCACTTCACTGAGTGTCTGGGTCCCCTCAACCCTCTCTACTGAAGCTCTGTAATATAAAGATCTGGACCTTTGGGGGTGATGAGGTTCAAATGAAGCTGGAGGACAGGGCGGCTCCTATGATGGGATAAAAGTTAAAGAAAAAAAAAAAAGAAAAAGAAAGGTGAGGCCAGCCTTGTGGGGCACCTGTTCCCACTATCACCTACAATGCCAACTTCCCTTATCCTAGTGCTGGTTCCAGCCCTGCAGTTCTGCTCCTGGTCCAACTCTCTGCTAATGAGCCTGAGGAAGAAAATGACCCAGTGTTGGGCTCCAGCCATTCACCAGGGAGACCCAGACAAATTTCCAGGCTCCTGACTTCAACCCTGCCCAGCCCCAACAGCAGCTATGGCCATCTAGTGAGTGAACCAGAGAATGGAAGATCTCTGTCTGTTTCTCTGTTTCACCATCTCTTTTGCTGTAATGTTGCCTTTCACATAAGCAAATAATTATTGGAAGAAAATAAAGAAAAGACAGAACCCCTGAGTCTGTATTGAGCAGGAGGTCGGCCATTTAAAACCAGGACTGGCCCTTTGCAGGAGCCACATCTGCCAGCACCTTGAACTTGGGCCTCCAGCCTCCAGAGCTGTGGTATGAGCCCCACATCTGTGCTGTTTTGTTCTGGTGGCTCAAGATGACTGATACAACCCCTCAAAACCAAACTCCAGGAAACCTTCCCTGTTTCAGTGTCAGATGTAGCTATGAGGGAATACTGGCCAGTGAATACATTCACTCAGGTAACAGGTATTTCTTGAGTGCCTCTGTGCCAGGCCTGGTCCTGCTGAACCACAGCTGACCAGATGCCTGTGTCCCTGATGCTGCTGCAGAAAACAGAGGAACAGAAATACATAACCAGGAGGGCATTCCTGTCATCTACTGTTGGGTGTGCATGGGGCCACTTTTGGCAACCCACTCCAAACCCAGAGAGAACAACAAGGAACTGCAGAACAGCGTCATGGGGCTCAGCACTGGACTGGTAAAACCCAGTACTGGGCAGGCCCCAGGACAGTGCCAGCAGATGACACTCTTGGACTGTGCTGGTGACAAACGGAGTCACATGGCACAGTAGATCAGACACAGAAGCCAGCTGGCTCCTTCTGTGGGCTGCCTGCAGGGCTCTGGGAGTGAGCACACTCCACAGTGGATACGCCTTGTTCCTTTGCCTGGTTGTATTGGTCTCAGCCGTGTGAGCTTCATTGAAGTCTGGCATTGTGGCACTGGTGCCCATGGGCAATATGGGCCATGGGCCAGAGGCCTGTAGGGACAGATAGGCTCTGTCAGACACTTGCCCAATTCATTTAAAACTAGTGTTTTGGGGGACAAAACTGAGCTACCAGCACCTTCCAGGAAGGAACAGTGACAAGGCACCCATCATGGACTTGCAACAAACCCTGGCCTAGGGCTCCATCTGGCTTTGAAACAAGCAGAGACTTAGAGTTTCCAGATGGATGGCTACTTACCAAGAGTATAACAACTAACAGTGTAAACACATTGAACAGAAGCAAATACAAAAAACTTTCAGGAACCATGACGTCACCCAGGAACAAAATCAGGTGCTACAATGTGTCAGGGCGGCTGAGCAGTCTAAGGAGCCAGACACAAAATCAGGTGCCGGAAACCAATTACCAAGGGTCAGGCACAATGGCTCAGTGGCTAAAAAACTCACCTTGCATGCATCCAGATCCCATATGGGTGCCAGTTCGCGTCCCAACTGCTCCACTTCCCACCAAGCTCCCTGCTTGTAGCCTAGGGAAGCAGTAGAGAATGGCCCAAAGCATTGGGACCCTGCACTGGTGTGGGAGACCTGGAAGAAGCTCCTGGCTTCAGGTCAGATTTGCTCAGCACTGGCTGTTGTGGCCACTTGGGGTGTGAAACTATAGATGGAAGAAAATTCTCTGTCTCTCCTTCTCTCTGTAAATCTGCCTTTCCAAAACACACACTCACGCAACCAGAAACAGAAACCAATCACCTAGAAACTGACATTTCCAAATGCTCAGAAGAAATGGCTGTTATAAGGAAATTCAATAAACTTAAAAGAACACAGAGAGGGGCTGCCATCACACTGCAGTAGATCAAACCACTGCCTGAAACATTGCATCCCACATCAGAGTCCTGGATACTCTGCTTCCAGTCCAGCTCCCTGCTAATGCACCTGGGAAAGCACTGGGAAACAGCCCATGTTACTTGGGTTCATGCCAACCATGTGGAGGCCAGAACGGAGATTCTGGAGTAGCCCTGCCTATAGATATATATGACAACTAACAGTGTAAAACTTCGCACAACAGCAAAAGAAAAAAATACATGCATGCATATATATGTATACACACACAAATTCTATATATATATACACACACAATTCTGCATTTCAAATAAACAAAAATAAATCATTTTTAAAGAAGCACAGAGAAACAATATTGTCTTGAGAGATGGATACAGTTTTTTTAAAATGAGATAAAAGGAATGGTGTCAGGCCTAGCAGTTAAGATACAGCCCTATTAGGACACCCACATTCCACATTGCAAGCCAGGGTTCAGTCTTGGCTCCACTTTCAATCCTGCTTCCTGCTGATACACACTGTGGGAGGCAATGGTGACATCCCAAACACTTGGCTTCCTGCCACCCTCAGGAGAGACCTGCACTGAGGCCTGGCTTCCAGTTCAACCTGGCCTGGCTGCACCTGTTGCAGACATTTAGGAAAGTGAACCAGCAGATGAGGGAGGGAGGGAGTTCTCTCTCTCTCTCTTTCTCATTCTTTCTCTCCCCTATCTCTAAAAAAGTCTCTAAATTTTAAAATTTTTAAAAAAGGAATTACAACTGAGAATCACAGCATGCAGAATTTAAAATGTGATTTCAGGCATCCATAGCAGAGCTGCTCAACCACAAGCGTCAGTGAACTCAGGACAGGCGGCTTACAACTCCAGGGACAGATGAGAAAAAGGAAGAGGAATGAAGAAAGTTTACAGGAAGCTAGAGATAGCATGAAAAGAGCAAATGTCCTACTAACTGGGGTTCAAGAACAACTTGAGAATTCATAGAGACAACAACAGAAAATGCTCCCAATCCTGGAGAAGGACATAGCTGTTAGAGCCACTTGTCAGAGGTGGCTGGTCAGATGGAACTCAGCCAGATTTACTCTGATATTCACATGTGAAATTCAAGCTCTCCAAGGTTAAAGACAGTGGTGATTTTAAAAATATGTATTTATTTATTAGAAAGGCAAATTTACAGGAGGAGAAACAGAAAGATCTTCCTTATGCTGATTCCTTCCCCAGGTGGCCATAGCACCCAGAGCTGAGCCAATCCAAAGCCAGGAGCCAGGAAACTCTACCAAGCCTCACATGTGGGCACAGGATCCAAGGCTTTGAGCCATCCTCCACTGCTTTCCCAGGCCATATGCAAGCAGTTGGATCATAGGTGGAGCAGTTGGAACATGAACCAACAGATATATGGGATCCCAGCCTTTGAAGGGGAAGGATTGAGCCAATTGAGCCATTGCACTGTGCCCAAGACAGAGGGTTCTAAAAACAGAAAGAAAGAAAGAAAGAAAGAAAGAAAGAAAGAAAGAAAGAAAGAAAGAAAGAAAGAAAGAAAGAAAGAAAGAAAGAAAGAAAAAGAAAGAAAGAAAGAAAGAAAAAGAAAGAAAGAGAAAGAAAGAAAGAGAAAGAAAGAAAGAATACGTAAGTGTGTCCAGTTCAACTGGTGACACAAATCTTAGGGGTCAGAAGGAAGTCACGTGAGGCTTTCACAGAACCTACAGGGGAACACTGCCAAACAAGAGCACTGTGCCCTGGGTGAGAGGCTCTGCTACACTACCTCGGATCTGGTTTCCTGCTAATACACACTCTGGACAGAGCAGGTGGTGGCTTGAGTCCTGAGGCCCCTGCTTCCCATGAGCAGGAACCTGACTGACCCAGGGCAGAGTAGGCAAACCTAGTAGGGGAGCTGCAGGGAGCTCCCCTGTTGGGCCACTATTCCCACTGTGAGTGTGAAGAACTGGGATTGGGGAGCAGACCAGGCCAGGCAGTGCTCCAACACCTGGAGGCCTGCATGTAAACTGGATCAGGAACAAGCCAGGCTAGGAGAACTACACCTACTGGTACATGCCTAAGCCAGAGGGGGTGTAGGTTGGATGGGCTTTGACGCAGCATCAGCTAGCAGATGCTGGCACTGGTGGTGGGGGGGGAGGACTTTGTCCAACCAAATTGCAGCATCACCTGGAAGTGCAAGATCCGGTCCTGGGAGTGGGCGCAGCATGGAAACAGTGGGCACCTCCCTCTTGGGTTGTCACTCCAACTGGTGAGCATGAGAATCAGCACTAGGGCAGGCATAGATAGACAGAGTAGCACCTGCCAACACATGTGTGGGTTGGATAGTGGGGCTGGTTGGGTCGAACTAGGCTTCTATGCCCACTGACATGAATAGGAGCTGAATGGGGTGTGGGGCAGATTGGACTAGTGTGCTGTACATACTGACAACCACGGGAACCAGGCCAGGAGGCAGGCCCGGTCGGGGTTATTGTGGGTCACTTTGACTAGGCTGCAGCTTTCACTGGATCGCGTGGGGGTCAAGTATGCGCTAAGCAGGATCAGGCTGGACTGCAACACCCATTAGTTTGCATAGAAGACAGGGCTGAAGACAATTAACCCAGAAATTGTAATTAACAGTGTGCATGTAAGCTGATTTGTACTGGCATGCACACACAAGAATCAGCTCTGGGATCACCTCAGATGACATTTCTTTGGAAATTTCCAGAACTGAACTACTGGACTCAGAACCATGGAGGAAATTGCAGGTTCCATGGTCTGACTATGGAATGCATGTGTTAGAGCTGGGCTTCCCCAGTGGCTTAGATGGAGCCGTGGACAACATATCCAGGTGCACATGGAGGACATGGCAGTACATTGGAGGCCGAAGAGGATACTTGGTACCATAACAGAGGATGGAGGACAGAGCAAAATGATCAACTACCTGGGCCAAGGGTTGGAAGTGAAAATCTGGGCAAACAGAGACTCTAAGGTAGACTATGTCAGCCAGTGGAGTTTGGAGAGATTTCATTGTGATTAGAGTGTCAAGATCAGCAGCAACGCACAACTGTTGAACTATCAAAACGACTTGAGCAGGACCCTCAGAGCATGCCCCACGTCGGGGGCCCTGGGATGGTGGGGAGGCTGGGTGTGGCTTCTCCCCTTATCTCTCCCCCCTCCCCAGATACAGGAAGGAACAAAGAGAAAACGAGAGCAATGGTCTCACCCACGTTCCTCTAGCCCTTGACCCTTCGCACCCTAGTCAAATATGTAGTAATTACCAAAAATAGATTTATGCAATTAAAAATAGAAGCACACTATGGAACATGAGAAATCTTGTGTTTGAAGTTCCGTATTATTCTAAAATTATTGGCTGACATTTCTACTTGAGGACTAGAAGCATCTAGACACGTACTTGAGGTATTGATCCCAGCAGAATTCCTGACACGTTATTACACTTTACTTCCTGTCACAGTCACTAGGCCCAATGTTTGCATTATAATTATTCTATTACAACCGCAAAAACCATTCCTTAGCTGCCCATATCCAGGTCTACAGATACTATGTAAAGTGTAATATCAGTGTTCTGTTTCTTTGAAGCGAAGTGATTTGGGCCCAGCACAGTAGCCTAGTGGCTAAAGTCCTCACCTTGCACACTGGGATCCCATATGGGCACCAGTTTGTGTCCTGGCCACTCTATTTCCCACTCAGCTCCCTGCTTGTGGCCTGGGAAAGCAGTTGAAGACACGCCAAAGCCTTTGGACCCTGTACCCGTTTGGGAGACCTGGAACAGGCTCGGGGCTCCTGGCTTGGATTGACTGAGCTCCGGTCCTTGCAGCTGCTTAGAAAGCGAGCTAGTGGATCTTTCTCTTTATATCTACTTTTCTCTGTATATCTGCCTTTCCAACAAAAATAAATAAATCTTAAAAATGACAGGTAAGTGATTTAGCATTTCCATCTTTGGTGGACAAGTCCTCTCACTGTTTACAAGTTTGATGCCAGAGACCACAGAAAGGAGCTGTTCATAGTCGTCTGGATCCAGCTGTCCTGGTGCGCCCACCCACAGGCCTGGATCAAGCCATTTAGTCTAATCTGCTCTCTCCAGTCTGTCAGACTCTCAGAGTTGGGGCTCACAGCCCTGGTCAGAGACTGTGGGGAAACCTTAGAGAGCTTGCTTGACTGGTTCCTTCAGTCATCCCAGAGCTATTCCTGTGGTAGGTGCTGAAGGCATCCTGTTGTTCTGGGACAGACTTGTGTTAGACGTGACAGCTCCCAGTTTAAATGAAGGTCACACACCATTGGACAGTGCCCACTTGTTGTCCACTATCTCCCCTTTCCTGCCTCTGTCCAGCCTCTGGGAGGCGTTCCAGGAGAGCTGTGTCCACAGGATCTGTGCTCTGGCAAACGGTTTCTCTGATACAATTATCTTTCTTTTTTTAAAAAAAAAAAAAAGATTTATTTGTTTTATTACAAAGTCAAATATACAGAGAGGAGGAGAGACAGAGAGGAAGATCTTCCGTCTGATGAATCACTCCCCAAGTGAGCCGCAACAGCCAGTGCTGCACCAATCCGAAGCCGGGAACCAGGAACCTCTTCCTGTTCTCCCATGCGGGTGCAGGGTCCCAATGCATTGGTCCGTCCTCGACTGCTTTCCCAGGCCACAAGCAGGGAGCTGGATGGGAAGTGGGGCCACTGGGATTAGAACCGGCGCCCATATGGGATCCCGGCGCGTTCAAGGCGAGAACTTTAGCCGTTAGGTCATGCCACCGGGCCCTACAATTATCTTTCCAAGCAAATGCCTTTCCTCTTGTTGATTTTTTTTTGTGTTGTATTTTAAATATTTTATTTTATTAATAGATTTAAAAATATTTGTTTATTTATTTGAAAGGCAGAGATACAGAGAGAAGAAAAGACCAAAGAGAGATCTTCCACTCACTGGTTCACTTCCCAAATGGCCACAGTGGGTGGAGCTGAACCCATCCAAGACTGGGAGCCAGGAGCTTCTTTCTGATCTCCCAAGCAGGCACAGGAACCCGAAGATCTGGGTTTCCTTGGTTGCTTTCCCAGGCCATTAGAGGGAGCTGCATCAGAAGTACAGTAGGTAGGATGCTGACTAGTATCCAAAGAGATGCAGGCACTACAGGCAGACGCTTAGCCTACTAAGCCAAAGTGCCAGCCTGTGTTGTCTTTTTAATTTTGATTTTATTTAGTTCAAGCCTTCCACTAATTTGCACCTTGGCCTATTCTTACTTTTCTAGGTGCTTAGATGTGTTCCTAAGCTGTCTGTCTGAAGTCTTTCCATTTTTGATGTCTGCATTTAATTTTTTTAAAAGATTTTTTATTTTTATTGCAAAGTCAGATGTACAGAGAGGAGGATAGACAGAAGATCCTCCTTCCAATGATTTACTCTCCAGGTGACCGCAACAACCGGAGCTGAGCCGACCGGAGTCAGGAGCCAGGAGCCTCCTGCAGGTCTCCCACATGGGTGCAGGGTCCCAAGGACCTGGGCCGTCTTTGACTGCTTTCCCAGGCCACAAGCAAGGAGCTGGATGGGAGTGGGGCTGCCAGGTTTAGAACTGGTGCCCATATGGGATCACTGTGCGTTCAAGGGGAGGAAATGAATGCCTTGTAGGCAGCACACATTTATATCTTGGCTTTTCTTATAGATTTACCTATTTATTTCTTTAAGTATTTATTTTAAAGATAGAACATCAGAAAGCATGAGAGGAAGAGACACATTTAATCTTTTGTCGCCATCACTGAGGCTGAAGCCAGGAATTAGGGATCCTATTGATCTCCTAAGTGAGTGGAGGAGGCCCAAGCACTTGCACCATCCTCCACTGCTCTCACAGGCGCATTGGCAGGGAGCTGCAGCTGACTGGAGCAGCCAGGACTTGAAACAGCTCTGTGATACCAGGTAATAGATCTAATGTAGCATCTTAACCTGCCACCACTGACCCCAACAATCTTGCTTTTATGTTCTTAATTTTGTTTTGTTTTATCCATTTGACCAGCCTATATTCTTTTATTGTGAAATTTTATCTATTTACATTCAAGTTTATTGTTGGAGGGCAATGACTCACTTGTGTTATTTTGTTCATTCCTTACTGAATGTCTTATATATTCTTTGACTGCCTCTCCTATTTCTCATCTTTGAGTCTTGGTAGTGTTCTGTCTTGATAAGTTCTGATCCTGTTCTCCTTCATGTATTTTCTCTACTAATTGTACTTTCCACCTGGTTTCATGATGACAAGTATAATCCTTTTACTTCTAACATCAGACCTCCTGAAGCATTAAAGCCGTTTTTGTAGAGAGGGGCTGGTGGTGATTTTCTCCATTTTTGCTTGCCAACAAAAGCTTACATTCTCTTTTATTTCTGGTGGAGCTGGGTATGATTTTCCAGCTGGTGGTCTCTTTCTTCTTCCAAGACTTTGAGTGCATCATCCCATTTTTCTTTTTCCAGGAAGGTTTCTTGGAGAAGTTGGCTGTTGATGGAATGGGTTTTCCTTTCCATGTAACTTGATATTGTCTTGCTGGTTTTAAAAATCCCTCCTGGTCTTCACATTTAGCAATTTAACTATCATACACCTCAGAGAGAGTAGGAACCCGCGGTTAAACCAGGGGCTAAATGTATCAGCCCAAGATTGTCCATCCTGTTACCGCCTGATAAACAAGCTAAGCTAAGGAGTTAACCCTTGGGAGAGACTGGGCCCTGCATGGAGGGAGCCTGTCCCCTGGGGTGATTGAGCATGGCTGACACTGTGCTTGTGACTTTGAGGGCAGTGATCATAAAGCTGCAGGAAGCAGGTGGGAGGATCCAGCGGCTGGGCTGCAGCAGCCTCTGTCCTCAGGATGGGAGGAGGTCCAATGTGGGTTATTTTGACAAAGTGGTCATTTGCTGTAGCTACAAGTGTTTGCCAGTCAGTTTCAGAAAGTGGATTTAAAACTCCTGAGGGCTGCACAGCTCTTTGGAAATTACAGCTGCCTGTGTGCAGTGAGGGTGGGGGTCCCTAATCCTTTCCCAGCCATTTGAGTCCCCTCCCACGTGGTGACAGCATGCTTTGTCATTCTCCCTTCAGCAGTTTGCTCTGCCTCTGTGCTGTTCCCACCACCTGCTTGGTAATTCAAGGGCTCTCTCAGTCTCCTCAAAATGCCGCCCTTCACTGTCCTGGATCTTCCCTGAGGCAGAGGCAAGCACAGGGCATCTCTGTGCAGCCCCTGGCATTCATCTGAAGTTGTAGTCCATTTCCATTTTTCCATGGCTGTTTGGAAGTAGCCTCCTGTAAGCTCAGGAGCCATGCTTGAATGCTTGCTAGGATTTGCCTCTACAACCAGATGGACATTGTTGAAGGAGATTAATTCTTACAACGCTTCTACCCTGCACTTAGCCTCTTCTGCCAACACACCTTTCCCATGGTGTTCAGATTGTTTGATTCTCTGCTATATTGGTGGTCATGTGTTCAACTGGACAATTCTGTTTTTCTCTTCAGAAAATGTTTTACATCTCTTTTCAAAGAAGCAATTATTTGTAGCAGGCTGATCTCTCATCACAGGCAGTCCCAGGCAAGCCTTGGAGATTAGAATTTTGATCACTATGGCCACTTGGGAGTCAGGGTGGGAGACTCCATTAGCAGTACTGTGATGCTGGAGCAAGAGGCTGAGGGAGGGGTGACAGGTGTCAGTCACCTCAGCCCCCGGTGACCACAGCCTCTTGTGCTGGGCATCGGCATGCAGCCACTATCTGCATGGTCTTCCTTTGCAAGATCCAAGGCCCTCAGCTTTCATGCACCCCTTTGTTATCTCCAATTCTCCTAATTTTCCCCAAGTTCTTGCTAGAGGGTCAGTCCAACTCATTAGTCCCTGTTCATGGTTTTCTCACATATCATTAAGGCATCACTTTACCCACCCACTGCCATAGGCTTGTTGGGGTTTTGATTCCTAGTTCTGGGCCTGGAAACTAATCCCATAGCTCTTCTGGTGTCTGCTGTTAGGCTTGCCACTCTCTACATTTTCCTCTTCAAGTCTGCTCCATGGGCATTTATTTCCTGGGATTTAAAGAATTACATCACACTTCTTCAACACACGATTTCTAAGGGCTTCAAAAAGGAGTGGATATTAGCTTACACAAGTTGATTCAGAAACCAGAACCATAGATTTGAGCGCAGGACAGCATGCATGGAGAAGAGCAGACCAACAGTGAGTGTGCAATACACTGTCACAGTGACCCCTGGCAAACACCAGCCACACCAGGGAGCATCTCCAGCCTCCAGGTCACAGCTGGGATCAAGTGGAATCAGAAACCATCCTCGGCACCTCCAGCAACTACTGTCCTGATTTCCAATGCATGAATCAGGGCTGGGAACTTAAAAAACATTTTAAACTTATTTATTTCTTATTTTTTTTAAGAGAAATAGAGGGTCAGAGAGTTCTTTCATTGACTATTTCACTCTGCAGATGCCTATGACAGCCACGGCTGGGCCAGGCCTGAACTAGCAGCCTGGAACTCAGTTTGAGTCTCCCACGTGGGTGGCAGGGACCAAGGCCTTGAGTCATGACTTTGTGCCTCTCAAAATGTGCATTAGCAAGAAGCTGGAATCAGAGGCGAGTCAGAGCTCCCATCCAGGTTCTGTCATGTGGAATGCGGCATGCCAGGTGGGATTTACCTGCTCTCCTGAGTTTCCACAACTAGCCTTGGCAGCTTTCTTAAATCTATAAATAAACAAATAGTTGTTGTATTTAGCTCTTTGAAATGTGTTAAATATAAGAACAGCTCTGCAACTTAAATCACTTTTCATCATTTATCACTTGCCTGTAGGAATGTGACTGTAAGTAGGTTGAGCACACAGCATGGATTTGCAAACTGGATCAACCAGCGTTATGTCTTCAGGTTTAAGGTCAGCATGAATCAAACCAAGGCTCTTGAGCTACATCAAGGCTGTGGGCACCTGCTGCAAGATTGGCCTGATGTAGTTGAGTGGCACTGGGCTAAACTCGTTCTATATATGAAAATCATTTAAGTTCTGGTCCAACATCTCAAAAGCAAGGCAGGTGTGCTTCTTATATTGAATGCACTCATAAGAATAGACAAAAGGAAGAAAGAAAGGGGTACCAGCTGATAATCCCCTTCTTGCTGGACCTGCTGCTCCTTGTGGTCACAGTGGTGGTCGGGGCAGCAGCTCCCACCACAGTCCTGTCTTGCAGTGTGAGAGGGGGATGTTCTTCTTTGCATTGCACACCACAGTTGCTGCCAGCTTCCTCACTTTCTCTTGTCTTTTTTCAAAGATTTTTTTTTTTAATTTTGATTGGAAAGGAAGGTTAATAGAAAAGGAGAGAAAGAAAGATCTTCCATCTGCTGGTTCACTTCCCAGTTGCCACAATGGTCAGAGATTAGCTAATTCAAAGCCAGGAGCTTCTTCAGGGTATTCCCACACAGGTGCAGGGTCCCAAGGTTTTGACCACCTCTATGGCTTTCCCAGACCCCAACCAGGGAGCTGGAAGGAAAGTGGGGCAGCAGGGACACAAACCGATGCCTGTATGGAATCCTGAAGATGCAAGGTGAGGATTTAGCAACTGAGCGATCACATCGGACCCTGTATATCTGTAAGTATATAAGGGCACAGTTGCTGGGCCACGGGGTGAGTGAATGCTTGTCTTTAGCAGGTAGGAACTGTGAAATCATTTTCTCAAAGAAATGGAATCAGTTTACTTTCAAACGAATGAAATATAAGAGATTGAATTAATCTAAATTCTTGCCAATACTTGATGGTTTCTGACCTTTTCATTTTATCCATTCTGGTATGTGTGCAGTGCTACCACATTTTGCTATGATTTTTATTTCCCCTCTGATCTGAGGAGGTAGAGGACTTCTGAATACATTTTCTCACTCTTCAGATAGTCTTTTGCCTGACATTCTTGTTCAATAACTTTACCATGTTTCTATTACATTACCTTTCTCTTGTTGACTTCTCAACCCCATTTGATTGGCAACAAGAAATATGTTAAGTATCTACGTAAATCACTCTTTTAAGCAAATATCTTTACAATAAAATAGAAATAACCTCATGCAAATTTATGATTATAAATACATTGGAGATCACTATTTTTTAAAGTGATGAATTTATGACAACCCCTTATGTTATAAAATGTTGACAGATATATCTACACAGCTTAGAAGGATATTGGTTTATGGTTTTATTTATTATTACATTTTATTTTATTTTTGATGCTGTTTACATAGTTGAGGACCAGGATTAGGGTAGAGAGGTTCAAGGCATGGGGGAAGGTGGGACAAATGCTTCCAATATTCCTTTCTTCCTTTTCTCCAGTATCTAGGGGCTGGGAGAGAAAGGCTGAGGGGCTGGTCCCAAATGCCAAACTACATCAGTACCTGGAAATGGAGAATGTCCACTTGATTCTTTCTTAAACACTCAATGTGAAGAAGAACGTTCCGAGCGTATTGCTTGAGTGGTGTTGATAGTTCTGTTATTCTGTTACTTTTGCTGTTCCAAGATTGTGAAACCCTTCCAAGGTCCACTGGATGCCAGAGTCCACCTGGTGTAGCCACTCACCCAGACACCTACTGCCAAAGCTCAGCCAGGAGATTCGCCAAACCTATTCTGCTCTCCATCGTCTTACATGGCAGTTGCCCTCCCTGCAGGCCCGAATGAGTTGGCTGTGATATCTGCTTCATGCACCTGAACATGCTGTCCATGCCACAAGGCATTAGCAGTTAAGAAGGCCCTATCCTGATACATGCATTCCAAGGTCAGACCACGAACCCTATGAATTTCCCTGTGGTTAGAATTTTGAGCCCAGCCATCCAGTTTGGAAGTCCCCCAAGAAACCTCACCTGGAGTGAGGCTAGATCTGACTCCTGCATGGGCCAGCCAGGACAGGGTCCGGTTTAGTCCATCACTCCTGTCAGTCTATGCATACGCTGGTGATTGTAGTTGCCTGGTTAGCTCTGTCCCCAGCTCTACATTCCATGTCAACTGACAAGTGCTACAACCCAGCTCAACCTAACATACCTCAGACCTGGCCCTTGCACACACTAGCGAGAATGGCAGCCTAGCTGGGGCAACCTCCAATAACACCTACCAGGCCCACTCCAAGTCCAAGTTCCTACACAACTCAATATGTGCAGCAGACTAGTCCAGTTCATTATGTATCCCAGTTGGTCTATTGTACACATCTAGAGGTGGTGCAGCTAAGCTCAACTCACCCCATCCCATGACCCAGTCCACATGTATGCCAATAGGGTGCTGCTGCCTTGTCCAGCCTGGCCTGTCCACATCCCTGGCTCTCATGCACAACAGCAGGAGCTGCAGCCAACAGAGGAGTGCCCAGAGTTCCCCTACTAGGCCCAGACCCAGTCAAGGATGTTGCACTTTCCAGGGGATTCTGTGGCCCAGTCTGTCACAGCTTGGTACCCTGTCCCAGAACTTAGCAGGACATTTTTTACATCTAGTATTTACTACTTTCTGGGAGGTTGCCTAAAATATGTAGTGTAGAAACTGGGCATAGTACACTAAACTTCTGCCTCTGGAGTTGGCATCACATATGTATGCTGATTCAAACCCAGCTCTTCCACTTCTGATCCAGCTCCCTGCTGGTGGACTAACAAAGATGGTCCAAGACCCAGGGCTCCTGCAGCCTGGTGGGCAATGTGGAGAAATCTGTGAAATCCAGACTCACAAAATGGAGTCACTTTATTTCAGGCCTGCATAAATTTGCTAACCTATTCCTTATGCCTTATGTTTCGTTTTTTTTTGGGGGGGGGGGTAGTCAGATCACAAGGAGTAACATGCCCTGCCTGCAAGCCTCAGTTTCAGGAATTGGTATTGTGTGGTTCATTCACCAATTGTTCCTATAACTGCCTCCTGTGATGGTCCCACCCATTGTTCTACCTCTCTATCCTAATCAGGGTCCTCAACTATGTAAACTCATTGTTCTCATGGCAGCCTGCTCTGGCTGTCCAACTCACCTGATTCTCATGGCTCTTATAACTCACTCTTTCTATAAAAACCCATCTATCCCTCACCTCAGGGTCACTCTCTGAAGAAAAAGAGAGCTGACCCCAGCTGATTGGTCTGTTTACCTGTCTTCTCAATAAAACTTGGCTGCTTTGCAGAATTGCCCAGGCTGCACTTCTTGGGGAGAGGCTCCAGTTGGATGCAACACTTCATGCTCCTAACTTTGGATGTGTTCTTCTCTGACCACTGGGACCATTTGGGGAGTGAGCCCATGGATGGAAATCTCTCCCTCTGTCTCTCCTTCTCTGTAACTCGGTCTTTCAAGTAGAAATAAATGAATTCATATCCTTATTTATGGCCTTTGAAGGAAACAGGCTAAGTGTCCAGGTAAAGTTTTTGCAGAACATCGGCCAAACAATTCCCCAGCCTTGGTGAATTGTACACTGAGGCCTCTGACCTGCTCTAGCCAGCAGGTGGCAGAAGCTTGGACACGCTGGCTGACATATTCTATATTCATGATATTTTCCTAACACCTAGTGTTGGCCTTTGAGCATTATAGCAAGGATTTCACACACTTTTATACATGAAGGATAAAGCCACTGCTTTACAGATTAGATTGCAGATCATAGTAGTTAAACCTGAAGGAAACTGGTATCCACCGGGACCTGTGTGTGGTGCCTGAGCACGACTTCTCCAGAAACAGGAAGACACGGTTTCTTCACCTTCCCTCCCAGGCCAGCTAACACTGACATCACATTATCTGGGTGCAAATTTCCTTCTGGAAAATTGCAGGGCAAGTTAGGAGCCCAGAGTATACCACAGAGAGAGCAATGCCAGAAAAGAATCAGAGAGGAGAAGGGGCAGGGCTGCTGGGCTTGAATGGCGGAGTCTCCCCCAGCTTCCTCAGACAGTCCCTGGGCCAGGCGCCTGGAATCAATGTGGAAAAGGGGCATTCAGTGCAGAGCAGGGGAGGCAGATCCACTCCCAGTCCCAGTTCAAGCCGTGGCTCTTATTTAGGGTGACAGCATATGGGTGGAGCACAGGGCTAAGAAATCCATATATTTTCACTTGCATTTTTGATTCTGACAAGCTGGGCCAGGGCCTTCTGCCTGCGTACTCATGCCCTCACATTGCTTGTTCTGGGCCAATCACCATCGCCATTCCCACACAATTATCCATCCTTCCCTGCCCCAGGATACTCAGATGCCCAGACCCTCAGGGTCTAGTCCACAGAGCTTTGAACCCGCTTCTTGCTGTTCTTGGGGGCAGAGGGGTGGAGTTGGGGGCTGCTCTACCTGAAGCTCAGGCGAGTGAGTATGGGATGGACAGGGAGATGTTATCCATGGGAGATGATCAAGTGGTCCATGCTGCCAGGAAAGGGCTCTAGGGACCCCGCCCGCTGGCAGCCACTCACTACCAGTGCTACCTCCACATCACAGTGTCCCAGCCAGCACACAGGGAGCCCCACTACACCTCGGTGGGCTTGGTGGACAACATGCTGTTCCTGAGCTTTGACAGCGACAGCGAAGCCACGGGTAAAGCTTAGGGGGCCGTGGGTGGATCACGAGGTGACCTAGTACAGGCAGGGGGCAGGGTGGGACTGTGGGTATGACCAGCCCAAGTCCACGAGGGTCTCAAGAGTGCCTGTCCCCACACCCTGGCTCCAGGCGGGCACAACCTCAGGGTGATATCCGTGTGTCAGGCCAGGCTCTGGCAGGGTCCTAAGGTGCTACTGCCTGATCAGCTTGGTTCCTGCCCACCTTAGAGCGCAGCCCCGCCTGCACCATGGGCGGGGAAGGCTAGGGACACTGTGTTTCCCAGCCTGCATCAGGACTGACTGACTTTGTCTCCTCCAGTGCAGGGAAGAGTCTGGGTAACCCAGGTGTGGCTGGGGTCCTAGCTGACAGCATTGGGGTTCAGGGTCCCACATGCAGCAGGCACAGCATGGCAGGGTGGCATGGAAGAGCACCTTCCTGGGGGGCCTTCTCTGCACCGCCATCATTCTACCTCTCGCAGTGAGAACTGAGGACTCCTTCACCCAGCACAGGACTCACAGGTGCCCACAGCAGCACAGACCCTGCACCGAGGAGCAGCCACCACCCACCCCATGAGGCTGCAGGGATCCCTGATGGTTTCTGCACTCAGGGCCTTCCCAGAGCCCAGCACAGCTCACCTGGACTGCAGGGCACAGGCCAGGACCTCCCTGAGCTGAAGGCACTCAGTAGTTCTCCAGTGTGGGCCCCCAGGGCCTGTCCTCTAGGCCAAACAGCTGCCCAAACCCATTGCTCACACACTCACACCTCCCACACTCATCAAGGAGACACAGGCCAACACACACATTTCCCCACTATACACACGGTTACACACACATCACGGAAAACGTACACAGCACGGCTGCACTCACTCACAAATGTGAATTCTTTTATAGACACAGACACAGAGAAATGCCATGTCTTCCACTTTCCCTTTTGTTGTTTTTGCTTTGTTTTGTTTTCTGCTTGGGATGCCCACACGGCAGGTTAACCACCTGCATCAAAATGCCAGCTCCCAACTTTTGTTTATTGAGATAGTCATTAATTTAGGGGCCCAATTGGATGACTCAATAATTAAATCCTCACCTTGCAAGTGTCAGGATCCCTGTTGGACCTGGTTCAAGTCCCAACTACTCCACTTCCCAGCTAGCTCCCTGCTCATTGTCTGGGACAGCAGCAGAGTTTGGCCCAAGGTGTTGGGTCCCTGCACCAACATGGGAAACCCAGAAGAGGCTCCTGGCTTCAGATCAGGTCAGTTTCGGGCATTGTGGTCATTTGGGGAGTGAAATAGCAGATGGAAGATTCTTCTCTCTTTCTCCTTTTCTCTGTAAATATGTCTTTCCAGTAAAAGTGATTTAAAAAAAACGAATATTCACTTACTCCAAAGTCACAGTTACAAAGAGAGAGCAAGAAGGAAAGATGGAGACAGATCCTCATCCCCAAATGATCCCAGGCAGGTCTCTGAGTCTGGCAGAAGCCAGGATCCAGGATCTGGAAGCTTCCTTCAGGTCTCCTAAGGGGGTGTAGAAGCCAAACCACGTGTCCCATCTTCTGCTGCTTTTCACAGACACATAATCAGGGAGCGGGATCAGAATCAGAGCAGCCAGGACAAGAACAAGTACTCAGAGGAGACTCTGGCTTTCCAGGTGGCAGATTGACCAAATGCACCATAACGCCAGCCCCATTTAATTCCAATTTGGATATAAGGGAACTGAAGTACCCAGGATGACACTGGTGAGACCAGGGCAGGAGGGCACCCAGGCCCTTCCATGCAGGAGACACGGAAGTTGGTTCCACAGCCTGACCACTTGGCTGCTTGGTGCCATCATGGTCACATAGCGCCCCCTGCTGGTCATGCAGTGAGGCAGGCTCACAGACTGCAGGAGAAATCAATGGGGGGAAGGAAGGGACTTTTTTTTTTTAAGTTACTTTAAGTTATTTCTCAGTTTTTCTTTTTTCTTTTAAGTCTATTTTATTGTATTGTTGTTGACAATCTTTACATAGGTAATTACAGTTAAAGGAAAAAGAAAAAAAAGAAAAAAAGGTTCAGGGGGATAGGGAAGTGGGTAATGCTATTATGTCAATATTGTTTCCATCATGTATCTGAGGTAAAGAGGGATATTGAGGGGGAAGCCCCACCCGGTTTCCCGCCCACTCCAAGTCCTGGATGTGGGACATGCTCTGAGATATGTGCTCAAGTGGTGTTAATAGTTCTCCAGTTATGAATCGCTGCCAGTTTCACTCGATGAGGTCGTCCACTGATTGGTATGGTCCATCATAAAGTCTCCGTTTGCCCAGTATTTCGCTGCCAACATATACCTGAGATGAATGATTGTCCTGTTCTGTCTTCTGTCTTTTCTTGGGTAGAGTTCTGAGTCCAGCAGTTCGATTGGGGAGATCTCCAAAGATACTTTGAGGTATTCCCAGATTAGTTTCTTGTATGTTCTAGCAAGCACAGGGCCCGGCACAGTCCATCGCCACGATCAGCTGGTGGTTTCAATTGCTGTGTTGGTTCTGTTTTCGGTCCCGAGTTGCACTGGAACCAATGGGTGTTGCAGTCCATTCTGGTTCTGCCTAGTACATACTTGGCCCTTACATCAACCAGTGGGAGCTGCAGCCTAGTCGGGGCGACCCCCAATAACCCCCACCAGGCCCTCCCCCTACCCTGGTTTGCCAGTATGTGTAGCAGAAGACCAGTCTGTCCCCCATCCCATTTGGCTCTTGTACTTGTCAATGGGTATTAAAGCTTAGTTCTATCTAACCAACTCAACCATCCAGCCCTCACATATGTGGTTGAGTGCCTCTCTATCTAGCCATCCCAGTCCCCGTCCTAGTTTTCATGCCCTCCCACGGGAATAGTGACCCAAGAAGGGGGAACCCACTTTTTCCCTCCCACGTCTCTCTCTGTCCTGGTTTATGCACTCTTTAGGTAGTCCTACGATTTGACTCGACAGAATTAGTCCCCAGTGCCAGCTTCTGCCAGCTGATGCTGCAGCCCTGATCTAGACCACATGCAGCGCACAGGTGTTGCAGCCTTGCTTAGTCTGGTCTGTCTCTATCCCAGCCCACACTCTTCAGTGGGAGTAGCTGTCCGGCGAGGGGACCAGCCCCTTAATCCCCCCCCAGCTCTGCCGGAAGGGACTGTTTCTTATTCCCTTAGGACCTCCTGCTCCTCAGCTGCTCTAAACTCAGATCCGCCCTGTGGAAAAGCCGACACAGTACAGTGCTCATCTCATCCCTTTGTCAGCAGTGATTTCCCTCCTGCAGTTCTATCTACATGCCACCCGCGCCTGCTGTCACTACATAGTAAGGGAATTGAGGGCAGCAGAGTGAAGGATGAGACCCAAGAGGGGATGCAGCCCTCTCCTCCCCACAGACCCCACATGCCCACAGGGCTTTGTACCTGTCTTCCAGGCCCATACAGAATCACACTCGCTCCTTCTCCTCCTGTGATCCCAGCTGTCCCCTCCTGCAGAGCGCTTGCAGGCCAAGTCACACCCCACCCCAATCCTCACTGCACTCTGACTCCCCTCCCTCCCCAGCCCTGAGTCAGCCCCTCCTCCTGCCCCATTAGCCCAGCCTGAGGCCAGGGGCAAAACAGACCCAGAGCAGCAACCATAGGCAGCCTGAGCTGGCCCTGTGCTGCTCAGGACACCTCAGAACAAGGAGGTCCCCAGCGCATGCCCTGCCCAGCTCCCAGGCTGCGCTGAGTCCTCCTGCCCCTGCAGGAGCTGCTCTCCTCCCCCACCCCCTGCCCTGGAAATCCCGACCCTGGCCAAGCGCTCCCACAGACTCAGACCTGTGTGGTGATCCTGGACAGCTGAATCCCTGAACCCCTGCACCAGCACGACAGTCACAGTAGCACCCACCACGCTGGCACAGCCCCGGCTTCTGGACAGAGCAGGCAAGGTGCCAGATGTCTCCCTAGTCGCACATGGAGCTCGTCCTCCTCTGATCCTGAAATATCCTGCTCTGGATGCCATGTGAGTCCAGACTTGACGCTTCTGCACACCAGGGCTGAGAGCCGAGGCCGCCCGTGCCTCCCATGGCCTTCACTTTGACACTAGGGAACACAAGAGGAGAAATCCTCAAAGGACAAACGTGTCACAGCTCTGGGTCCCCCCGCCCACGCTGACCTTTTTCTCACTGGCCACAGAGAAGCTTCACCTACAGGGGACTTCCCTACCCCCAGCACCCCCATCTTTAAAACACAAGCAACACCAGAGAAAGAGCCTGTCACCTGAGGGTTCCTCAACTGCATGAGCAATAAGGGGAAGGGAAAATGCAGCCAGAGCTCCAAGGAACACAGCAGCACCGCGTTTGTCATTCAAGCACAAGAAAGACTCCCCCACAGGCCTTGGGTCTCAGGAGGAGAAGGACCAGGAGGAAAAGGCCCAGACTCCCTTGTGTGTTGACTCTGTCAATCACACACACACCTGCCCAGTCCTGGGGTAGCTGTTGTCCCGAAAAACAGAGAGGAAGCCTCCTGGTGTCCACACCCAACTATACAAAGACCCCCACACACACACTGTGCCCATCCCACGGCCAAGGAGAGTGGCCAAGAGCCTGAATCCCTCCTGCCCTGCCCTGACCCATGGCCCACCCCCGGAGCACAAGAAGCTGAGGCCTGTTCGGCTCTGCCCAGAAGCAGGTTCTAAGAGAGAAATCAGAAAGTGTACACACAGCCCCTGCACCCAGCAGACAGGGCCTGGGCTCCACAAGGCCATGCTGCCTGCTCTGAGGGTCACCTGACAGGTATACAGGTATGGGAGGAAGCTTTCCTGGCACAGCTGAGCCTCCAGGACTAGCTCATCACTCACAATCGCCTCCCTCCAGCAGTGTCTGTGCTGGCTCTCATCCTACATCCCAGCAGGTTCTTCTGACCCAGGCAGGTTTACCCAGCACCCTCCACTGAGCAATGCAGCCTCTCCCCTCCTCCTGTCCTGATGGATGAAGCATCTGGTCCCTCCTGGTCTCTGTGGGAAAGCCGCCTTGTGCTGGAGGGGCCGTTGCACAGGCTGCTCCCTCTGCTGGGACTGTGCTGCCCCTGATGCCCCAGGGACAGTTCCACATGGGAGTCTCTGCTCACCCCTCAGACTAAGGAAAACTGGAGCCCTGCCTCCACCAGCCCCCAGACTCCTGCTGCTTTTCTCCTCTGTAGATGCATCACCACCCATGGCATCGTGAAATGCACCCACTCATCATTTTGCTTCATTATCTGATCCATTTCAAGTGCAAGATCAATGGAGAGGCACACTTGTTGTTGACCAAGCACTCAGAACGGAGCCTGTACATTGGAGACCCCTCAGTGAGCATCCAATGAGTGAACAAATTCCCACAGCATGCTCAGAGCATACACAGGCTGCAGTGACACTGGGGGATATTAACCAATTATAAATACCAGTTGATAATTTAACATTAGATAGAAGTAGTAAATGGTCACTAATAAAAAAAAAAAAGAAGCAGCCTGCATTCCTGGCCACAGGGCCCTTCTTCCCCGGACTCAGCTCCCTGCTTAGCCACGCTCTCTCCTTTAGCTTCTCTCCTCTCTGGTGTCTCAGCACTGCAGGAGAACACCAGGGAAACTGGATTCTCCCACCTACTGGCCAGGAAGAGTCCATCCTCTTTCCCAAACCCCTTTGAAGCATCTCCCTGGGGATTGCATCTTCATCAGTCAGAAGAGCCTGTGTGGAACACCTTGGGATTTCTCCAGAACAGAACAGAAGCTTCAGCGGGGAGCCACCCTAGGTCGCACAGAAACCTGCCTCTGCTGCTCACTCCCAGGCAGCACATCCGGGACCCAGCCCAGACAGCGACCTCCTGCAAGAGACTAACACTGGCTGCTGCTTTCTGCTGCTTACTTCATTCTCTGTTTGTTCCAATGTAACTGCAGAAGGCCACCAGACACAGGCACATTGCTCAAGGGGTGGCACTGGGACACACTGGGTCACTCTGTGTCCCAGCCTCTGGGATTGATCCCATCTCAGCAGTGACCCAGGTTCCTACTAATGCACTCCTGGGGGGCGGCAGGTGATGGCTCAAGCCTTGTGTCTGTGTCATCCCCAGGGAGATTTGGATCAAGTTCATGGCTTCTGACTTTGGCCTAGCCCAGGTGCAGCTACTACAGGCATATGGGGCAGTAACCAGAAGACACAGGCTCTCTCTCCTCTGTGCGTGTGTGTACATATATAATACGTATCTCGCTCTACTTTTCATAATAAAAGTTTAAAATAAAATACTGAAAAGAAATGACATTGAGGGTACACCAGGACTCCAAGATGGCATCAGTCATGGATGTCACACAGAGCTGCCAGGTTGGATCCTGATGCGGGATTTCACCCCTAAAGGCAATGCTGGAGTGTTTCAAAGAGGTTACTGCCAGTATTAAAACAAGTGTATCAACGTGAAGCAGGGAGCATTGCTGGTGTGAACATGGTGCTGGCGGGATGCATGCTTTTCAGCAACAGCCTTTCACACAAGGATCTCAAACATAAGCAGTGCAGTAAGTACCACTGAAGAGGCCCATGTGGAGGGCGCACCCTGTATTCCTGACTGGCCTTCCTGGCCCACGTCCCCTCCAAGAGAAACTCCATCGTCACTGAATTCTTTCAAACCGTAACAGATCTAGATCGGTTAAAAAATGACATTGAACCTGCTATAATTCTGCTGCTTTGGCTCCACAGGAAACCACTTTTAGAAATGGGAATGTCAGAACTATCTGGATGGGGTTGATGTGTGGGGAAAAGTAACAGTTGTCAAACCAATTAATCAGACCTCAGAGGTGTCCAGTGACAGATGCAGGATCCAAATTATAAGATTCAGTTGTAATATTCAAATGACAAAATGCCCTACTGATCTGAGGGGAGGGGAGAACAGCAATAAAATATCAGTTCATGCAGTCTGATGGATGATTATCAAAAGATGAGAGCTAGGGGCCCAGGTTGTGTAGTGGGTAAAGCCTCTGCCTGTGATGCTGGTATCCTATCCAGGTGCTGCTTTGTGTCCTGGCTCCTCTGCTTCTGATCCAGCTCCCTGCTGATGCACCTGAGATGACCCAGGTGCTTGGGCTGCTGCACTAATGTGGGAGACTCAGAAGAAGTTCCTTACTGCTGGCAGCTAGCTGCTGGCTCCTGCCACAACAGCTCTTTAGGAGGTGAGCAACAGATGGAAAATGGATCACACCTCCCCTCTCTCCTCCCCCTCGCCTCCCTTTATGCCCTCTCTAACTGTAATTCTTTCAAATAAATAAGGTTTTTTTCAAAAGGAATAACACCATTTGCAGCATAATGGATAGAGCTGGAAGGCATTTATGCTAAATGAGAGAAGTCAGACGTGGAGAGACAGATGTCTCCTGTCCTCCCTTGTATGAGGACACTAATCACGCACACGGGGCCCGCACTGTGGGGTAACAAGTTGAGCTGCCAATCTCACATGGGCACCACTTCAAGTCCTGGCTGCTCCATTTCTCACCCAGCTTCCTGCTGTGTCATGGAAAGTAATGGAAGATGCCCAAGTGCTTGGATCTCTGTCACCCACGGGGGAGAGCTGGATGAAGGCTCAGGCTCCTGACTCTGGCCTGGTCAGTGTCAGCCTGTGCAGCTCTCACTCTCCCTGTGTAACTCAGCCTTTCTTTCTTTCTTTTTTTTTTTTTTAAGATTTGTTTACTTTTATTGGAAAAACAGACAGGATATACAGACAGGAGGAGAGACAGAGAGGAAGATCTTCCATCCGATGATTCACTCCCCTAGCGGCCGCAATGGCTGAAGCTGAGCCAATCCGAAGCCAGGAGCCAGGAACTCTTCCAGGTTTCCCACATGGGTGCAGGGTCCCAAGGCTTTGGGCCAGCCTCAACTGCTTTCCCAGGCCACAAGCAGGGAGCTGGATGGAAAGTAGGGTTGCCGGGATTAGAACTGTGGCCCACAAGGGATCCCAACGCGTTCAAGGCAAGGACTTTAACCACTACGCTGTCACGCCAGGTCCAATTCTGGTTTTCTAATGCATAAATAGATCCACAAAAAATAAAAAGTAAGTAATGTAATGAAAAGAACATGGAAATCATAATTGACCATTTTGATCAGTACACACTCCACACATGCATTAAAATGCTGCAGGGACCGTAGATGTGGGGAGAAAGGCACCCTCCTTCACTGCTGGTGGGAGTGTAGGCTAGTACAACCACTGTGGAAATCAGTATGGAGAGTGCTTGGAAAATTGCAAATAAACCTGCCATATGACCCAGCTATCCCGCTCCTAGGAATATACCCAAAAGGAATGAAATCTGCATGTGGCAAGGGGATCTATAATCCTATATTTACAGCAGCACAATCTACAATAGCAATTACATGGAAACAAACCAGATGTGCATCCAAGGAAGAGTGGTTAAAGAAACTGGTACATCTACTCCATGGAATATTATTCAGCTATTAAAAAGAATTAAATTGGGCCCGGCAGCATGGCCTAGCGGCTAAAGTCCTCGCCTTGAACGCCCCAAGATCCCATGTGGGTGCCGGTTCTAATCCCGGCAGCAACACTTCCCATCCAGATCCCTGCTTGTGGCCTGGGAAAGCAGTCGAGGACGGCCCAATGCGTTGGGACCCTGCACCCGCGTGGGAGACCCGGAAGAGGTTCCTGGTTCCCGGCTTCGGATTGGTGCGCATTGGCCCGTTGCAGCTCACTTGGGGAGTGAATCATCGGATGGAAGATCTTCCTCTCTGTCTCTCCTCCTCTCTGTATATCTGGCTGTAATAAAATGAAAAAAAAAAAAGAATTAAATTATTCTATTTACAACCAGGTGGTCCCAACTAGAAACCATTATGCTCAGTGAAATGAGTCACTCACAAGAGAACAAATACCATATATTCTCTCTCGTATAAGGAAGCCAACATGGAAAGTGTAACTTCAACAGTCCAATCTATACTGTTTTTTTTTTATTGTCTGTTTGCTTTTTTGGCTGTATTCCATGTGTTTTGATGTTTTTAATCTCAGTTTGGTTGCTTCCAAATAATCTCTTCTCTCTAGCAGAATTCATCACGTGCTCATGAAGTATACGATGGCATCATTTTTCCCAAGAGACTTCTGTATTTCCTTTTTATCACACATGTGTTGATTACTCGGTGGCACTTTATTTTTTCAGGGTGCTATAATTTGTTGTTGATGTTGTTGTTGTTGTTGTTATTGATGTGGTTGTTATGAAATGATGTCAACCCGAAAAACAGTGACATTATTTCAACCCCAAACAGCCTGTATCTCATGCAATAAGATATTGTGAAGTAACCAATGAACCAACAATCGATATGAGGCAGATTGCTTATGATCTACATCAAAGAATTGTAAAACCTAATGTACTTGTAAGGCCCTATGCTACTCAGAAATGGGGAGGGAGAGAGGAGAAATCTTACATCACCCTAGAAGGTGTGAGGAAGATGGGCAGTATAACTTACTAGGATCATAACTGGTAACTCATAGAGAACAGACTTGAATCAGCATTAGAGAATAGCAAAACTACAAAGGCATATGGGGGGAGTCAGGAGCAATCCTAACAACCTCTTAACAGGAGGTCATATGCACAGAGCAGGGGGGAGACCCCAGAGTGGAGCAGGTGGACAGAAGGAGGCTTGTATCCCAACCCTGAAGACTCCCAGATCCTCACCAAGGACTATCAGTACGAGCACCGAGGACTACATCCCTACTGTCAAGGAGACCACGAACTCTGAGGTCACCCACCCCCATCTGGATCTACCACATGGGATGGAAGAAGCCCAACTCCTGCCCTGCAGGATCCAAGGTCATCGCAACGACAAGCAGGAGCCCTGAGCGGTCCGCAGAAACAGAACAGTAAACTTCCTTAGAGGCTAGGGAGAGGAGCTTTCTCTGGTCCTTGCCTGGTTCCAACTTTGGGTCCCCACCCTCTCTTGTAATGACCATCAGATTGCTCCAGAAACCCCTCAAAACAAACAAACAAAAAAAACTAGAATAGATAGACCGAGAACAACAAGGAAAGCTTAGAAACAGACAGGAAATGGTCAGCGGGGATGCATTTATAACTCACTGGGTGGGACACAAAGATTAGTTACTCCTCACTGGGGTATTGAAGATTTCTCTGCACACCCCTCCTAAAATGTTCACCTAAACTGTTGACATATGTCTTGTTAGAGTTATAGAGTTAGACTATCCGAAAAACAGCCAGGTTCAGCAAAATCATGCTTCAACGCTATGAACTGTTAAATACTATAATTAAAATAGTCATGAGACGGCTGAATAGTAATCTATAGCCATTTTAAGGTGTATAGAACCTGGTTGTATATAAACTAATAATTGAAATGTCAATGTAGAAGTCACAGGTTGTGGTTCAGAACTTGAATTCTTTTTTTTTTTCTCTTTTAACATATTGGTTACTCAATACAATGTCAACTAATTCCATAACGTTATAAATTGTTACTGATGTAATGTCGGGGCTTTCAATTGATCGGGATGATACTCTGCCGGCTCTACCTTCAGATCAGAGATGGTCTCCCCAAGAAACCATTGATCTTATCTGGACATAAGATGCTGGACTTTATGCTTGGTAGATGCTTGCAATGAAAGAATCTCAACTGAATTTGAAGTGTGGTAATGCAACAAGGTGGAGGAATCCACCATGGGGCGGGGCGTTGGGGAGGGTGGGGGGGAATCCAGTGCCTATAAAACTGTGTCACATAATGCGATGTAATCAATACAAACATAAATTAATTAAAAAAGAAAAAGAAAAATGCTGCAGGGTGCAGAAACACATACAGTAATCATGCGTGTGTAGATCAGGATACCTCTCTCTCTCTCTCTCTCTCTCTCTCTCTCTCTTCTGACAACAGCTCTAGAAAAGCCATCTGCCTTGGCACACTCAGCCCTGAGGAAAGGACCTGAAGCTTCTAACAGTGACCACCAGAGGGCGCCACAGCCCAGCCTCAGGAGGGGCAGCCCTGGCTCTCAGCTCCACTGGTCCCTGGGACAGTCTGAGCAGAAGCCTTCATTTCAAGCAAATGAAAATAGACGAACATATCCATATAAAACTATGGGAGACAATAAAATTTAGCTCATTATTTCCAGTTGCTAAATTCTGGAATTTTTATCATGCACCATACTATGTAAAACAGCTTCCAGAGAGGATAAATAATTGCAATTTAATTGACAGAAACTGAAAGATAAAAATGTGTCGTTTGGCTTCAAGATACAAGAATGACCATGATTAACCAGGATGCATTTCATTACTGTTTGCAAGAATATAGTTGACCTTACATTTTCAACCCGGACTCAGTTAAACATCAAAAAAAGAAGAGCCAAGCCAGGCCGCCTGACCCTATAGTGGCTCCTATACACACCCCTGGGCTGTTGCACACATCCCTGGATTCAATCAACTGCTGACGAAGATGCAACTGGGAATTGATTTTTCAAATGAAATGAAGGTCTCCATAGTTGGCCCTGAGACGGGGTTACTCTGGGTTGGACTGGCCCGTCTGGGGAGCCCTTCAAAGGACCGGGCTCTCCCTGTGCACAGATTCACGTGTTTGACCCTCTCTGTCTGTAACAGCCATTCTGACAGGGCCAGGGGACATCTCCTTGGAGTCTTCATTTGCATTTCCCTGACACTGGTGCTGATGAGCATTTTCCATATAGTGGTCATTTCTAGTTCTTTTGACAACTGCCTATTAGGTCCTATGCCCGTGTCTTAACTGGACTGGATAGTTTGGTTTGTTTTGGTTTATTCTGGTTTTAACAAATGCTGGCATAGATGTAGTAAAGGGGAAATCATATACAGTATTATTAGGAAAGCAAATTAATGCAACCATGGTGCAAAACAGTGTGGAAAATTTTTTTAAATCTTTGAACTTCCATATGATCCGGAAATCTCATTACTGGACACACAACAGGAGACCTGAACTCATTGTGTCACAGTGGAACCTGCTGCACTGCTTAGAGCAGCATTGCTCACAATGACCAAGATTTGAAATAAAGAAGATGTCCATCATCAGATGAATGGATAGAGAAAATATCGTATGCACACAATAGAATACTATTCAGCTACACAAAGAGTGATGTCTTGTCATTTGCATCCAAATGGTTGGAACTGGAGGACATGATGTTGAGTGAAATGAGCCAGACACTAAAACAAACACTGCATGCTGTCTCTCATGTGGGAGCTAAAAATGGAAACAATATATTTTCAACACAGAATGTTAAGACTGGAGGTCAGAGAAGTAGGGGAGTTAAAGGAGTAGTGACCAAGATAAAGAGAAGGATTGAGCATGGGAGGGGTTCAGTGTCAGGCATGACCTCCCCCAGTCCCTGACTCTGAGGACCATGGGACAAAATAGGTGGGTGCCCTGGCTGTGGGAGTTGATCCCCCCTGAACCCTGACAGCTGTCCCACAAACAGGACCCCAGGCCTCAACCTGCAAGGAGCTGGACTCTGCCCCAAGCTCCAAGGAGGCTGGAGGAGGACTCCAACCTCAACAGAACAACTCAGCTCTGTGAGCGCCTGTCCAGAGAGCATGGCCACACCAGGCTTGGACTCTGACCAGGGAATGGGAGCAGGGAGGAGTGTGGTTCTGAGCACCCAGGTGTGGTAACCTGTGATGCAGGAATGGAAAGCTAGCAATGCCAGGGTCCCAGTGTGCACCTGACACCCAGGGAAGTGTCATCCTTGCTGGAGGGATTCGTGAACTCTGGTGAACACTTCTCACATGAGACAAAACCTTCCCTAATGTTTGTTGTACTGTTCTTTATACTTGTCACATGATGCAGTTAAACACTGATACAGTTTTATTTCGCTCTTTGGATCAACTGAGTGCCTTTTGTCAGTGTGTATCACCATGTGCTGGGGTTACAGCTTTGACCAACAGCCTAAGTCTCTGTTTATGGGACTTATGGTCTAGAGGTTTCTCTAAGTGAGATGGAGCCATTTCAATGGGTCATCTAACAGCCTACTTGTATATACGAAAGGCAGGGTTAGGAAAGGAACTGTGGCACTGGGCAAGTTGAGCTGGGCAATGAGAGCACCTGCGTGACTCCCGAATGCCCTGCAGCCTTTGGAGAGTGAACCAGTGGGTGAGAAATCCCTTGGGGATTTTCTCTGCCTTCCCAGGTACATCAACAGGAAGATGGATGGAAGCAGAACAGCCTGGACTCCAAGAAGCCCCAGCATGCGTAATGCTGGCCTTGCAAATGACATTGAACTCACTGACCCACAGCAAAGGCTGCTGCTGGGCTGTTTTCATGAAGCAATGATCTCCTGACTCACATCAGCAAGGCAGCTGACCACAGCGGGAATGACTTCCCTGGGTGGCAGGAGAGGGACCCTGCTAGTGCCCCAGCTCAGGACTGGGGGGAGGGGGAGAACCATAAGGAGAGGAGGAAATGATGGGGGAGAACTGAGAGGAGGTGAGGACAGAGGACAGAGGTCAGGATTCTTTTTTTTTTTCTCTAAGATTTTTTTTTTATTATTATAAAGTCAGATACACAGAGAGGAGGAGAGACAGAGAGGAAAACTTTTCATCTGATGACTCCTTCCCAGTTGGCCACAAATGGCTGGAGCTGGGCCAATCCGAAGCTAAGAGCAAGGAGGCTCTTCTGGGTCTTCCACGCCCGGCTGCAGGGCCCCAAGGCTTTGGGCCGTCCTCAACTGCCTTCCCAGGCCACAAGCAGGGAGCTGGATGGGAAGTGGAGCTGCCAGGATTAGAACCGGCGCCCATATGGGATCCTGGCATGTTCAAGGCTAGGACTTTAGCCGCTGGGCGTTGCCTAGGGCCCTGAGCTCAGGATTCTAAAGCAGCAGGTGCCCAGGTCTCAACTTGCTGTGCCCTGAATATTAACATGAACCTTCACAGAGCCCAGCTGGGATCCCAGCATTCTGTATTTAATGCATCCTGTGGGGCTGCCCAAAATCTAATGTACTCCTGATGTGGATCAAACTGAATAATAAAACATGCACAGGCCTAGGGATAAATAATCACAACACTAGGCAAATAAAACTGGGCAGTTCCTGATCAGGTCTCTCAGGATCCCTCAGCCAGCCCCGGGCCTATCCTCAGGGAAGGGGCATCACACAGGCCTGGGCAGCCGGGCACAGGGTCAGGGCACAGTCCCTGGTACCCGCCTGGTCCTCAGGTTCTCAGTCCCAGGGCAGGTCTGGGCCAGGGAGGCAAGAGCAGGGAGTCCCCACCTCCTCCAGGGTCACTTCCCCACTCACAACCTGAGTGAGCTCCTTCTGCCCGGACACTCGTGACGCGGGCACACCTCACACTCCCATTGGGCGAGCGGCTTCCAGACGAGCCAATCAGCGTCGTCCTATCCCATCTATAAAGTCGGCTGCGAGGCTTCAGGATCGGACTCCTCTCAGCCGTCCAGAATGGGGTCCATGGCGCCCCGGACCCTCCTCCTGCTGCTCGCGGGGGCCTTGGCCCTCACCGAGACCCGGGCGGGTGAGTGCAGGTGGGGAGGGAGACGGGCTCTGCGGGGCAGGAGCGAGGGGAGCGCTGAGGGGACACAGGACCCCGGGGAGTCGCCTTTCCTTGAACACACATCCCCTACCCCTCGCGATCTCACCCGCACCCCGACTTATTAAGACCCTGCTCTCTCCTCACCTCATCCTGTCGCAGTCCCCACACTTCCTTACTCTCCTCTCAACCCAGCTCCGCACTCCTTGGTCCCAAGGGTCCCGCTCCGGGCGGGGTCGGCCCTGGTCTCAGCCCCTCTATCCCCCAGGCTCCCACTCCATGAACTATTTCTACACCTCCGTGTCCCGGCCCGGCCTCGGGGAGCCCCGCTTTATCGAAGCCGGATACGTGGACGACACGCAGTTCGTGCGCTTCGACAGCGACGCTGAGAACCCGAGGATGGAGCCGCGGACGGCGTGGATTCGGCAGGTGGATCGGATGGATCAGGAGTACTGGGACCGGGAGACACAGCGCAACAAGAACACCGCACAGGTTTTCCGCGGGAACCTTCAGACCGCGCTCCGCTACTACAACCAGAGCGAGGCCGGTGAGTGACCCGACCCCTCCCCACGTGCGCCCAGGTCGCTCGGGGTCCCCGGGGCCGAGGTCCCCCCACCCCGAGACTGCGCGCCCCGAGGAGACCCTCGGCGGGAGGAGCCCGCGGGACACGCCCGGGTTTCGTTTTCGGTTTCAGTGGAAATCCCCGCGGGTCGGTGAGGGCGGGGGCGGAGCTGCGTGGCCAGGGCTGACCGCGGGCGGGGACAGACTCTCACACCTTCCAGTGGATGTACGGCTGCGAGATCGGGGCTGACGGGAGCCTCCTCCGCGGGTACATGCATTGGGCCTATGACGGCAAGGACTACATCTCCCTGAATGAGGACCTGCGCTCCTGGACCGCGGCCGACATTGCGGCTCAGAAGACCAAGCGCAAGTGGGAGGCTGCGGGTGTGGCTGAGCACGAGAGGGCCTACCTGGAGGGCGAGTGCGTGGAGTGGCTGCACAGATACCTGGAGATGGGAAAGGAAACTCTGCAGAGATCAGGTGCGCGGGGCTGGGAGGGGCCGCCCTCACCCACCTCCCCCGGGCTGGGGCAGCAAGGAGGGGAGGAAAGTGGGAGCCAGGCCAGTGTCCCCCTCTCCTGTTGGCCACAATGGGACATCCTCCTGGACTTTGAGTTCAGAGCCAGAGACCCACTGTTACCCCAGGAGAAGAACTTGGGCAGGAACACAGGGAAGGCACAGAAAGTTCTGGAAAGAATTCTCTAGGTACCCTGGACTCCACCAAGGTTTTGTGATCATCACCCCTCCCAGGCCTGTCCTCAGCATCGAGCCACTGTGCTGGGAGGTTTCACTGCAGGCTATCTGTCCCTCAGAGACCTGGGCCCTCCTACCCTAGCCAGATACCTGATTCTAGAACTTTCCAAACACTAGATTATCTTATTGTCTTTATCCCGGCAAGGTCAGGGTTTTGACCTCCTCCACCACGCCATTTCTCCAGTCCACTCTCAGGAAGGTCACTGAGTGTAACTTTAGTGTCATAGGAAGAACATGAAAGGCCTGAATTTTCCAAATCTTCCCTCAGACCCACCCACAGCACATGTGACTCACCACCCAGTCTCTGACCAGAAGGCCACCCTGAGGTGCTGGGCCCTCGGCTTCTACCCCAAGGACATCTCACTCACCTGGCAGCGAGATGGGGAGGACCTGACCCAGGACACAGAGCTGGTGGAGACCAGGCCTTCAGGGGATGGAACCTTCCAGAAGTGGGCATCTGTGCTGGTGCCTTCTGGAGAGGAGCAGAGTTACACATGCCACGTGGAGCATGAGGGGCTCAGGCAGCCCCTCACCCTGAGATGGGGTAAGGAGGGCAGGAAGGGGCAGAGCCTTCAGCAGGGGCAGCCTGTGCCCTGGGGTCAGAGCCCCTTATTGTCCCTTCCCTCTCAGAGCCTCCTCAGCCCGCTGTGCCCATGTGGGGAGTCGTCATTGGCCTAGTCCTCCTGGCAGCTGTGCTCACTGGAGCTGTGGTCGCTGTTGTGATGATGATAAGAAGGAAGCGCTCAGGTAGGGCTGGGTGAGGGCTGGGTCTGAGTCCCCTGTCCCCCAGAGAGAAGGTCCCCTTCCCTTGTTCCTGTGAAGCACTGAGCTCACACCTACACCCCTAGCTGAGCCCCAGGTGCTCACACTGGCTCTGGTGTGAAGCACAAGTGAAGGTGGAGAACAAACACTCCACGGGGATGACTCTGCTCACAGGGACCTGAGCTCCAGCAGCCCCAGGTCAGGGGCAGGTCCCAGGTGAGGACACACCTCCAGGAGAGGCACCTCCTGACCCTTTTCTGGGTCTCCAACCACAGTTCTGGAATCTTCTCTGAGATGAACTAGTCCTCTGGCCCTGCCTTCTTCCTGCCTCTCACTGGATGTTTTCTCTCACAGGTGGGAAAGGAGGGATCTACACTAAGGCTGCAGGTAAGCACTGGGGTGTGTTTGAGAGTGGGGGAGTCCTCAAAGCCCTTGCTATAGTCAGTTGTCCCTGGAGGTGCTGCCCCGCCCACCCTGTAGCTCCTCCCTCAGCCACACCCCCAGGCTCTCACCAAGTCCTGATTGGTTCTCCCAGGTGGGGACAGTTCCCAGGGCTCTGACTCCTCTCTGCCAGTTTGAAAGGTGAGACCTGGAGGGCCTGGAGGGGAGAGGGGCCTGGTGAGGGGACACAGAGGGACTGGGGGGATTCCTTGAATCTGAGCATTTGCACAGTGTGCTGTGCTGTCTCTGTCCCCATATGCAATGACCTCAATTTTTCACCTTGTTTCTGTAGTGTGAGACAACCGCCTTGTTGCAACAGAC
Organism: Ochotona princeps; assembly: GCF_030435755.1. Classification (NCBI taxonomy): domain Eukaryota; kingdom Metazoa; phylum Chordata; class Mammalia; order Lagomorpha; family Ochotonidae; genus Ochotona; species Ochotona princeps. Next base: position 115,983,958 of record NC_080832.1, read on the forward strand.
ATGCTGAAGTCCTCATCTTGGTTTTCTTCAAAAAGCCCTGCCCTCCCTTCCTGCCAAGACATCTGAGTGTGTTCCTGTGGGCACAGTGTGAGGTGGGAGCCTGGCCCTCCCAGCCCAGCACGGGCACCTCTGTCCCTGTCTCAAGTCAGGCGCATCTGCTGCAGCTTCATCCTTGCCAGTGCAATTCATTCTTTCCAATTCCAATCACAAGGTGTGGGTGGGAAAATTAAAAGAGGAAATTCCAACAATTTGACAGAGAAAATAAACAGAAGCACCAAGAACCTTCCAGAACCTGTGTTTCCTGTGTTGAGCCTGTTGCAGGTGGGGACAGGAGAGGCTGGGAGCCCCTGGGTGAGGACAGGGCTGTGCCCAGGCAGTGCTCAGCCCATCAGACTTTCCCGTGGTCACTGCTGACCCAACTCAGCTGCCCCAGTGTCTTGGTATCTCTGGTAGGAAATGCCCACCAACACCTGCCATCACAGCACTCAGCCGTGGCCAGGCTGCCCTGTCTCATGGACCTGAGGCAATGGAGGCTGCATGGGGCCATGGCCGCCAAATCTAGGGCTGAAGTTCATCCCTCAGCCCCATCTTCCTGTGTTCATTTTGTCCCTTAGTGTCATTGGCTGATTGCACCTGCTCTTCCTGTGTGTGAGCTCTGGTGGCCTTCACTCTGTGTGTGCAGGACACAGTGTAGGAGGGAAACAGGAGGGCAGAGGACACTTGTGAGAAAGCACAGGCTGGGGGGACACCAGCAGGAGGGGATCTGCTCAGTAGCGTCCACAAGCAGCCTCTGTCTCAGGCTCCGCTAATGAACCATGGGGTCTGGAAGGGGCAGGTGCAACATACTCATCACTCAGCTGACTTTGCTGGGTCAGACCCAGTGCTGGACAAGATGGTCCAAGGTGGGTGTGAGTGGCAGGGCAGCTGGTTGTCTCACCATCATGGTCAGCGTGCACTGCCCTGAGGGGGTGACCCTGAGGAAGGTTGGAAGGACACAGTGAGTCATCTGCAAAGGTGTCTGGGCAGGTGCTGTGCAGGCAGGGGACAGCCAGTGCAAATGCCCTGGGCAGGAGCGAGTCTGCACACAGAGCAGGGAGCCATCAGGAAAGCTGTGCCGGGGCATCACCATCCAGCAGGCTTCATGCACACTGAAACACTGCGCCCTAGCTCTGAGTGAGATGCTAGCCATGAGACAGCTCTGAGCATAGGAAGGATGTGTGCACCTTCTGTCCAGGGACCACCCTGGCTGCTGTGTGAGGATGGGACTGAGAGACTGTGAGGCTCAGGACAAAGTTCTAGGGGCTCCTGTGAAGCCCAAACAGGGATGCCAGTCACTGTGGTGGGTGTGGTCATGGGCAGAGTGGGAGATGAGGTTCTGGATCCTTCTGCAGATTGATGACAGCCCTTCCTGTGGACTACATCCAGGGAAAGAGGAGGAGTTGAGGAGGACACCCAGGACTTCAGGCAGTGCCAGTGTGGGGATGACATCACAGTGGGAGAAGGGCAACCTGGGAGGCTGGATTCCATAAGCGACCACCCAGACATTCAGTGCAGGAGCAGTGGGAGCCAGGATGTTGGTGAGAAGTGAGTGTCACTGCAGGGCTGGCAGTGACCATGAGTCAGGGGCTGAGGGGAAATGTCTGTGTGGGAGACTCTCTGAGGAGTCGGCTCCGCATGAACTACATTTGCATTCAGGAACAGAGATGGAGCACCCAGGGAGTGAGTGACAGTGATGAGAGAGGGTACAAGAAAGAGCACTGGGCCCGGCGGTGTGGCCTAGCGGCTAAAATCCTTGCCTTGAAAGCACCGGGATCCCATATGGGCGCCGGTTCTAATCCCGGCAGCAACACTTCCCATCCAGCTCCCTGCTTGTGGCCTGGGAAAGCAGTCGAGGACGGCCCAATGCATTGGTACCCTGCACCCGCGTGGGAGACCCGGAAGAGGTTCCAGGTTCCCGGCTTCAGATAGGCGCGCACCGGCCGTTGCGGCTTACTTGGGGAGTGAATCATCGGACGGAAGATCTTCCTCTCTCTGTCTCTCCTCTTCTCTGTATATCTGACTTTCTAATAAACTGAATAAACCTTTAAAAAAAAAAAAAAGAAAGAAAGAGCACTGGGCCTCCGGGGCTAAGTCAGGGGGAGAGGAAGGAGGTAAACCCACAGCCCCACTACCTGCAGGGCTAGGGTCCCTGGGAGAACCAGGGTCCACAGACATGTAGAGGGGATCCCGTGAGCACTGGGAGGGCTGGGACAGTCTGGAGTGGTCAGGGAATCTACATGTAACTCAGGTGGGTGCTGATGGCACCGCCTCCAGAGCACACTCTGGCAGCAGGAGTGGGGACAGGACTCCCATGTGGACCTCAGCCTCCCCTGAAGGATGGTCACGTGAGCACACCTGTGTGCTGGACACCACACAGACACCATTCTGGCAAAGACTTAGGTGCAGGCAGCCTAGTTTACAGCAGTGTTGCTTATGATGTTCCAGGCTTACGAAGTGGGAAACACATGTACCTCCCCTCGACCTCTGACCTTCTGTAGGTTGCTTTGCTGGCCAATGGTGCCAGGTGGAGAAGGGAGTCCCAAGTCCAGGCCCCACCCTCACCAGGCACCTTCCTGTCTAGCTGGGATGCCAGGGGGGAGGGGAAGTCACTGCAGTCTCAGCTTGTGATGTTTCAGCTCCCAGTGTTCACATCCGGACATGGCATAGCCAAGGTCAAAGGCGCCTGTGTTCTCTGAGAGCCCACAATCAACTCTGCCTTCACCCACACTGGGAACCCTTGGGCCTGTGAACAAAGAGCACTACAAGATGTTGGTGGGATAAAAAATTATTTTTATTTATTTAAAGATTCTTTTTTCATCTTTTTGAAAAGGAGTGTGTTCTCCCATCCCCTGGCTCACTCCCCTAATGTCCACACTGCTACGGGGTGGGGCATGTCAGAGCCCAGAACTCAGTCCAGGTGTCCTCCTGCTTCCTCTGCTACCTCCCAGGGCATGCACTGGGTGGACACTGGGACAGGAGTGGAGCCAGGACTCCAACAGAGCACTGAGATGGGATCAGGTGTCCCAAGCTGCTTCTCCACCTCTGTGCCCAGGTGGTCAGTGATGACGAGACAGGACGTTGGGGACACATGATATCCTCTCTCCTGGTGGGGCAGCCCAGGACGAAGGTTCAGAAAGAGGCCACAGCTGAGCACAAGGAACCTCCCTGGATCCTGCTGCCTCACACGGTGCCCCACATGAATTCTCCTTCCTCGGAACTCACAATGAAATCTAGGAGTTTCTCATTTGCCCTTCACCTGGCTGTGTGACACTGTAGCTGATTCAATGAAGAGAAAATACAGAGAACCTGGTTGAGGCTGCACAGCCAGGAGCAGAATCCATGGCCTCACCCTGGGTGGTCCCAGCTGGAAACCACAGCCCTGCTGCTGGGCACAGAGGGCACAGCTTACACCCCTGACCCTGATGCTGGACCCAGGCCTGTATCAGGAATGCTGTCCCTGGTGCCCCGATTTTTACATTAGCGATGTCGCTGACAGCCTGGGGGTCCTGATGTTGCAGCTCTGAGGCGTGGTAGAAATGCTTCTGTTGGGGCACAGCATGGTGGCCCAGTAGCTAAATCCTCATCTTGCATCTGCTGGGATCCCATGGGGGCTCCGGTTCATGTTCTGGCTGCTCTGCTTTCCATCCAGCTTCCTACTTGTGTCCAGGAAAAGCAGGAGAGGATGAACCAAAGTCTTGGGACCCTGCACCCATCTGGTAGACCTGCAAGAAGCTCCTGCCTCCTGGCTTTGGATTGTCTCAGCACTGGCCATTACAGCCACTTGGGGAGTGAGCCCGCAGATGGAAGATCTTTCTGTATCTCCTTCTTTCTGCAAATCTGTCTTGCAATTTAAAAAAATAATAAATTTAAAAAATAAATTTTAAAAAGTCACATCAGTGAAATAACTAGAAAACACAAAACAATGGAAAAAGTATGCCAATATCCAGGCTTAGAAGAGTTAATATGATCAGATCATCCATGGTGCTTCAAGCAACTACAGATTCAATTTGATCCCAATAAAAATATGGTGGACTTTGTTCACAGAGAAACAAGATCAAACAAAACTCCAGATTAGTAGGAGGTGAGAAATAAGAGTCAGAGCCACATTAGTGAAAGTGAAACCAAGAAAAATGTGAAACATTAACCAAAACGATAGCTGGTCTGAGAAAAATAAGATAGGCAAATACTTAGCCAGACTAACCAAAAAGTCTTATAAAAACTCAGATTAAATAAAATTACAAATTAAAAAGAGACATTGGGGCCCAGCGGCGTGGCCTAGCAACTAAAGTCCTCACCTTGAACGTGCCAGGATCCCACATGGGCACCGGTTCTAGTCCCAGCAGCTCCACTTCCCATCCAGCTCCCTGCTTGTGGCCTGGGAAAGCAGTCAAGGACGGCCCAAAGCCTTGGGACCCTGCACCCGCATGGGAGACCTGGAAGAAGTTCCTGGTTCCCGGCTTCGGATCGGCACAGCACCGGCCGTTGTGCTCACTTGGGGAGTGAATCATCGGATAGAAGATCTTCCTCTCTGTCTCTGCTCCCCTCTGTATATCTGACTTTCTAATAAAAATAAATCTTTTTTTAAAAAAAAAAAAGAGACATTAATGAATGAGCACATTGGCTCACTGACTAATCCTCTACCTCCAAGCGCCTCATCCTGTAAGGGAGTCTGTTCGTGTCCCAGCGTTTCCGCCTCCCATCCAGCTCCCTGCCTGTGACCTGGGAAAGCACAGGAGGATCGTCCAAAGCCTTGGGACCCTGCACCTGAATGGGAGACTAAGAGGTGGCTCCTGGCTCTTCGTATCAGCTCAGCTATGGCCGTTAAAGCCACTTGGGGAATTAACCACCTGATGAAAGATATTTCTTTCCGATTCTCTCTTTTTCTGTAAAATCTGCATTTCCAATAAAAACAAATATTTTTTAAGATTTATTTATTTTTATTGGAAAGTCAAATATATGGAGAGGAGGAGAGACAGAGAGGAAGATCATCTGTCCGATGATTCACTCCCCAAGTGAGCGCAACGGCCAATGCTGCACTGATTCGAAGCCAGGAGCCAGGAACTTCCTCCAGGTCTCCTACATGAATGCAGGGTCCCAAGGCTTTGGGCCGTCCTCTACTGCCTTCCCAGGCCACAAGCAGGGAGCTGGATTGGAAGTGGGGCTGCTGGGATTAGAACCGGCGCCTATATGGGATCCCGGCGTGTTTTGGGCGAGGACTTTACCTGCTAGACCACTGCACTATGCCCAAAAACAAATCTCAAAACAAACAAATGAACAAAACCAGAATAGCCTGATGCTGTACCCTAGCGAGTAATGTCCTTGCCTTGAACACACCAGGATCCCATATGGGCACCAGTTCATGTTCTGGTGGCACTGCTTCCCGACCAGCTCTCTGCTTGTGGGTTGGGAAGCAGTAGAGGACAGCCCAATGTCTTGGGACCCTGCACCCGTGTGGGAGACCTGGAGGAGGCTCCTGGCTCCTGCCCTCCGATCAGCTCAGTTCCGATGACTGCAACCGCTTGAGGAGTGAATCCGCGGACAGAAGATCTTCCTCTCTGTCTCTCATCCTCTCTTCATATCTGACTTTTACTGAAAATAAATAAATTTTAAAAAAAGCAGAAGAACAGAGACATTTCTGCTAATTCCATGGAAACACAAAGGATTATAGGAAACTGCTGTGGGGACAAACATTTGGGCACTAGTTCAAGTCCTGACATCTCCACTTCTAATCCAGCTTCCTGCTAATGGCCAAGGAAAGTAGCAGAATAAATTACATAATATGTAATGTATAAAATGTATAATCTAAATACTGAATTAGAGGCTGCCATCTAGCCCCACTCCCCCAACTCTCAGGCAGCCACACGGCAACAGCGGAGGCTGACTGCACTTTGCTCCTCTGCAGCAGTGGCTGAGCTGACACGTGAGGGCCCTGGCAGGGCTGACTCAGCAGCTGCTCTTTGCTTCCCTCCCTTCACACTTGGTCAGGGCTGGACTCATCTCCATGACAATGCTGGTCATAGCATCTAAACACCTGCACTCCTCACAGATGGCTGGGACAAAGGACAACAGATGGGCAAGCAGCAGACACACTGCCCAGGCTGGGAAGGAGTGGACAGAGGCATAAGGCTTTGAGAGCTCCCACCTTCACTGAGGAACCTAGGAGCCCACGGGCTCCCCAGGGATTAATGAACGCTCCAAACCTGGGGACCTGGGGCTGCAACCACTGGCTGAGCTGGAGGCTCTGTCTGTTACAAGAAACTGATCCTGGTCAGCAGTGCCAAGTCAGCATAAAGAGGACATGTCTGAGGACAAAGGGAAGAGAAAGGTTTTCAGACATAAGCAAAGCTCCTTGAAAATGAGGACATACCAGGATGTGGGGCACAGCTAAGGAGCAACAAAGGTTGACTGGCTGATCTGAAAGCAGCAATGGTTGAGTAAGAGATGGGAACCTCTCCCAGGAGAAGGGGTTTGGTGCAGCTGCTTAAGCTCCTGCGTGTGAAGCCGACATCCCAGAGCAGAGAGCTGGTTCACATTCTGGCTGCTCTGCTTCTGATCCAGCTCCTTGCTGCAGTGCCTGGGAAAGCAGCAGAAGACGGCCCAAGTGCTTGGGCTCCTGACAGCTATGTGGGAGACCTGGCTGGAGTTCTGAGCTCCTGGATTCAGTTTGGACCAGCCTCAGCTTTTATATCCATTTGGGGAGTGAACGGTGAATGGAAGAGCACTCTCTTTCCTGTCTCTCTCATTCTTATTCTTCCTGTCTCTCTGTCACTCTTATCTCAAATAAGTTGCAATAAGAGGCAGAACTTTCTTCTCCATTCCCCATCTGGCAACACCTGAGCTAGTGACCAATAAGAATACAGGTTCACACAGATCACCCCCAATCCGAGAGTTCAGACACAGCCTGAGAGTGACTGAGGTTGCACAGTCCCAGGCCTGCACTGTCAATATGACCGAAGTGGGGAATACTGACCCAGAAGGTCAGCAGCATGGGCTGCAGGCTGAGTGGGCTTCCTGCTGATGACAGACACCAGGAGCTCTTAACACGGTGCGGCTCACAATGGCTGCAGATGGACACTTGGGACTCTCAGAAACACACTGAGTGTGAGATAGGGGAGCCAAGGCTAAGGTCAGCTCAGGTGTTGGGAGCGGTGGCCATTGAATATGCAGAAACTGAAAAGACATGATGGATTACCATGAGATTTATTTGGTTTTTTAATTTGCATGTAGAGAGGGAAGAGGTAGTTACAGATCTCACGTCTACTGGTTCACACCTGGTTCGCCCCCAGGTGTTCACAAAGCCAGGGCTGGGCCAGGCTTAAGCAGGATCCACTGGCTTCCTGCTTCTCCCTGATGGCTGCAGGTCCCAGCAGCCAGGCCAGCTTCTGCTGCTCTTCCAGACACAAGGCAGGGAGCTGACTGAGAAGTGGAGCACACAGGACTCTGTTCAACGCCCACATGGGACACTGGCATTGCTGGCAGCAGCTTTCCATGTTACACCACAATGCCAGCCTCTCATAAGAAAGCTTCAAAAATATTTGATCTCTTTAACTATCAATACTTGTAAGTTCGATTCAAATAAAAACAAAGCCTCCAAGCATGTGAAGATTTATGGCTGATGACAGTTGAGTACTATAAGTATATTTGAAGGTCAATCAAGCATGGGGTATCAAAGCATCTAACACACCTGCAGCAATGTGAGAGAGACAACAACACTGAGTAATATACAACAGCACACACCAGCAGGTGCAACTTGCACGGTGTCTGAGCAAACTCTCCTCCCACCTCCTTTCTGGATTTCAAGGACGCAGGGAGACTCCCAAGGGCCCCCCGTCCTCTCCTGCTCCCAGGAAGACCCTGGTCCATTCCTGCTGCAGGTAGAACTCCTAGCCCAGCTCACGCTGCATCACAGGAGACCTGGAGCTCTCTGCCACTGTTGTCTGGCCTGGGTGAGGCCTGTCCACAAGGAGCAGCCAGGACCAGCAGGAAAGAAGGACAGGCTGACCCAGAGGTGGCAGCTGTTAGACTGCTTCCTGTGTGTCCACCTCATCTATTCCTCACTCATTCAGTCCCACCTCTCCTTCAGGGTCCCTCCTAGGAGCTCTCACCCTGCTCTTCATCACCAGTGGCCAAAACCCTGTCCCTACCCCACAGCTCACCCTAGCTCTGTCCCAACACAGGGGCTGTCTTGGGGTGGGTGACTCTGGAACCCCAGTCTCAAACCACACTCAGATGTCTCTGCAACAGAACCAACCCCTCCTGCTCTGTAGGACCCTGTGGCCCTTGTCACTAGGGCCTGCATAGATTCCCTCACCTATTCACCAAGGAAACAGAGCCTGCCTCTGCCCCGCCCTCACACCTGCCCCTCCCAAACTCAACAGTGAGATGCTTACCAACACAAACATTTCCCCCACCATACACAGGGATACACACATCATAGATAACCCATATGGCACAGCTGCACTCATTCACAATTACAAATTCTTTAATCTACACTGACACATGGAGAAATGCAATTCCTTCCGTTTTGATTTCTTTTTTTTTTTTTTTTTTTTTTTTGGTTGTATAAGGGATACCCTCATAATAAGATGAATTTTAACACACTGTATCACAAGGCTGGCATCTTTTTTTGTTTGTCCACTAATTCCATAGCATTACAAATTGTTCCTGATGTTATGCTGTGGCTTTTAATTGATCGGGATGACACTCTACCGGCTCTACCTTCAGACCAGAGATGGTCTCCCAAAGAAGCCGTTGAACTTATCTGGACAGTAAGATGCTGGACTCTATGTTTGGTATATGCTTGCAATGAAAGAATCTCAAGTTAACTTGAACTGTGGCAATGCAACAAGGTGGAGGAATCCACCATGGGGGGAGGGTTTAGGGAGGGGTGGGGGGAATCCCAGTACCTATAAAACTGTGTCACATAATGCAATGTAAAAAAAAATTATGTTCTCGAAAAAAAAGAATGATGCATAAAAACTCAACATTGAGAATTTAGAGTGCCTAATAAAAAGTTAGCAAAAGAAAAAAAAAGATTTTTTAGAAACATTTATTTTATATTTTAAAGGCGGATTCACAACCAGAAAAGGACAGATGGAGAGATTCTTCCACTCGCTGGTTCACTCATCAAGTGGCCACATTGGCCAGAGCTAAGCCAATCTGAAGCCAGGTGCCAGGAGCTTCATCAGGATCTCCCACGTGAGTGCAGGGGCTCAAGGACTTGGGCCATCATCTGCTGCCTTCCCAGGCCATAACAGAGAGCTGGATTGGAAGTGGAGTAGCCAGAATACAAACTGGCATCTATATAGGATCCTAGCATTGCAGGAAACGCTTTACCCAAAGTGCCACAATGCCTTCCCAATTTTTTTTACAATTAGGAGATAAGGAAATATAAGGGCTCAGGATATTGTTGATGAGACCACAGCATGGGGCAAGCAGGCCTCTCTGCAGATGGTAGGCTGCCTCAAGTGGAACCAGGGCACACAGCAGACAGCTTGGCCTGCAAATTGGATTTCTCTTGGCATGGTCCAATGGCGCCACCTGCTGGTCATCCAGGACAGACAGGTTCACAGACAGCAGGATGGAGCACCAATGTTCCAGGGATACATTTTATCCACTCAGGACCTCCCCCTCCCTCAGCCACTCAAAACTCACATCCAGCCCTGGTGGAGAGGATGCTGACCCCCCACAAGCGCTTGTATCACCCCCTTTGTCAGCCCTGGCTACTCTCATGCAACACTGTCCATATGGAACCCTGCCATTGCTGCCACCACCAGAGCAAGGGAGCTGAGGGTCACAAGGTGAAGGACAAGATCCAAGAGCAGTCCCCACATGTCCACAGGGCCTTGAACATGTCCTTCTGGCCCAAAGGAGGGTCACGCTGGCTCCTTCTGCTGGGGCCCCTCCAACAGGCCATGCTGTCTTCCTCGCTGCAGTCAACCTCTTCTCCCCCCTCAGCCCTGAGCCAGCCTCTTCCACTCACAGAGCTCAGCCGGAGGTCAGGGCATCACAGGCCAAAGAGGTTGCCAAGCTCTATCCTGCCAGGTTCCAGGCTGCACTGCATCCACCTACCCCTGCAGACAGGTGCACCCACAGGCTGCTGCAGGTCTGGGACTCTCCAGCTGTCCTGCCTTGCCGTAGCATAGACCCAGCCCGCCCACAACCCTCAGCAGATCCTCTTTCCCGTGGAGACTGGGGGATTCTGTCTGCTCTCCATGCCCTCAGCTGGTCTCTGCCATGGCTACCCTCAGCACAGACACCCTCCCGGACAGGGATATCCATGCTGAGTTCCTGATCTATTTCTTCTGCTCACAGCCCTGGGGGTGGAGGACACCTAGGTGTCCTGTCCCCTGAGATAAGGCCTTATAACGGCCACCAGCACTAGAGCAGAAATCCTGAGCAATCCTTACCTCATTGCACACTATTTCATAGGGAACCAGAAGTGACATGTCCTCCATAGGAGAGGCCACAGAGAGAACAGGAGCCACCTCACACCTGCACTGACCTTCCGGGGATGTCATCTGGACAAGGTCTACTGGCTGTGACACAGAGGCTGTGTCCTCCCGTGGTACCTAGGCCACAGTGCTGCCTGATCAGGGAGCTGGAGTCATGGATGAGAGAGTGTAGGCGGCAGCCCACGCTGGAGGAGACTCCCACACACAAACCCAGGTTCATGGCCCTGACCCATGCCCAACCCATTCCCCACACTGGATATACACTGGCACAAACCTCCCTGGAACTTGCCAACCATATCCCTCAGCCAGTCTTTTTTTATTTTTTTAATTTTATTTTGGAATTTTATAGTACTTTTATGTACAGTCTTGGATTCCCCTCCCCCAAATTTCCATCCCCTGACTGATTTTTCCCATAGTGTCACAACAGTACATTTCTTCATAAGGAGTTACAATTCCATCAGCCTTCTATTTAAATGTGCCCCAACATTGCTGGTACAAACACGTCAGACAGTCCAGCATCCCATTGTCTAAATATGTCCAACACTTTCATGGGGAGTCCATCTTTTGTTTGGAAGTAGAAATGCACATTGCATTGTGCGTTCACATTTAGATATCGTACTCTCCATTACTCCATCATTATACATTACAATTTGCATGATGGTTTCCTTATATTAGAGAGAATATATGATATTTGTCTTTTTGGGATTGACTTATTTCACTGAGCATAATGGTCTCTAGTTGGGATGACCTAGTTGCAAATGGTATAATTTCATTATTTTTAATGGCTGAATAATATTCCATACAGTAGATGTGCCACAGTTTCTTTAACCACTCATCTTTGGATGAGCATCTGGGTTGTTCCCATGTAATTGCTATTGTAGATTGTGCTGCTGTGAATACAGGATTACAGATCCCCTTCTCATATGTAGTTTTCATTTCCTTTGGGTATATTCCTAGGAGCGGGATAGCTGGGTCATATGACAGACTTTTTTGCAATTCTCTAAGCACTCTCCCTACTGATTTCCATAGTGGTCGTACTAGCCTGCACTCCCACCAGCAGTGAAGCAAGGTACCTTTCTCCCCACATCTACACCAGCAGGTGTTGTGAGTTGAGTTCTGAGTGTAGGCCAGTCTCACTGGAGGTAGGTGGTAACTCAGTGTGATTTTCATTTGTATCTCTCTGATGTTTTGGGAGCCTGACCATCTTTACAAAGGCCTGTTAGTCAATTGACTCTCTTCTTTCGAAAAATGTCCATTTCTGTTGCCCACTTTTATTACAGGATTTTTTTTACTCTCCCTGGGTTTCTGAAGCTCTTTGTAAATCCTGGACATTAGTCCCTTATCACTTGTTTAGTGGGCAAAAATTTTCTCCATTTCCGTTGCTTGCTTCTTCACTTTGTTGATTGTTTCCTTTGCTGTACAGAAGCTTCTTAGTTTGATGTAGTTCCATGTATTCATTTTAGCTTTGACTGCCTTTGCTTTTGGCATCTTTTCTAAAAAGACTTTCCCCATTCCTATTTCTTGGAGAGTATTTCCTGTGTTTTTCTTTAATAGCTTGATGGTTTCTGGTGCAGAGTTAGGTCCTTGGTCCATTTAGAGCTGATTTTCATATACTGTGACAGGTGAGGGTCTTGCTTCTTTATTCTGCAAGCTGCTATCCAGTTGTCCCAACAGCATTTGTTGAATAGACCAGGCTTTTTCCCTGGATTGCTTTCAGTTTTCTTTCAAAGATTAGTTGTCGGAATCAAGGTGGCCCAGTAGGGTAAGGACACATCTTAAATGGACGGAAAAACATTTAATCAGGATGAAGCAAAAATTGACACACTCAATAGGAAAGAACAGAACAACAGCAGAGGGGTACCTGAAGACTGACAGACACAGGAAAGCAGTGGACACAACTGTGTGGTGTTGCAGTGACTGATAGTCCAGCGGCATTTAGCTAATAGCGATCTGAACTCCACTGGCAGCCGGAACTCCACCAGCAACCAGATGGGAAGGGACTTTCACTGGGAGCTTGGGAGGTGAACGCAGACAAAGAACTGTCTGTCCTGCTGGTCCGTTTGATTTGACCAGGAGCAGAGACAGAGCAACAGATCTCAGATGGGCAGTACGAGAACAGCGTGCATTTCACAGCCCAGTCAGCCCCCTAGAGCTGAATTGGGCACCATTTTGCATAAGGAGGCAAAGGCAATGGAAAGGACTGAGCATACGCTGAGCTGGGAGTGAACTCAATTCTGACTCAATGAACTGCATCAACGTGGCATTCTACATGTTCCACCCAAGACAGGTCTGGCTAGCCCTCAGACCTGACAACAGATCAAGAACTCTGCTAGTGGTACATCAGGCGCCATTTTGCGCACTGTGGCAATAGCTTTGGGACTGCAGGGCACAACAGTGAACTGCACATGTGCTGAGCTCACAAGAACTCACTGAGTCTCGTGGATTGCACTGGTCCCACAGGAAAATAATACCGACTGTGGCATCGTATGGGCCAAAATAGGTCCGTGTGGTACCCAGACCTAATATCCAACAGGTTCTGGCAAGATCAGTGCCACCAACAACCTAGCTATATAGGACACCTGGTGTCTCTCTAATCCTAGGACCTGCTCCAACCAGAAGGGAGAGAAAGGTTACAGAGACAATGGCACAGCCTCAGCATGTTATCACAGGAGGTGGAGAGTGGTGGGCCAAGAGCTGGGGCTGTGGAGACCAAGGTGGAAATCTAACATAAGAACCCAGACCTGGAACTCGCTGGAGGGAGTGACACAAGTGACTGCAAACAAAGAGTTATGTACTAATTGCAATAAGTAAAATTGCGTTGTAGACCTGTGGGTGGCACAGCTTAGAAACCTACCCCAAGTAGAAGACTCTGCTAACCAGAAGTGCAATGACCAAGAGCAAAAGAAGAGACAAAGGCAGAATGAATATTTTCAACCCCCCCCCCCTGCAAAGGAGCAAAACCCTATGCCAACCTCAGAGTTCACTGAGGAAGACATTGAGAAAATGGGGCACACAGAATCCATAAGAATCATTTTAAGGCTTCTGATCAACAATGAGCACATACAGGACCTCAAAGAATTTAAGGAAGCAATAAAGTAAATCAAGGCTGGTATATCAGAAATTAAGAACACAGTGGAGCAAACTGAAGGTACAATGGAGAGTATCCAAAGTAGAATGAAGCAAGCAGAAGAAAGGATCTCAGAATTGGAAGACATTTCCTGTCATCAGGGGGAAGCAAACAAAAAGCTGGAAGCAGAGCTGGATCAGGCCAAAAAAAGTATTCAAGAATTGAAAGACACTATTAACAAGCCAAATATAAGAGTTATGGGAGTCCCAGAAGGTGCAGAAAGAGAAACTGGTCTTACAAATATATTTAATGAAATAATAAAGAAAAATTTCCCTAATCTGGAGAAAGAATTGGGAAACAAGATCCAGGAGGGGCACAGAACTCCCAACAGACTTGATCAAAAACAATCTTCACCACGACGCATGATCATCAAGCTCTCTTCAATCAAACATAAGGAAAAGATCCTTAAATGTGCACGTGAAAAAAGTCAATTGACATTTAAAGGAAAGCCAATTAAGCTCACAGGAGATCTCTCACAGGAAACTCTACAGGCAAGAAGAGAATGGAGTGATATATTCCAGATTCTAAAAAAAAAAAAATTGTCGGCCCAGGATAACATATCCACCAAAGCTTTCCTGTCTTTGAAAATGAAATAAAATTCTTCCACAGTTAAGAAAAGCTAAAAGAATCTGCCTCTTTCAAACCTGCCCTATAAGTGATATGATACTTCAAGATGTTCTCTTGGCAGTGAAGAGGAGTAGCACCCAACAAAACCAAAGGTAACCATGAAGAGACTGCCAGCCAGTGGACTCTGAATAGGTTTCATTGCAGTTGGAACTGCGAGACTGGCAGCAATCCAGAAATGATGGGCTATCAAAACTGCATGAGCAGAACCCTCGGAGCGCGCCTCCCGTTGGATATCTGGGATGGGTGGGAGGTTGGGTAGGGCTTTTCCCTTTGTTTCTCCCCTGACCCCAGATACAGGGAAAAATGATAATATTAGTGTGGAAACAATGGTATTACCCACTTTTACCCTGTAGCCCTTGACCCTTTGTATCCTAATCAACTAAGTAAGATTATTAAAAAAATAATTAAAATAAAAACAAAGGTAAATGGGAAGAACATCCCAGTAAAAATGACAACAGAAGACTGAACCAATGAACAACCCATTCCTAAAATGACAGGACCAAAGTAACACCCATGCATATTAACCCTGAATGTAAATGGCTTAAGCTCAATCAAATGTCATAGATTAGTACACTGGATTAAAAAACAAAACCCAGCTATTTGTTGTCTAGAAGAGACACATTTCACCAACAAAGATCAGCAGAAACTGTATCGCATGGGTTTTGATGTTTTCGGTTAGTTTCATCTCTTCAAAACATTCTTCTGATTAAATTCAATGACTCCTAGATCATGCTGTAGCATCATTTTCTTCAAGAAGGTTCTTGATTTTCATTTCTTCAGCTACACGTCAGTCATTTAATAGCATGTTATTTAACTTCTTGGTGTTGTTAATTTCTTTTTTCTCCCTGATGTTGATTTTGTTTTGTGGCTCTTCATTTAAGGGGATGTATAGTAGCTGTATAGTGGAGACTGTCATATCTAATAACATGTTATTTAACTTCATGGCATTGCAAATTTCTATTTTTCTTTCTATTGTTGATTTTGTATTATGACTTTTCATTTGAGGGGATGTGCAGTAGCTGTGTAATGGAGACTAACCTATCCAGATGTGAGGATACAAGATAGTACGCATTTCTACTTCCAGACAAAGATGGACTTACAATGAAACTGTTTACTATATTTTAACAATAGGATGCCGGACTCTCTGCCATTGTCCAAGCCCATTATGATGGACAGATGACTGTGTATGAAGAACTATACTTTAGTAATGATATAGAGGAACTAGGCGCGGGATGGAGGATTGGGGCTGGGATAAGGAAAATACCAGAAGCCTATGGAACTGTATCATAAAATAATAATAATAATAAAATGTAAAAAACAAACACACAAAAAAGATTAGTTGTCTATACATGTGTGGGCTCCCTTCTGGACTTTCTATTCTGTTCCATTGATCTTCTTTGTTTCTGTACCAGTACCAGACTATTTTGATGACCACTGCTCTGTAATATGTGTTAAAGTCTGGAATTGTAATTCCTCCAGCTTGATTTTTATTCTTCAGGATAATTTTGGCTATTCATGGTTTCTTGGTAATACAGATGAACTTTTGTATCTTCTTTTCGATTTCTGAGAAGAACATTTTTGGGATTTTTGACTGAGATTGCATTGAACCTATGTATTACTTTTGGTAATATGTTCATTTTAATTATGTTAATTCTGCCAATCCAAGAACATGGTAAGTTTGTCTGTTTTTCAATATCTTCTTCTATTTCCTTTTTAAATGTTTTAGAATTTTCATCATAGAGGTCTTCTACATATTTAGTTAGCTTATTCCTAGGTATTTAAGATTTCTCTCCACTATTTTAAAGAGACTGTACTTATAATTTCTGTCTCAGCTATGGAATTATTTGTGTACATTAGTGCTGTCAATTTTTTTTAATGATCTTACTTAGTTGATTAGGGTACAAAGGGTTAAGGGCTACAGGAAAGTGGGTAATACCATTGTTTCCACACTAATATTTTTTTCCCTGTATCTGGAGTAAGGGGAGAAATAAAGGGAAAAACCCCACCCAACCTCCCACTCATCACCGGTCCCCGATGTGAGGCATGCTCTGAGGGTCCTGCTCATGCAGTTTTGATAGTTCCACAGTTCTGAATTGCTGCCAATCTCGCAGTTCCAATCATGGTGAAACCTATTCAGAATCCACTGGCTGACATAGTCTCTTCATGGTTGGGGTTCTGAGATCAGCAGTTCAGTTGGAGGGATCTCCAAAGAAACTTCATCTGAGATGATCCCAAACCTTATTCTTGTGTGAATTTGCCGGTACAGGGTCTGGCACAGTCCGTCGCCCCAATCAGTTTATGCACATGCTGGTCATTGCAATTGCTGGGTCAGTTCTGTTTCCAGCTCTGTCATCCACTTGAACCAATGGGTGTTGCAGTCCAACTCGATCCCACTTCATACACGGTCCTCATGCAAACCAGTGGGAGCTGCAGCCTAGTTGGGGCGACTCCCCATAACCCCCACCAGTTCTGCCTCCTTCCTTGGTTCCCATGCATGCCAGTATGTACAGCAGGCTTGTTCAGTCTGTCCCACATCCCATTCAGCTCTCATGCATCCAATGGGCATTGAAGCCTAGTTCAACCCAACCAACCTACTATCCAGCCCACACACATACTGGTAGGTGCCTTTCTGTCTAGCCACCCCTACCCCTGTCCTGGTTTTCGTGCTCTCCAGTGGGAGTGGTTACCCACGAGGGAGGTGCCCACTGTCTCCCTACTAGGCCACTCCCACTCCCAAATTATGCACTCTCCAGGTGGTTCTGGCATTTAACTTTACAGAATTAGCCCCCAGTGTCAGCCTCTGTCATCTGATGATGTGGCAAAGCCCAACTAACCCTCACCCACTCTAATTTCTGCTTGCACCAGTCAGAACAGTCAGTCCAATCTGGCCCTTCCCCATTCTAGCTCACATGAGACCCACAGATGTTGTAGCCCTGCCTGGTCTAGTCTGCCCCCATCCCAATTCATGCTCTCCAGTGGGAGTGGTTGTCCAGCAGGGAGCCTACATTCCCCTGCCGGCTTTGCCTCCTCCCCCACCCCACCCCCCACCCCCCCAGTTCTCACGTGTGCTGTTTGGGCGCTGCAAACATATCTGGTACGGCTCACCTCACCTTGGCATTCCTTAATGTGCACCGGTATGTATTGCGACTGAAACTGACCTGACTCACACTCTATGCTGGTGCTTGGATTCGCCAGCGGTTGATGTGACTGATTCAGCCTGGTTTGCCCCCCACCTATGCCGTATGTATGATGGTGTGTATCTTCCTCTCACCTGGTCTGGGTTGCTCCCTATCGTGGTTCTTGCACTCACCTGTAGGGGCTGTGTTCCGACAGGAGTTTCCCAAGCTCCTGCTTCAGAACCTCTCCCGATGCCAGGTTTTGCATGTACTGGTGGTTCCATGGGCCATCCCTCATTGCTGACCTTCAATCCATTCCAGTTCTTAGTGTTGGCTGTTTCAGCCCAGCCAAGGCTTGTCCATACCCAGACACAGCTCACACATGGCTCAGTAGTGGCAGAGACCCAGCCTAGTCCATCCTACATCTACCCAGGTTCTCCAGAGCGCCAGATGGTGAAGTCGTCTAGCCCAGTTTGGTGTGCCCAGCCCCAGGCCACATTTGTGCCTAGGGAGATTACAGCCATATCCAGACCAGAACGCAGCCCCTGCTCCAACCCCCACACCCTCCCGTGGGAATCCCAACCCAGCAAGGGTGTACTCTCACAGCTCCCCAACCGAGTCTATTCCCAGTCCTAGATTGTGTGTGTGCTAGTGGGTGCTCTGACCCAGTTGGCTTAGCCCCTCACCTGTCTCAGCCTTTGCCTTAGATGCTGTGAGTGCCATCAGTTTGTGTTCATTTATTTTGTATCCTGCTACCCTTCCAAAGCCTCTTATAAGTTCTAGTAGTGTCTTGACTGAGTTTTTGATTCTCCTATATAGAGAATCATCTGCAGAGATAATTTCAGTTCTTTGTTTCCAATTTGGATTCCTTTAATTACTTTTTCTTGTCTAATAGCTCTGGCAAGGACTTCCAGTACTATATTGAAGAGTAGTGGTGACAGTGGACATCCCTGTCGAGTTCCAGATCTTAGTAGAAAGGCTTCCAATCTTCCCCCATTTAGAATAATTCTGGCATTGGGTTTTTCATAAACTGCTTTGATTGTGTTGTAGAATATTTCTTCTATGCCTATCTTGCTTAGGGTTTTTAGCATGAAGTGGTGTTGGATTTTATCAAATGTCTTTTCTGTATCTATTGAGATGATCATATGGTTTTATTTTTCATTTTATTGATGTTATGTATCACATTTACTGATTAGTGAATATTGCAGATTCCTGCATGCCTGGGATGAATCCCACCTGGTCTGGGTGAATGATCTGCCTGATGTACTGTTGGATTCTGTTGGCTAGTATTTTGCTGAGGATCATTGCATCTATGTTCACCAAAGATATCAGTCTATAGTTCTCTTTCTGTTATTTCTCTATCTGGCTTTAGTATAAGGTAATTTTGGCTTCATACAAACAGTTGGAAGAATTGCTTCTCTTTCTATTGTTTGAAAATGCTTGTGTAGGATTGGGATAAGTTCCTCTTGAAACGTTTGGTAGAATTCAGCAGTGAAGTCATCTGGTCCAGAACTTTTCTTGGTTGGGAGGGCTTTAATTACTGATTCAATCTCAGTCCATGTTATAGGTCTATTTAGATTGTTACTTGCTTCTTGGTTCAATTTTGGTGGATTGTGTGTGTGTCCAATAATCTAGCCAGCTCTTCTAGGTCTTCTGATTTGTTCACATATAGTTGTTTATTTGTAATCGTTCCTAATAAGTCTCTGTATGTCTGATGTGTTTGTTGTTATGTTTCCTTTCTCATCTCTGATGCTATTGATGCCTATCTTCTCCCTGTTTTTTGATTAGTGGGTCTAGTGTGGAGTCTATATTGTTGATTTTTTCAAAGAACCAGCTTTTTGATTCATTGATCTTATGTACAATTCTCTTGATCTATTTGGTTTTATTTCCTCCCTTATTTTGGTTATTTCTTTTTTCCTAGTAATCTTGGGATTACTGTTGTTTTTCTAGTTCCTTCAACTTTAAGGTTAGCTGATTTACTTGATGCTTTTCTAGTTTCTTAACATAAACATTAATTGAGATTAACTTTCCTCTTGGGCCCGGCAACATGGCCTAGCGGCTAAAGTCCTCGCCTTGAATGCCTTGGGATCCCATATGGGCGCCGGTTCTGATCCCGGCAGCTCCACTTCCCATACAGCTCCCTGCTTGTGGCCTGGGAAGGCAGTTGAGGACAGCCCGGAGCACTGGGACCCTGCCCCCGTGTGGGAAACCTGGAGGAGGTTCCTGGCTCCCGGCTTCGGATTGGTGTGGCGCCGGCCGTTGCGCTCACTTGGGGAGTGAATCATCGGACGGAAGATCTTCCTCTCTGTCTCTCCTCCTCTCTGTATATCTGACTTTGTAATAAAATAAATAAATCTTATTAAAAAAAAACTTTCCTTTTAATACTGTCTTGATTGTGTCCCATAAGTTTTGATATGTTGTGTTGATGCTTTCATTTGTTCCAAGCAATATTTAAATTTCCTCCTTTGACTTCCTCTCTAATCCATTGCTCATTTAGTAACATATTATTCAATCTCCATGTGTTTGCAAGTCTTCTTGGGTGTTTTGATTTCTTGATCTTTAGCTTCACTCTATGATGGTCTGAGAAGATGCATGGTATCATTTCGGTTTTTTCAAATTTGCTGAGGCTTGTTTTGTGACCTATAACATGGTCAATTCTGGAAAATGTTCCATATACTGATGGAAAAAAGTGTATTCGCTATCTATAGGATGAAAGGTTCGATAAACATCAGTTAAATCCATTTGTTGTAGAGTTTGGGTGAATTCTATTGTTTGTTTGCTGAGTTTCTGTTTTTTTGATCTGTCCATTGATGTTAATGAGGTATTAAGGTCACCCACTATGATTGTATTGGAGTCTGTTTCTCCCTTCAAGTCCATTAATGTTTGTTTCAAGTAGCTAGATGCCTTGCCATTTGGTGCATATACATTTATTATGGTGATCTCTTCTTGCTGAATGGATCTTTTTTTTTTAAGATTTATTTTATTTATTACAAAGTCAGATATACAGAGAGGAGGAAAGATAGAGAGGACGATCTTCCATCCGATGTTTCACTCCCCAAGTGAGCCGCAACGGGCCGGTGCGTGCTGATCCGAAGCCGGGAACCAGGAACCTCTTCCGGGTCTCCCACGTGGCTGCAGGGTCCCAATGCATTGGGCCGTCCTCAACTGCTTTCCCAGGTCACAAGCAGGGAGCTGGATGGGAAGTGGAGCCACCTGGATTAGAACCGGCGCCCATATGGGATCCCGGGGCGTTCAAGGCAAGGACTTTAGCCACTAGGCCATGCCGCCGAGCCCGCTGAATGGATCTTTTGGTCATTATATGATATCCTTCTTCATCTCTTTTAATGTTTTTGACATTGATGTCTATATCATCTGATATAAGAATGGCTACACCCACATATGTTTTCTTATCTTTTTCCATCCTTTCACTTTCAATTTCCTCTGATCTTTGTTGATGAGATGTGTTCTTGTAAGCAGCAGATAGCTGGGTTTTAGTTTTTGATCCAGTCCTCTAATCTATGGCATTTGATTGACAAGTTTAAGACATTTACATTTAGTGTTAATATGGATAGGTGGCCATTTGGTCTTGTCATCTTAGCAATGGATTGTTCTTTGATTGAGTCTTATGTTAGCCTTTTAGTGGCATGTTCTCCACATTTGCCTTTGGTTTTGGTGACTGCTATTTCTTTTCTCTTTCATGAGAACATTTTTGAGTATTATTTGTAGGGCAGGTTTGGAGGAGGTCAATTCTTGGAGTTTTTCTTTATTGTGGAAGAATTTTATTTCATTATCAAAGACAAAAGAGAGCTGTGCAGGATACATTATTCTGAGCTAAAAATTTTTCCCTTTTGGACTCTAGAATACGTCACTCCATTCTCTTCTGGCCTGTAGTGTTTCCTCGGAGGTCAGCTTTGAATTTGATTGTGGTTCCTCTATAAGTCACTTGATTTTTCTCACGTGCACATTTAAGGATTTTTTTCTTATGTTCAACTGAGAAGAGCTTGATTTTCATATGTCGTGGGGAAGTTTGCTTTTGAATAGTTGTTGGGAGTTCTGTGACCCTTCTGTATATTGTTTTCTGATTCTGTCTCCAGATTAGGAAATTTTTAGTTTATTATTTCATTGAATAAACCTTTAATCCCAGTTTCTCTTTGTGCACCTTCTGGAACTCCCATAATTCTTATGTTGGACCTTTCAATCATATCTTTCAATTCTTGGATACTTTTTTAGCTTGACCTACCTCTGCTTCCAGCTTTTTGTTTGCTTCTCCCTGGTGACAGGAAATATCTTCCAATTCTGATATTCTTTCTTTTGCTTCATTTATTCTATTTTTGAAACTCTTGGGTGGGCTTCAGGATGGGGCGTCCTGCTCAGATCCCAACTCCAGCCACCATGTGCATGTGGTGAGCTGTGCCCGGGCCTGCCTGGGTTCGGGGGCTGCTTCCTTTTGGGTGAGTACACCGAGGGGGGAAGTCTCCGTGACTGGGTAGGTCTGGGGCCCACCCACAACCCTCCTTGGGCAATGAATGGGATTAGGGAGGGGCGCGACCTTGGGCCTGGGGATTTAAACTTCCAGCAGCTGGGAGGCTGCTGGTGTGCTTCAGAATGGGGCGTCCTGCTCGGATCCCAACTCCTGTCACCATGTGCATGTGGTGAGCTGTCCCCGGGTGGCCAGTGGGTCATTTGGCGCCAGGCTCTGCCTGCTGGTCACCCGGCCGGGGAGCCCTGGGGTTTTGGTTCTTTGAATCGCTGTTTAGGTAGCTCCAGGTTGTCAATCCCACTTTGCTTCTGGGATCTGAGTCAATCCTAAAGATTCCCAATGACAGTAACTCTTCCTTTGAAGAACTTGTAATCACTTAACAATGCTGAGCACTGAACACCAGTTCATGCAAAGGCTAAGGCTTGGGGCTTGTCTAGCAGGATATCCTTTTACCTGACATGATGATGGACCAGGAGACAGGTCACATTAGGCAGGGCCATAACATTAACTAGCACTCGAGAACCATATCCGGGGGTAGATTCTGTGGGGAATGTGTGGGCCACACCCTGTGGAAATTCTAGCCCCACTGATAAGCCCAAGAGTTTGGGTGGTGATGGATTAAGTTAGGTGTGACCAAGGAGCCCTCCATCAATCACAGGTAAAGGAACCCGCAACAGTCCGGACTTGTCAAGGCAGCAGCACCCAAATGTGCATCCAGAATAGGATGTGGGGTGGGCCGGGCTGCAACATTCACCAGCTCATACAAGGCCAAATGGAAGGCCAGACTGCGCTGGGCATTGGCCTAAAGCCCATTGGCATGTATGAGAGCTGGGTCTGGGAGTGGATCAAGTGGAGGAACTTGGGAAACTCTCCTGGCAAGTCATAGTTCTCACTGGTGAACATGTGGTCCAGACCTGGGGGTCGGACAAGCTGGGCAAAGGAGCTCCAACAGTTGGCTAATGTGTAAATTGGTAATGGAACGGGATGTACAGGGCAGGACTGAGCAAACCTTAGCCCACAAGCGAAACTAGAAGCCAGGATGGAGCACAGGTCATGCCGAACTAGGGTCTTGCACCTGCTGGTCTATGTAAGTCAAGGATGCTAAGCCACAGTGTCTAAGACAGAGGCCAGGACAAGTGAGGGACTGAGACAAGCTGAGTCAGAGCAGCCACTGGCAGGCACGTGATCTACGACCGGGAACAGGCCCAGCTGAGGAGCTAAGGGGACAACCCTAACTGGGTTGAGGTGCCCACCAAGGGGCGCATGTGCTGGAGTGGGGGCTCAGCCACAGCATCAGCTGGCAGAAGCCAGCACTGGGGGCTAATTCTGTCAAGTCAAACCACAGAACCACCCGAAGAGTGCATAAACCAGGATTGAGAGAGATACGGGAGGGAAATAGTGGGCTCCTTTCACTTGGGTTACTACTCCCACGGGAGGGCATGAAAACTAGGACAGGGACTGGAGTGGCTAGACAGAGAGGCTGGATAGTTGAGTTGGTTAGATGGAACTAAGCTTTAATACCCATTGACAAGTACAAGAGCCAAATGGGATGGGGGACAGACTGGACTACTCTGCTATACATACTGGCAAACCAGGGTAGGGGGTGGGCCTGGTGGGGGTTATTGTGGGTCGCTCCAACTAGGCTGCAGCTCTCACTGGTTGATGTGAGGGCCGAGTATGTGCTGGGCAGAACCAGGCTGGACTGCAACACCCATTGGTTCCAGTGCAACTCGGGACTGAAAACAGAACCAACCCAGCAATTGCAACCACCAGCTGATCGTGGAGATGGACTGTGCTGGGCCCTGTGCTTGCTAGAACATACAAGAATCCGGTCTGGGAATACCTCAAAGTTTCTTTGGGGATCTCCCCGATAGAACTGCTAGATTCAGAACCCTAGCCAAGAAAAGACAGAAGAAAGAACAAGTCAATAAACTACCTCAGTTATATGTTGACAGCGAAATACTGGGCAAATGAAGACTCTGTGATGGACTATGTCAATCAGTGGATTCTTCAACAACCTCATCATGCTTGGAGTGGCAAAACTAGCAGTGATTCATAACTGGTAAACTATTAAAACCACTTGAGCAAGTATCTCAGAGCATGCCCCACATCCGGGACTTGGGGTGGGTGGGAAGCTGGGTGGGGCTTCTCCCTCAATATCCCCCTTTACCTCAGATACAAGAAGGAAACAATATGGACATAATAGTCTTACCCACTTCCCTATAGCCCCTGAACCTTTTTACTGTAATTAACTGTGTAAAGATCGTCACATATAACATATATATATATATATATATATATATATATATATATATATATATATATATAAAGAAACTCTCCACTGTACCTTCAATTTGCTCCACTGCATTTTTTTTATTCATTGATTACATTGTATTATGTGATACAGTTTCGTTGGAACTGGGAATCACCCCACCCCTCCCCTCGCCCTCCCCCCATGTGGAATATTCCACCTTGTTGTATATCCACTGATCAAGTGCAGTTGAGATTCCCTCTTTGCAAGCATAAACTAAACATAGAGTCCAACATCTTATAGTCCAGTCTAGTTCCTCAGCTTCTTGGGGAGACCCTGTCTGGTCCGAGGGCAGAACCATCAGATTATCAACCCGATCAATTAAAGGCTCCAACATACCCTCAGCAACAATTAACTTCGTTGTGTAACTACTAGTTATAGTATTGAGTAACCAATATGTTAAAAACAATTGCAATTTCTACTGTATTCTTAACTTCTGAAATGTCAGCTTTCATTGGATTCACTTCTTGTGTGACATATTCCTTACATTCTTTGAATTCTTGTATTATGTGCTTCTCATCGTTCAGAAGCTTTATAATAGGTTTTCTGAATTCTGGGCCCGGCGGCGTGGCCTAGCGGCTAGGGTCCTCGCCTTGAACACCCGGGATCCCATACGGGTGCCGGTTCTAGTCCCGGCAGCTCCACTTCCCATCCAGCTCCCTGCTTGTGGCCTGGGAAAGCAGTGGAGGACGGCCCAATGCTTCGGGACCCTGCACCCGCGTGGGAGACCCGGAGGAGGTTCCAGGTTCCCAGCTTTGGATCGGCACAGCACCGACCGTTGCGGTCACTTGGGGAGTGAATCATTGGACAGAGGGTCTTCCTCTCTGTCTCTCCTCCTCTCTGTATATCTGACTTTGTAATAAAATAAATAAATCTTTAAACAAAAAAAGAAGTTTTCTGAATTCTGTGTCCCCCACTTTTTTAATGTCTTCCTTAGTTAACTCTGAGGATGGTAGAGCCTTTCACTTCCTACCAGGGAGTCTTCGGTAACATTCATTGTACCTCTGTCTCTTTTAATTTTTGACATTACAATCCTGTTTGGTGGATTTTTCTCCTTAGTACAGATTTCTAAGATGTTTTACACTCAGGTCTACAAGTCAGTTTTTATGTTCAATCAGTATTCTGGGTTAAGAAGACACCAACTGTCCCAGGTAACTAGTTTGTTTGTGGCACTGATCTTGTCTAGACACACAAGATGCTCCATCAGGGCACTGCCAGAGAGCCAGGGATGTTGGCCTTCAGATCTGAGGACCACACAGATCCTGCTGGATCAAAGCTGGCACTGTCTTTTCCGTGGGATCAGCCCAGTGCGACTAGCTGGAAACATGCCCACTCTGGCTTTTGATCCCTGTGCTGTTTGCTCTGACTGACCGCCAGTGGGCCCCGTGGAGTACACAGCTCCTGTCTGTTCATTGCTGGGCCAAAGTATTTGGCACAATTGTCCAGTCCCAGCCTGCCTTCACCTCCCAGGCTCCCTGTGTGAACCCAAGCTCCCACCTGGCTGCCACAAGCACTGATCTACGGCCGCCACTGGATCCCTGGTTGTTGCTGAAGTCCTGATTGCTGCTCACCTGTGGCTGGTGGGTTTTATATTCCCTGTAACTTTGCTCCACTGTTGTTGCCACTTCCCTGTGTCCAGTGGTCTCCAGATACCTCCCCATTGACTCACCTGACCCCCATCTTTTTCTGTAATCTGCTCTCTGTGCTTTATCTAATGATTCCATCATCTTTAACATGTCTGCATTCTATGCCACCATCTTGATTTGGGCCCTTTCAGCAGTCTCCTAAGGAGGCAATCACTGGGATGTCTCCCAATGCCAGCTCTGATTATCTGGAGGCTGGGAACAGGCTCAGCCAGGCTCCAGGGCGGTGGTGGGGAGGGGGAATGGACACACAGTGCGACACACAAGATGAGGTCTTGGCCACTGAGTTGCTGCGGTCACAGCTTCACACTCAGCCCGACCTCCAGGGCCCTGGTACCACCCTGGCTTTGCCTACACTGAACCTGTTGAGAGAGATGTGGCTCCTGTTCCCCTCACAAAGACCCCAACTCCCATCCTTAATGCCCCCCTCCTCACTATGTTGGAGGAAGTGCCAGGGGACCCACCTCCCAGAGAGGGTCCCACTTCCCCATTCTCCCAGGGGCTCCCCTGGGGCCTCCAGAGGTAACTTCCTGTGGCAGATGACCCCAGGAGGAATGGCAGCTACCAGAGCAGGAGCAGCAAGGGGCCCAGGCAGCTGGGCACTTGGTGACAGGAAAACAAAGCCTCAGTGTGCAGAAGAGACAGGGACTCGACTCCCCCCTCTCCCTGTCCTGCAGCTACCTGCCCAAGCCTGCCCTGTCCAGAGCTGCCCTATGGCACCACAGTGCACTACCTGAGAGCCTGCTGTCCCATCATGGCCCCTGGAGCATCTGAATCTTTGATGCCCATCAGGTCGGTGCTCCCTACTGTTCCTCATGCATGGAAGGTCCCCTCCCATCTAGCAGGGCATCCCAGGCCCCCCCTCCCACCTCGCGGGGGGTCTGAGGCTCCACACCCTCAAATGCAAGGCAGGGCTGGGTTTCCAATCAGAAGTCATGGTGGCGACTGTGCCATGCGAGGCTGCATTACAGGTCACATTAAAGGCTGGGGAAGCTGATAAGGCCTGGGCGGGGCTGGTGAGACTGCGACCACGCCTCCTGAGCTCCCTGGGAGGAGGGACCAGGTCAGGGACAGCGAGAGGGACAGCACTGCTCCTTCCTGCTCTGCCAACTGGGCTAAGTCCCCACGGAGATACAAACCCGGGTGGTGACCGTGGGCACCTGAGTCTTTGGGCTCCCAGGGGCAGCAAGACGGTCTCAGCAGCGCCCACGACACCGGCACCTCCGGGGCTTCCTGGGACTGAGTCTGAGAGGACACTGGAGCTCAGGTGTCACAGAGCTCACCCTGCCCGCAGGCCCGGAACGCCCAGCTCAGGACAATGTTGTCAGCGACCCAGGACAGCGGAATCTGTACAGCCGGGCTGCAAGCAAAGGCTGCCCACAACGCGTGGTGAGAGAAGAGGAAGGGCTCCCTGTCGCCGTGGGAATCCCTGAAGGCCCTGGTCTCTCAGACAACGTTGTCTGCATGGAGCACCCTCCTGCCCGCCCGCGGTGACTCCTCCCTTTCCCTACTCCCACCGAGAAGTTTCACCTGTGGATCCCCCAGGACCCCCATCCTCACTCCAGCCCAGACAAGCCCAGGGGGAAAGCTCAGCTCTCTGTTGCCACAGGCAGCTCTGGTGCCCTGGTTACAAAAAGGAAGGCAAGGACGCAGGCAGAGAAGAACCAGGGTGGAAGGCAGGGGCTGCAGAGGCCAGTTCACCCATAGCCAGAGAGCCAGAGGGTGGGGGAGCTCTGACAGGAAGGAGAGAGGAGGTGAGGAAGTGAAGGTTGCTCCCCTGAGGAAGGTGCATCCTGGATCCAGTGGGGGCAAGGAGGGTGTGGCCCCAGAGGAATTCAGAATGGGAAGGATGCAGGGAGACAAACAGGGGGCGGAGCCCTGAAAAAGCCAGTGCATTTTTAGATCAATGGTTCTGGGAAACCTGGATACACACAGGTCTGACGTGAAGAAGGGAGATGAAGTGCAACCCTTAAAGCATAGACAAAAAAACAATTAAAAGATTCAAGATCTGGGCCTGGTGCAATAACCTAGTGGCTAAATCCTTGCCTTGCATCGGCCAGGATCCCATTTGGGCACGGGTTTGTGTCCTGGCTGCTCCGCTTCCCATCCAGCTCTCTGCTTGTGGCCAGAGAAAACAGACCCTGCACCCAAGTGGGAGACCTCGAAGAAGCTCCATAGGCTTGACTCCAACATTGTGACCACTTGGGGGGAAGATTTTTCTCTCTGCTTCTCTCCTCTCTGTAGATCTACCTTTCCAATAAAAACATGAAATAAATCTTTTTTTAAAAAAGAAATAAAAAGACCAAAGATCTGAAACTAAAAATAGCTAGAAGAAAACCCTGGGGTAATCTTCCCACCAGCTTCCTCCCCCTCTGAATCTATCTATCTATTTATCTATCTATCTATCTATCTATCTAGATGGAAAATATTCAGAACCAGTGTTGTGTGCAGATTTTAAAAATTCATTTGGGACCCAGCATAATGGCTCAGTGATCAAATTTTCACATTGTAAATTCCAGGATCCCATATTGGTGCCAGTTCATGTCCCAGCTACTCCACTTCCCATCCAGCTCCCTGCTTGTGACCTGGGAAAGCAGTAAAGGATGACCCAAAGCCTTGGGACCCTGCACCCACGTGGGAGACCCTGAAGAAGCTCCTGGCTATTGATTCTCATCACCTCAGCTCTGGCTGTTTCATCCATTTGAAGAGTGAACCAGCAAATGGAAGATATTTCTATCTCTGCTCTCCACAAATCAGATCTGCCTTTCCAATAAAAATAAAAATAAAATCTTAAGAAAAGATTTATTTATTTTTATTGGACAGTAAGACATATATAGAGGGAAAGAGACAGAGAGGAAGATCTTCCATCCAATGATTCATTCCCTAAGTGGCCGCAATAGCAGGAGCTGAGCTAATCTGAAGCCAGGATCCAGGAGCCTCTTCTGGGTCTCCCAGGTAGATGCAGGACCCCAAGGCTTTGGACTGTCCTGCACTGCTTTCCCAGGTGACAAGCAGGAAGCTGGATGGGAAGTGAAGCAACTGGGATTAGTGCCCATATGAGAGCCCAGCACATTCAACATGAGGACTTTAGCCACTGGGATACCACACTGGACCCAATCTTTTTTTTAAGAACTTGTTTGATTCACTCACACCCTATAACAGAATGCCTGGGCAAGGCTCAGGCTCAAGCTCAGCTCCCAACACCAACTTCCTGCACAGGTGTACCCTGGGAGGCACAATGATGGCTCACGTTATTGGGTCCCTGCCACCTTGTGGGAGATGGAGATGTCATCGCCTGCATTCATGTTGCCTGGCAGCCTCGGGTGTTGTGGGTGTCAGAAGAAGCTCTCCATCTGATTCTTGCTTTCTCTTTTCTCCCTGTCTCCCTTTTAAATAATAAACCCGGTTCGGGCCTTGGTGTGGCGGCTGTGGGGGGTGCCCCTGCCGGGTCGGACCCAATGCTGAAGGCTCATGCCAAAGACACTGCCGCAAGGCAGTGAACGAGTCCTCGGCCTCATCCAGGACCCAAGAGAGCTCATTCCT
Organism: Ochotona princeps; assembly: GCF_030435755.1. Taxonomy (NCBI): domain Eukaryota; kingdom Metazoa; phylum Chordata; class Mammalia; order Lagomorpha; family Ochotonidae; genus Ochotona; species Ochotona princeps. The sequence goes on from NC_080832.1 coordinate 116,013,298, forward strand.
CGGGGTAAGTGCACCATGAGGGAACTTGGGAACTGGCTTAAAATTCCTAGCTCCACCCAGCTGCTAATATCTGGCAGCTAGGTGAGTTTGGGAGGGGTTCGGGCCTTGGGATTTGGGGGCAACTGCCGCTCCTCACAGTGTGGTGGCTGTGGGGGGTGCCCCTGCCGGGTCGGACCCAATGCTGGGGGCTCACGCCAAAGACACTGCCATAAGGCAGTGAACGAGTCCTCGGCCTTATCCAGGACCCAAGAGAGCTCATTCCTCGGGGTAAGTGCACCATGAGGGAACTTGGGAACTGGCTTAAAATTCCTAGCTCCACCCAGCTGCTAATATCTGGCAGCTAGGTGAGTTTGGGAGGGGTTCGGGCCTTGGGATTTGGGGGCAACTGCCGCTCCTCACAGTGTGGTGGCTGTGGGGGGTGCCCCTGCCGGGTCGGACCCAATGCTGGGGGCTCACGCCAAAGACACTGCCATAAGGCAGTGAACGAGTCCTCGGCCTCACCCAGGGCGGCCAATGCACCATGTGGTGCCAGGCTTTGCCTGCTGGCCGCCCGGCCAGGAAGCTCTGGGGTAATGGATGTCCGAATTGCTGCTTAGATAGCTCTAGGGTGACCCCACTGTTTCTGGGTTCTGAGTCAATCCTAAAGATTCCCAACGCCAGTAACTCCTCTTTTGGAGAACTTCTAATCACTCAATAATGCTGAGCTTTGAACACCTATAATGCAAAAGATAAACCCCGGATTGTCTAGCAGGATATTTTTTTGCCTGACATGATGTTGGTGCAGGAGACTGGTCACATTAGGCAGGTCCATAATTTTAACTAGCACTCTAGAACCTTATCCTGGGGTGGACTCTATGCAGGATGTTTGGGCCACACCCTGTAGAAAGTTTGGCCCCACTGGTAAACCTAAATTTTAGGTGGTTATGGACTAAGCTAGTTGTGACCAAGGAGCCTGCCATCAATCACAGGTAAAGGAACCCGCAACAGTCTGGACTTGTCAAGGCAGCAGCACCCAAATGTGCATCCTGAATAGGCTGTGGGATGGGCCAGGCTGCAACATTCACCAGCTCATACAAGGCCAAATGGGAGGCCAGAGTACACCAGGCACTGGCCTAAAAACCAATGGCATGTATGTAAACTGGGTTTGGGAGTGGATCAAGTGGAGGTACTTGGGAAGCTCCCCTGGCGAGTCATAGCTCTCGCTGGTGAACACGCCGTCCAGATCTGGGGGTCGGACTAGCAGGGCATAGTAGCTCCAAAATGTGTAAATGGGTAATGGAACGTAATGTACTGGGCAGGACTGAACAAACCTTTGTTTACAACCAAACTAGAAACCAGCATGGAATACAGGTCATACTGAGCTAGGCTCTTGCACCTACTGGTCCTCAGCGCAACCACGGGCAGGTGCATGATTTACAGCTAGGAACAAGCCCAATCGGTGAGGTAACGGGACACCCTAACTAGGTTGAGGTTCCCACCAAGGGGCGTATGTGCTAGAATTGGAGCTGCGTTCTATCTAGGAAACAGTTACAGTCACCCGAGGCACTAGTGTGGACTGGGATTGGATGCACCAGGCCAGTTCAGACCCCAACACCATCTGGTGTCATGGAGAACCAGAGGGTAGATGTGGGACTGACTAGGCTGGGTCACAACCCCCTACTGAGCCATGCGTGAGCTGTATGTGGGTATGGACGAGCCACGGCCAGGCTGAAACATCCAACAACAAGAACCAGAATGGGGTGAAAGCCAGCCAGGAAAAACCACTGTTCCTGCTAGGACAGGAGGTGAACTGAGTTGGGTTGGCTCAAGGACCCCCTGGCATGTGCAAAACCTGCCATTGGGAGGGGTTCTGATGGAGGAGCCTGGGCAACTCCTCTGGCAGGAAACAGTCCCTGCAGGTAAGCGCAAGAAGCATGATAGGAAACAGTCCAGAATAGGCCATGGAAAGTTTTCCACTGGCACACATTCAGCATGGGTCAGGAGCAGACCGGGCTGAATCAGTCCATATCACCCACTGGCAAATCCGATCACCAGATCAGAGTGTGGGGTGAGCCGGGTTTGGTCGCGACAAAACCAGTACACATTATGGAATGCCAGGGCGTGGTTGCCTGTACCGGATATGAATGCAGCACCCAACCAGCACACGTGAGATCCAGGAGGAAGGGAGGGGCAGAACTGGCAGGGGGATTAAGGGGCTGGTTCCCTCGCTGGACAGCTACTCCCACCAGAGAGCGTGGGCTGGGATAGAGACAGACTAGACTATGCAAGGCTACAACACCTGTGCGCTGCATGTGGAATAGATCAGGGAAAAGCCAGGCTGGGCTGATTATTCCTGCGGGTGCAAGCATAAATTAGAGTGGGTGAGGGATGTTTGGGCATAGCCGCAGAAGCTGGCACTGGGGACTAATTCTGTCAAGTCAAACCACAGAACCACCTAAAGAGTGCATAAACCGGGACAGAGAGACCTGGGAGGGAAAAAGTGGGTTCCCCCTTCTTGGGTCACTAGTCCCATGGGAGGGCATGAAAACTAGGACGGGGGCTGGGATGGCTAGATAGAGAGGCACTCAACAACACCCGTGAGGGCTGGATGGTTGAGTTGGTTAGACAGAACTAAGCTTTAATACCCATTGACAAGTGCCAGAGCCAAATGGGATGGGGGACAGACTGGTCTTCTGCTACACATACTGGCAAACCAGGGTAGGGGGCGGGCCTGGTGTGGGTTATCGTGGGTCGCCCCAACTAGGCTGCAGCTCCCACTGGTTAGTGTGAGGGCCGAGTACGTGCTGGGCAGAACCAGACTGGACTGCAACACCCATTGGTTCCAGTGCAACTCGGGACTGAAAACAGAACCAACCCAGCAACTGCAACCACCAGCTGATCGGGGTGATGGACTGTGCCGGGCCCTGTGCTTGCTAGAACATGCAAGAAACTAGTCTGGGAATACCTCAAAGTTTCTTTGGAGATCTCCCCAATCAAACTGCTGGACTCAGAACTCTAATCAAGAAAAGACAGAAGACAGAGCAGATCAATCATTCATCTCAGCTTTGTGTTGGCAGCGAAAAATAGGGCAAACAGAGACTTTATGATGGACCATATCAATCAGTGGACGACCTCATCGAGCGAAACTGGCAGTGATTCATAACTGGAGAACTATTAAAACCACTTGAGCAAGTATCTCAGAGCATGCCCCACATCCGGGACTCGGGATGGGCGGGAAACCGGGTGGGGCTTCTCCCTCAATATCCCCCTTTACCTCAGATACAAGATGGAAACAATATGGACATAGTGGTATTACCCACTTCCCTATCAAAAATAAAATAAAATAAATACACCTTTCAAATATAAATAAATAAATAATAAACCCAAAGAAAAAAATAATTTTTTAAATAAAAAATATATGTGCACAGAGCACATCCACAGTGATGGTAACCCATAGAATGGAGAAGAACCCCTGTGATCCAGACAGCAGAAAAACACTGGCAACAGGCTGGGGGTTTGCATGAAAAAAAGGAAAATGAGGAAAAGAACCAGACTCCCCTGGATGCTGACTCTGTCAATCACACACACACCTGCCCAGGTCTCAGGGTAGCCGGTGTCCCTAAGAACAGAGGGAAGCCTCCTGGTGTCCACACCCAACTTCACAAAAACCAAACATGCTACTGTGCCCATCCCATACCCAAGGACAGTGGCCAAGAGCCTGGATGCCTCCTCCCACCCTAACCCATGGTCCACTCCAGAGGGACAGGAAGCTGAGGCCTGTTGGACTCTGCCCAGAAACAGGGACTAAGAGAGAAATCAAAGAGCACACGCACGGCCTCTGCACCCAGCACACAGGGCCTGGGCTCCACAAGGCCATGCTGCCTGCTCTGAGGGTGACCTGGCGGGTCTATGCAAGCTGGATATATATTTCTTGGCCACAGTGAGCCTACAGGACTAGATTATTGCTCATAATCACCTCCCTCCAGCACTGTCTGTGCTGGCTCTCACCCTACATCCCAGCAGGTTCTTCTGACCCAGGCAGGTTTACCCAGCACCCTCCACTGAGCAATGCAGCCTCTCCCCTCCTCCTGTCCTGAGGGATGAAGCATCTGGTCTCTCCTGGTCTCTGTAGGAAAGCCGCCTTGTGCTGGAGGGGCCGCTGCACAGGCTGCTCCCTCTGCTGGAACTGTGCTGCCCCTGATGCCCCAGGGACAGTCCCACCTGGGAGTCTCTGCTCACCCCTCAGTCTAAGGAAAACTGGAGCCCTGCCTCCACCAGCCCCCAAACTCCTGCTGCTCTTCTCTTCTCCTCTGTAGATGCATCACCACCCGCGGTATTGTGAAATGCACCTGGTCATAATTTTTCTTCATTACTTGCTCTGAATCAAATGCAAGGTCAAAGGACAAGCACATCTGATGGGCGCTGGTTCTAATCCCGACAGCTCCACTTCCCATCCAGCTCCCTGCCTGTGGCCTGGGAAAGCAGTCGAGGACGGCTCAAGGATTTGGGACCCTGCACCCGCGTGGGAGACCCGGAAGAGGTTCCTGGCTCCTGGCTTCGGATCGGCGCGCACCGGCCCGTTGCGGCTCACTTGGCGAGTGAATCATCGGACGGAAGATCTTCCTCTCTGTCTCTCCTTCTCTCTGTATATCTGACTTTGTAATAAAAATAAATCCTTTAAAAAAAAAAAAAAGGACAAGCACATCTGTTGTTTGTCAAGCACTCACAACCATACCTGTGCATAGGAGACCCCAGTGAATGTCTGATGAGTGACTTAATTCCCACAGTGAACAGCGAGCATACACAGGCTGCTATTGACATTTGGGGAATGTTAGCCCATTATAAATACCAGTTGATGGGCCCAGCGGCGTGGCCTAGCGGCTAAAGTCCTTGCCTTGAACTCCCCGGGATCCCATATGGGTGCCGGTTCTAATCCCGACAGCTCCACTTCCCATCCAGCTCCCTGCTTGTGGCCTGGGAAAGCAGTCGAGGACGGCCCAATGCTTTGGGACCCTGCACCCACGTGGGAGACCTGGAAGAGGTTGCTGGTTCCTGGCTTAGGATCAGCGCGCACGGGCCGTTGTGGCTCACTTGGGGAGTGAATCATCGGACGGAAGATCTTCCTCTCTGTCTCTCCTCCTCTCTGTATATCTGACTTTGCAATAAAATAAATAAATCTTAAAAAAAATACCAGTTGATAATGTAACATTAGACAGAAATTGTAAATGTTCAATAATAAAAAAGCAGCCTGCACTCCTGGCCACAGGACCTTCCCCCTTGGACACTGCTCCCCGCCCTGCCACACTCTTTCTCTTTTAGCTTCTCTCCTCTCTTGCTCTCACCACTGCAGGAGAACCCCAGGCAAGCTGTGGCTTCTCCTTCCTACTGGTCAGAGCAAGCCTGTCCCTTTTCCCTGACACTTTCATAATATCTGCCCAAGGGTTGCATCTTCATCAATCAGAAGAGCCTGTGTGGAAAACCTTGAGATTTCTCCAGAACAGGAGCTTCAGGCTGGGAGCCACTCCAGCCCCTCCTGCCCCGTGGGGTGAGCAGTGAGGGCTACAGGAAGAAGCACCTACCTCTGCTGCTCACTCCCAGGCAATACATCCAGGACCCAGTTCCAAACAGCGACCTCCTGCAGGAGACTAATGCTGGCTGCTGCTTTCTGCTGTGCTTATTTCATTCTTTGTGTGTGCCAACGTAACCACATCCTTGTGAAATACACTTGTACAAAGCCACACCCACAACAGGGCAGGACACTGTCATCATTGAGTGGCACTGGGAGAACCAGACCCCACAGGGGACACTCGGCATGAAGCCTCACCCATCCCTGAGCACCTCCAAGTGGACTGAAGCCATAAGTGTCACACCTGCAGTTGGAACCTAGCAGAAGGACATGGAGAGCGACACACTCTGGTGGAAACTGGGGCACAGACTTCTCTCAAAAGACCACAAATCCAGAGGAAATGGGGGAAATAGACCCAGGGACTGGGTCCATGTGATCAGCTCCTGCAGCAGAGGAAACAGTCCATAGAGCCAAGATTGGGGAAAGTGTCTGCACATCCCACACCATGCCAGAGGCTCATGGCCAAACATCCACAGGCCTCAGCAACCAGAACTTCAGCAAACAAGACAAAGGACTGGCAGGGATGTTCTTCAGAGAAAGACAAACAGGTGGCCACCAGACACACGGAAAGTGCTCGGGGTGGCACTGGGATGCACTGGGTTTCCCATGTCCAGTACTTGGAATGGATCCCACCTCCACAGTGATCCAGTTTCCTGCTAATGCACCCCTGGGGTTTGCAGTGATGCCTCAAGCCTTGTGCCTGTGCCAATCCATGGGGAAACCTGGATCAAGTTCATGGCTCCTGACTTTGGCCTAACCCAGGTCATCTGCTGCAGGATGTGAGGCAGTAACCAGAAGATACATGATCTTTATCTGCTTATCAATCTATTACATATTTATTTATAGTGTATTTATATGTGTATATAATATGTATATAATTTTCCTCATAAAGATTTAAAACAAAATACTTGAAAGAAATGACATTGAACTTGCTGTAATCCCACTGCTCTGGCTCCACAGACCATCACTTTTAGAAATGGGGATGTCAGAACTATCTGGATGGGGTTGATGTGTGGGAAAAAGCAATAGTTCCCCAGGTGACAAATCAGACCTCAAAGATGTCCTGTGACAGATCCAGGATACAGATTATAAGATTTATTTGTAACATTCAAGTGACAAAATGACCTACTAATCTGAGCGGAGGGGAGAACAGCAGTAAGATATCAGTTCATGGGTCCCGTGGTGTGGCCTAGCAACTAAAGTCCTTGCTTTGAACACGCCAGGATCCCATATGGGCTGCCAGTTCTAATCCCGGCAGCTCCACTTCCTATCCAGCTCCCTGCTGTGGCCTGGGAAAGCAATCGAGGACAGCCCAAGGATTTGGGACCCTGCACCCGCGTGGGAGACCTGGAAGAGGTTCCTGGTTCCTGGCTTCGGATAGGCGCAGTACTGGCCATTGCGCTCACTTGGGGAGTGAATCTTTGGACAGAAGATCTTCCTCTCTGTCTCTGCTCCTCTCTGTATATCTGACTTCATAATAAAAATAAATGAATCTTTTTTTAAAAAAAGATATCAGTTCATGCAGTCTGATGGATGATTATCAAAAGGTGAGAGATAAGGGCCAGGGTTGTGTAGTGGGTAAAGCCTCCGCCTGTGATGCTGGTATCCTATTCAGGTGCTACTTTGTGTCCCGGCTCCTCTGCTTCTGATCCAGCTCCCTGCTAATGCACCTGGGAAGGCAGTGGGAGATGACCCAGGTGCTTGGGCTGCTGCACTAATGTGGGAGACCGGGAAGAAGCTTATGACTGCTGGCGGCTAGCTGCTGGCTCCTGGCTCCTGGCATCAGAGCAGCCCTGCTCCCACCATGTGTCTGTTTGAGAGGTGAGCAGCAAATGGACACTGTGTCTCTCCTCCTCTTTCCCTGTCTCTCCTTGTGTGTCTCACCTCTTCTCTCTGCAACTCTGACTTACAAATGAATCTTTTTCAAAATAAATTATATCGTTTGCAGCATAATGGATAGAGCTGGAAGACATTTATGCTAAATGAGAGAAGTCAGACATGGCAAGACAGATGTCTCCTGTTCTTTGTTATATGTGGACGTTAAACAAGTGAACAGGGGCCAGCAAACTGTGGGGTAGTGGGGTGAACTGCCAACACCCATCTCATATGTGCCCCAATTTGAATCCACTTGCTGGGGAAGTAATGGAAGATGCCCAAGTGCTTGGATCCCTGTCACCCACGGGGGAGAGCTGGATGAAGGCTCAGGCTCCTGACTCTGGCCTGGTCAGTGTCAGCCTGTGCAGCTCTCACTCTCCCTGTGTAACTCTGCCTTCCCAAAACAGAAATCAATTTTTAAAGAAAAAAGAATAAATGCAGAACTGGCACCATGGCCTAGCGGCTAAAGTCCTCGCCTTGAACACACCGGGATCCCATATGGGTGCCAGTTCTGAACCTGGCAGCCCCGCTTCCCATCCAGCTCCCTGCCTGTGGCCTGGGAAAGCAGTCGAGGACGGCCCAAAGATTTGGGACCCTGCACCTGTGTGGAAGACCCGGAAGAGCTCCTGGCTCCTGGCTTCAGATTGGCTTAGCTCCAGATGTTGCGGCCGCTTGGGGAATGAATCATTCAAAGGAAGATCTTCCTCTCTGTCTCTCCTCTCTGTATATCTGCTTTTCTGATAAAAATAAATAAATCTTTCAAAAAAAAAGAATAAATGCAAAGCACATGAAAATCATATTTGATTCCAATGATCAGTACACAACCTACTCATACATTAAAGTATCACCATACCAAGAATGTGTCCAGTAATCATGTGTATGTGTGTAAATCAAGACACTTCTGTAATGTTTCAGGAGGTGGAAATGCTGACTTCCTTGATTGAGTCATCACATGCTGTGGACATGGACTGAAGGCTCACCCTGCACCACCAGAATGTGCAGCTGGACACGTGCAAAGTGACAATTCAGGAGCCACAGAAATGGACATAGGCTCATTTACTTTTTTTTTTTCAGTTTAATCACTTTTATTTCAAGTGTACTTTTAAAATCCTAACTAGGATTCTGTAATATTTATTCTTCATGGTTTTAGAATTCAAGCAACTCTACACCATGCTTCCTACACACAGTCTTCTTTCCTATTTTTACAGATCTCAGAGACCTTGCATTTACACTACTCTATTCTCAATGTACAATTTTTTAAAATTAGTTGCACATTTGCTGACAAGAGAATTTTCTGAAAATGGTCTACTGATATAAACAATGATTTCTCAACTATGCAGCAGACTACATGCCCATGGGCAACATGACAACCAGTTCAGTGAGGCCTGCAGAGGACGTCTATTACCAAGGAGGGCAGAACAACTGGACAGCTCTCCTGCTCAAGCTTGGACAGTGAGTATCTGGGTGAGTGGAGACTCAAAGGTGGACTATGTCAGCCAGTGGACCTTAGAAGGATTTCCTCAACCTTGGAGCAACAAAATCAACAGCATCTCAGAACTATCAAAACCATTTAAGTAGTACCCTCAGAACATGATCTGCATTGGAAACCCTGGGATGACATCCGCTAGCTGTTTTCCCCCATCCCCTGTACCTACGTGGTAAGGATGCTGGTGCAGCGTCTCCGCTACTCTTCCCCATTCCCCCCAGATACAAGAAGGAAAAAGGAAATCAGAAACGGTTTTCTCATCCACCTTCCTTCATTCCTCAACCCTCCCCACACTAATCAGTGGCCCACTTGGGCATGCATCTTGCTTAAGTATGTAAACCTCATCAAAAATAAAATAAATCTATTATATAAATAAATTAATTAATGATAAGTAAGTAAATAAAGAAGAACCCAGGACCCATTTGGGCACCCACAACATGAGCACCTGCAGCCTGGATGCCAGCAAGGTCCTCCAGCCTTCCAGCCCCATGTCCACAGCCAAGCAGACCAAGAAGCTCACGGGCTGTGCCATGGTGGAGAACCACATGAGGAGTGGCCCAGCGCTGGGAACTGGAGATGTCTGCTTGCAGTGAACAGAGTGAAGCTAACCCAGCTTCGTCTGTGTTCCCCCTTCCTTCCAGGCCTGGCAGCACCACCAGGATGGACTCCCAGGGACCGAGCTCGCTGTCCATGGTGCTGATGCAATGGGTGCTCATCCTGTGTCTCCTTCTCTCTGTAAATCTGCCTTTCAAGTAAAAATATGTCTTCAGAACCTACAGAGTACAGCCTGGCTCTTTTTGTGTTTACTCAGGATCTGATTGCAAATTGAAGCTCAAATAAGCAGATCTAATGAATATATATATATATGCATATACATATATATACACATATATCTGTCCAGTCTACTGAGCCTTGGAAACTTTTCTTGCACCTTAAACCCAGCGTGGGATATGCTATATATATAATATATATATAATATATATATATAATATATTATATATATATATACACTTCCTAATGAACCTGGGAAGGCAGCGGAAAATGACTCGAGGACTTGGGTCCTGCCACCCACATGGGAAGTTCTTCTGTCTCCGACCTGGCACAGACATGGCAGTAGTAAGCATTTAGGAACTGAGCCAGCAGATGAAAAAGTGATCTCGCTCTTTGCTGGTCTTGCACTTCCTTTCAAATAAATAATTTTAATGCTTTTTAAAAATACATATATTTATTTTTATAGGAAAGGCAGATCAAATTTTCCAAGAAGAGACAGAGGAAAAGATCTTCCATCCCCTGGTTCACTCCCAAATAGCGACAATCACCAGAACCAAACTGATTCGAAGCCAGGAGCAAGGATCTTCTTCCAGGTCTCCCATGCAGGTGCAGGATTTCAAAGTTTTGGGCCATCCTCTGCTGCTTTTCCAGGCCACAAGCAGGGATCTAGATGAGATGAGGAATAGCTGGGACAGGGATCAATGCCCACATGGGAACCTGGCACTTGCAAGTTGAAGATTTAACCATTGAGCCATCATCATGTCAGGTTCTCGGTCCTGTAATGTTTGATGCTTTGGCAAAACAAATGTGAACAAAAGCAGAGGCAGTAGGGTCAGAGATTGGCGCCGGGCAGGGCAAGGTGGTCTCCTCGAGGGACCCTGTGAGGACTGTGCCAAGCAGGGAGGTGACCCCAGGGGGAGCTGAGTCCTCAGGTAGGAGCACCCTGGGCATACGAGGGCTGATCCCCACACACCTACACTCCAGCTAACCTGCACGGTAACAACGCGTTTTGAAAAGACTCTGGGGCTCACTACACGCGAACCACAAGCAGTTTTCCTCCTTCCCAGGACCCCAGGCGTCCTGTGGTCGTGCCAGATATAAGCCTCACTCCTCCCTCAGGAAGGGTGCTGATGGTGGTTCAGGGCAGACATGATCCCAGAAAGGAGCAGGGAGTGGAGGGAAGTGGTTCTGCTTCTCAGCGCTGATCCGGGATGGAGACAGGCGTTGCAGGGCCAGGTGCAGACCTCGAGGACACATGAGGGTCCTGCGTTATCTCCCCGGGTCTCTGCTGCTGCCCCGACCTTGACTCCTGTTGCAGCCCAGGTCAGCCCAGAGGCAGGTTCCTCCCAGCGCTCAGGCAGGAGCCAGGAGCGAGGCGGTGGCGCCCCCGTCTGGCTACAGGGCTGAGCGCAGAAGCCCAAGACCTCCTTGCTCCTGGTTCAGCCTGACCTGTCCCACCAGGGTCTCCGGACTCCCACCCCAGGAAAGATTCGGCACACAACGGACGTCCTGACAACGTCACAGTTTAAGTATCTTGGCTGTTTCTTAAATATCTATTTATTTTTATTGGGAAAAAAAACCAAGTAAACAGGGAGGAGATAGAAAGAGAAAGATCTTCCATCCATTGGTTCACTCCCCAAGCAGCCGCAACTGCCAGAGCTGAGCTGCAGAAGCCAGGAGCCTCTTCCAGGTCTCCCACGCGGGTGCAGGGTCCCAAGGCCTTGGACCGACCTCGACTGCTTTCCCAGGTCACAAGCAGGGAGCTGGAAGGGTAGCGGGCCACCAGGATGGGATCCAGGTGCTAGGCAAGGACTTTAGCCACAAGGCTACTGTGCCATGTCCCAGGGCTGTTTCTTACAGTTCACAGTGGTATTAGTGGTGCCTGGCCACTGAGTGATCCATGGTTCAGGACAGAGCTGTGTCTTCAGACCCTGACCACTGGTGCCTGGGCGGGTCCACAAACATACCTGGTGCCCACAGCTTCCTGAGGTTGAACCCCCAACTCCCAAGTCCCTGTCACCTGTTCCTGCTACTGCTGAGGCCCCTGCACTGGGACTCACATCAGGCTTATCTTTGATCTGGGGTTATTTGGGGGGAGGTGGAGAATAGGGATTCTTATAAGGGGCATCAATGTGACAAAGAGGGAGAGTGAGGGAGTTGGCATGGGAAGCCTGACACAGGATGAAGTGGGGCTGCGCTGGGCAGCTGTCCTCGTCCTGGGCCATAGAGGACAGATGTCTGTGCTGCCATTCTGGGCACCAGTCCTGCCCCCTGTGCACCGGGGGCCATTCTCTGCCCTAGGGCCTCACACCCCGCTCTTAGTCCAGTGTGGAGCGGCTCGCTGTCACAGCTTCCAGCTGTCACAGTGGACAACTGGAGCCAGGCCAGAAATCCCCTGAGGAAGTGAGCTGGACATGCAAGAGACTGGACACGACTGTGGGCGTCTAAGAGCCCTGGATCCCCTCCAAAGCTGGAATATCTTGGACTCCAGGGTCCCTTACTCTGAAGTGAACCTGGCACCCCAATCCTCAGACAGGACCCCCGGACCCCACTCACTGCTGCCCTCAACCTCTGAACCCAAAAGTCTGCCCAGGTGACACATATAGAACCTCGGAGGGTCCATGAGCCAGGGAAGAGACTACAAGGCCCTACACCCAGCAGCCACCTAAGACCCCATAAAATCCAGACCCAAGAGACATCAGGGCAGCAGGTGGTCAGGGACTGACATGCTGATGGGCCACATGGGCGGACCATGATGTGGGATGGTGCTCAGCACTGAGACCAGCCAGCAGGTGCCAGGTATGTAAGCAGTATAGCCCGTTCCTGCTGTGCACAGAGCTGTGGGGTTCAGGGAGGGAGTACAGAGTTCTCCGGTTTCAGTCCTGCCCCACAATGTGCCTTGTTTGGAGATGGGGACTTAAAGTCAATGAAGTTATATGAAGTGGGACAGGGACGCAGCAGGACCGCAGTTCAGAAAACCAGAAAGATGGACAGAGACAGCACTCACCCTCTGTGTACACACGAGTGAAGCCACAGAAGGGCACGGTGAGAGCCACCATCCCTACGCCAGGGTCTCCATGTCCTGGCACCTTGATCTGCACTTCATTTTGCTGAGTGTTTGGGTCCCCCAACCCCTTCTACCAAAGGTCTGTAATATGAAGGTCTGGACTTTCGGGGTAATGAGGTTCAAATGAAGCTGGAGGGCAGGGCGGCTCTTATGATAGGATTACTGTCTAAAAGAAGAAAAAGGGTGAGACCAGCATTGTGGTGCACCTGTTCCCACTGCCACCTGCAATGCCAACTTCCCTTATCTTGGTGCTGGTTTCAGTCCTGCAGCTCTGCACCTGGTCCAGCTCCCTGCTAATGTGCCTGAGGAAGAAGATGACCCAAATACTTAGGCTCTTGCCACCCATCAGGGAGACCTGGGTGGAGTTCCAGGCTCCTGGCTTCAGTCCCACCCAGCCCCAGCAGCAGTTGAGGCCATCCTGGGAATGAATGAGGGAATGGAAGACCTCTGTCTCTGTGTGTGTCTCTGTCTCTTTCTCCATCATTCAGCATTTCAAGTAAACAAATACATTTTAAAAAATAATATAGAAGGGCCCAGCACAGTGGCCTAGTGGCTAGGGTCCTCGCCTTGAGCTTGCCAAGATCCCATATGGGCACCAGTTCATGTCCTGGTGACCCCGCTTCCCATCCAGCTCCCTGCTTGTGGCCTGGGAAAGCAGTCGAGGACGGCCCAAAGCCTTGGGACCCTGCACCCACATGGGAGACCTGGAAGAGCTCCTGGCTCCTGGCTTTGGATCGGCATAGCTCTGGCCATTGCAGTCACTTGGGGAGTGAGTCATTGGAGGAGGGGTTTCCTCTTTGTCCTCCTCTATATATATCAGGCTTTGCAATAAAAATAACAAATAAAATATTTTTAAAAGATTAAGGAATTATCTCTTTAATAATAATAATATAAAGTGGGGCCCGGCGGCGTGGCCTAGCGGCTAAAGTCCTCGCCTTGAACGTGCCCCGGGATCCCATATGGGCCCCGGTTCTGTCCTGGCAGCTCCACTTCCCATCCAGCTCCCTGCTTGTGGCCTGGGAAAGCAGTTGAGGACGGCCCAATGCTTTGGGACCCTGCACCTGTGTGGGAGACCCCGAGGAGGTTCCTGATTCCAGGCATCGGATCGGCGCGCACCGGCCATTGCGGCTCACTTGGGGAGTGAATCATCAGATGGAAGATCTTCCTCTCTGTCTCTCCTCCTCTCTGTATATCTGACTTTGTAATAAAATAAATAAAAATCTAAAATGATAATAATAATAATAATATAAAGTGGAGCCCCTCTGCGTGTACCAAATGAAGCCAAGTTGGAAAGCCAGCCATCTGAAAGCAGGACAGGGCCTCCTGCAGGGGCCACATCTGCCAGCACCTTGAACTTGGCCCTCCAGCCTCCAGAGCTGTGGTATGAGCCCTGAGTCTGTGCTGTTTTGTCCCAGTGGCCCAAGCTGATGATGCAACCCCAAAGCCAAACTCCAGGTAACTCCTCCATTTCAGTGTCACACCCAACTGTGCGATTATTCTGGCTAGGAAATGCACTCACTCATGTCACAGATATTTCTTGAGTGCCTCTGTGCCATGCTTGGCCCTGCTGAACCACAGCTGACCAGATGCCTGTTTCCCTGATGCTGCTGCAGAAAACAGAGGAATGGGAATATATAACCAGGAGGGCATTCCTGTCATCTACTATTGGGTGTGCATGGGGCCACCTTTGGCAACTTCCTTGCAACCTGGAGCAGACACCAAGGAATTGCAAAACAGTATCTTGGGGCTCAGCACTGGGCTGGTGAAACCTAATACTGGCTAGACTCCAGGCCAGTGCCAGCGGGTGACACTCCTGAACTATGCTGGTGACAGATGGGATCACATGGCACAGTGGATCAGACACAGATGCCAGCTGGCTCCAGTTGTGGCTACCTGCAGGGGCAGCAGGCTGTGAGCACACCCCAGCAGCAGGCAACTCAAAGCCAAAGGTGGTCTTTAGCCCAACCTCCATGCTGCGCTGGTCTCAGTAGTGTGAGCTTCATTGAAGTCTGGTATTGTGGCACTGGTTTCCATGGGCAACATGCACCATGGGCATGTAGGGATGGGCAGGCTCTTTTCAGACACTTGGCCAGTTCATTTAAAACTTGTGTTTTGGGGACAAAGCTGAGCTATGGGCATCCTCCAGAAAGGAAAGAATGACAAAGCACCCACTGTGGACTTGCAACAAACCTTGTCTAGGGCTCCACCTAGCGCTGGAACGGGGAGAAGTGTCCAAAACTGCAAGAAAATAGGCAGAGTTTCTGGAAGAACAGCCACACACCAAGAGTATGATGACTAACAATGTGCAGACATTGCGCATGGGCAAATATTAAAACCTTTCAGAAACCATGTTCTTTCTGCTCACTGCCAACATGTTGGTGGGCGGAGTCCAGGCAAGTCTACTCAGAAGTGCAGGTGGCTGAATCTTCAAGCCATGTAGCTGTGGCTGGGACAACCCATGCCAAGCCAGGCTTCCTGCTGGGGATCCTAGTTCCCCGTCCACTGCTGCCAAGCAGTGGGCAAATCCTGGGCTTGTGAGCAGCCAGAGTGACAATGGAGCCAGACATTACCAACTGGCCACCTGCTCTGGGCTCTTGGGGTATGGACATAGCCCCTTGCCTGTCTTGGCCTTTGCCCTAGATGCTGTGGCCTACCGTCCCTGGTTCATGCAGACGAGTAGGTGCAAGAGCCTTGCTCAGCATGACTTGTGCTCCATCCTGGTTTCTAGTTTTGCTTGTGAGCCAAGGTTTGCTCGGCCCTGCTCAGTCCACCTCTTTCCCATTACCAACCCACACATTAGCCAACTGTTGGAACTACTTTGCCCAGCTTGTCCGACCCCCAGGCCTGGATCATGTGTTCACTAGCGGGAGCTATGACTCACCAGGAGAGTTTCCCAAGTTCCTCCGCTTGATCCACTGCCAGATCCAGTTCTCATACATGCCAGTGGGTTTAGGCCAGAGCCCGGCATAGTCTGGCCTTCCATTTGGCCTTGAATGAGCTGGTGAACATTGCAGCCCGGCCCACCCCAGGCTTAGTCCAGCACCACCCCAACTCTTGAGCTAACCAATGGGACTAGTATTTCTACAGGGTTTGGTCCACACATCCCACACAGAATCTACCCCCAGAAATGGTTCTCTCGTGTGTTGGTTAATGTCATGCTCCTGTCTAATGTGACCCGTCTTCTGATCCATCATCATGTCAGGTAGTAGGATTATGATCCTGCTAGGCAAGTCCCGAGCCTTAGCTTTTGCATGGACTGGTGTACGGCGGTCCACACTGTTCAGTGATAACAAGTTCTAAACAGGACTCAAAGGAGGCTGGTATATTATTCTGACCCATGAAGATCATCTGGTCCCTCTCCTCCAAACTACCAGGTCTCAATACCCGTGCTTACCTTCAAAAGAAAAGTTACTCTGTTGTTGGGAGTCTTCAGGATTGATTCACAACCCAGAAGCACAGTGGGCTGAACATGGAGGTACCTAGGCAGCAATTCAAAGTCCCAAACCTCAGAGACAGTCGCCTGGTGACCAGCAGGTGGAGCCTGGCGCCAAATGGCGCACTGACCTCCTGGGGAAAGCTCATCACATGTTTGGGGTGGCTGGAATCAGGGACCGAGCACGGGAGTCAGACATGGCCTGGAACCTGCGAGCAGCCAACAGGCTGCTGGAAATTTTAACCCCCAGTCCCCAAGGTCGCCTCCTCCCGATCCCATCCCATCTACCGCACGATATTGGTGGGTGGGGCCCGGGGCCTGCCCCGTTCTCCAGATTTCCCCTCTCAGTGTACCCACTAGGAAGGGAGCAGCCTCTGCAGCTCAGGCAGGCCCGGGGACAGCTCACCACATGTTCACAGTGGCTGGAATCAGGGACCGAGCATGGAAGTCGGACCCGGCCTGGAACCTTCACACACACATACATAAACTTTGCCTTTCAAATAAACAAAAATGGTTTTTCTTGGGGAACACAGAGAAATAATTAAACATTCTAAAAGAGTCTTGAGAGATGGATGCAATTTTTAAAAAACATTTATTTATTTTTATTGGAAAAGCAGATATTCAGAGAGAAGGAGAGACAGAGAGAAAGATCTTTTGTCAATTGGTTCTCTCTCCAAGTATCTGCAACAGCTGGAGTTGAACCAATCTGAAGCTAGGAGCCAAGAGTTTTTCCTGGGTCTCCCATGCAGGCAAAGATCCCAAGACTCTGAGCTGTCTGTGACTGCTTTCCCAGGCCACAAGGAGGGAGCTGGATGGGAAGTGGGGTCGTCAGTATCAGAACCGGGGTCCATATAGGATCCTGGAGCATGCAAATTGAGTTTAGCCACTAGACTACTGCACTGGGTCCCAAAATGGATGCAATTTTCAAAAACTAAAATAAAAGCGGCCCAGCACCATAACACACATAATAATTCTCTACCTGTGGCACCTCTATGCTATAGTGCCAGCATCCCATATGGGCAGCAGTTCTAGTCCTAGGGGTTCCACTTCCAATCCAGCTCTATGCTGATGGGCTGCGAAGACAGTGGAGGATGGTCCAAGACCTTGGGTCCGTCACCCATGTGGGGGACATGAGAGAATCTCTTGGCACTTGACTCCTGACTCACCTCTGGCCATTGTGGCCTTTTGGGGAATGAGCCAGTAGATGAAAAGTCTCTGTCTTTTCCTCTCCTTGTAACTCTTTCAGGTTAAAATAAATCTGTAAAAGGAAAATAGTGTGTCCAATAACACTATTCTTTAGATGCAAGGGAGAAATAAAGACTTTTTTAGATAACGGTGGGCCATGCTGACCTTGCCTCAAAGGGACATGCAGGAAGCCACTCCGCTCTAAAGCACCCACAGAGATTGTTGGTTTTCATTTTCTCCACTGCAGAGTAAGAACAGGGAACTACTAGGAAGCACATCATTGACCCTATCTAAAGGTACTTCCCTCCTGAGTCTGTGACCCCTGAAAACTCCACGAAGGTCTCACAGCCCAGCTCCTGGACCCCCCTGCCAGAGCAAAGCAACCAAACTTCCTCCTGGCCCCACATCAAGTGGTTTTTTATTTTAAAATCACAACTCTTTTCTCAGTATTTTTTCTTTCAGAATTTTTAAAAAGATTTATGTATTCTGTCATCAGAAAGGCAGCATTATAGAGAGAGAGAGAGAGCCATCTTCCGTTTCTTGGTTCACTCCCTAATTGGCAACAATAGGCAGAGCTGATCTGTTCAAGCCAGGAGCTAGGAGTTTCTTCCAGATGTCCTGCATGTGCATAAGGGGCCAAGGCCATGGGTCATCTCCATTGCTTTACCTGGTATAATAGCAAGGACTGGCCCAAATGGGGCATCTTGGACTCAAACCAGTGCCCATATGGGATGCCAGTGTTTCAGGTAATGGCTAAACCTGCTGTGCCAAAGCACTGGCTCTGAGACGTCCTGTTTTTAAGATATTTAAAAATCTTATTTTAACGTGATGGTGACAGAGTGATAAGGGGAGAAACAGAGCTCTTCCACCTGCTGGTTCCCTCTGGAACTGTCCACAATTGTCAGTCTCAACCTGCACACATGTGGGAGTTCAGGAAGAATCTCCTGACTTCAGATGACTCAGCTCTGCCCTTACAGCAATCTGGGATGTGAAGCAGTAAATGGAAGATGTTTCTCTCTCTACATCTCCATGAATCTCCCTTTCAACTAAAAATTTATTAAATTTATTTTAAAAATTGTTTTGGGGGGCCTAGTGCAGTAGCCCAATGGCTAAAGACCTTGCCTTGCATGTGCCAAAATCCCAGATGGGTGCTGGTTCATATCCCAGCTGCTCTACTTTCCATTCAGTTCCCTGTTTGTGGCCTGGGAAAGTGATCAAGGTTGTCCCGAGGCCTTGGGACCCTGCACTCTGTGGGAGGCCCAGAAGAAGTTCCTGGCTCCTGGCTTCAGATCAGCTCAGCTCCAGCTATGGCAGTCACTTGGGGAGTGGACCAGCAGATGGACAATCTTTCTCTCTGTCTCTTCGCTCTGTAAATACAACTTTCCAATAAAAATAAGTAAATCTTAAAAAAAAAAAACAGCTAACACAAGAAATAGCATTTAACTTTAATTTTGGTCTTAGTGTGTGTGTAAATTCCTGGATGCACCTCACTTATGGAGATAGAGCTTAATTTCTCCCTGGTGTGTCTGGGCTGGAGTTAACCTCCCAGTTCAGAGAATGAGCCTGGCCGAGCATGGATTCTGGTTCAGGATATTAAGCATGTTGGAGCTCAAATTGTGTTTCTCTCTCTCTCTCCTTGCACCACCTCTAGAAAAGCCATCTGCCTTGGCACACACAGCCCTGAGGAAAGGACCTGAGGCCTCTAACACTGACCACCAGAGGGCGCCACAGCCCAGCCTCAGATGGGGCAGCCCTGGCTCTCAGCTCCACTGCTCCCTGGGACACTGAGCAGAAGCCTCAGTCAACCTCCCAACATGACATCCGAGATGGGATCCGGCAGGCAGGTGGCAGAAGGAGCATCCCCATCCCACCTCAGAGCCCCATTTGCCACCTGGCTGCTCCACTTGGGACCCAGCTTCCTGCTGGTGCCTCTTCCTGGGAGAAGGTAGAGGAAGGCCTGGGGGCTCTGATCCCTGCACCCCACCAGGGAGACCTGGGCCGTGTCCTGGGCTCCTGACTCCTGCCTGGCCCAGCTCCAGCGCTGTGGGCATCAGGGAGAGGAACAGCAGAAGGAAGACAGCTCTCTCCAAATAAAACAGTGGGAGACAATAACTGTTTGATTTGTTGTTTCTAGTTGCTAAATTCTGGGAAATTTAGTATGCACCATAGATAACTAATACAGCTTCCAGAGAGTATGAATTATTGGACTTTAGTTTACTCTAATTGAAAGATGACAAACATTTTCCTTGCCTTTAAGATACCAGAATGTCGGTTATTGTGGGTCACTCCAACTAGGCTGCAGCCCCCACTGGTTTATGTGAGGGCTAAGTGTGTGGTGGGCAGAATCAGGCTGGACTGCAACACTCATTGGTTCCAGTGGAAGACAGGGCTGGAAACAGAACTGACACATCAATTCAGAACTGTTGAACTATCAAAACCACTTGAGCAGTGCCTTCGGAGCATGCCCCACATTGGGGATCCTGGGATGGTTGGGAGCCTGGGTGTGGCTTCTTCCTTTATCTCCCCCCTTAACCCAGATACAGAAAAAAAAAAAAAAGAGAGAGAGAGAGAATATGGAAACAATGGTCTTACTCATTTTCTTGTAGCACTCTACCCTTTGTGCCCTAATCAACTATGTAAAGATTATCAAAATAAAATAATAATTTAAAAAAATACACAAATATCCATTGTTAAATAGAATGCATTACATTGCTATTCACAACAATCCATCTGACCCTCCATTTTCAACCTGGACTCAGTTGAACATCAAAGGAAGAGCCAATCCAGGCAGCCTGATCTTATAGTGATTTCTATACATACTCCTGGGCAGCTGCACACAGCCCTAAATTTAATCAACTGCTGATGTAGATGCCAGTTGGAAGGGATTTAAAAATGAAATGAAGGTTCCCAATTAGTTGACACTGAGACAGGGATTACTCTGGGTTGGACTGTCCCATCGGGGAGCCCTTCAAAGGACCAGGCTCTCCCCGTGCAGTTTCACTCTCTGTAAGAGCCATTTCTGACAGGGGCCAGGGGACATCTCCTGGTGGTCTTGACTTGCATTTCCCTGATAGCTATTGATCTTGATAATTTAATTTTCCACATACCATTGACAATTTTTGTGCTTTTCTGAACTGTCTATTAGAGATTTTGCTTGGTTTGGTTTATTCTGGTTTTTAAGAAATGTGGGCAAGAATTTAGGGAATGGGAAAGCGATATACACTGTTCACAGGAATGGAAATTAGCACAGCCTCTGTGGAAAATAGTGCGGGGGTGTTCTGCAGCTTCCATATGATCCAGCAGTCTCAGTACTGGACACACAACGAAAGACATGAACTCATTGTGCCACAGTGGAATCTGCTCCACTGCTTACAGCAGCACTGTCCACAATGGCCAAGATAGGATATCAACTAAGATGTCCATCTTCAGATGAATAGGTAGAGAAAATATGGTATACACACACAATGGAAAACTATTCAGCTATACATACAGCTTATCATTTGCATCCAAATGGTTGGAACTGGAGGACATCATGTTGAGTGAAATGAGCCAGACACTAAGACAAATACTGTGTGCTCTCTCTCATATGTGAATGAAAATTTTTAAAAATAAACCTTGAATCTGAACACAGGATGTTATGACTAGCGGCCAGAGGAGTAGAGGAGTAGAGGAATTGTGACCAAGAGAATAAGAGAGACTCAGAGGGGAAGGGGTTCAGTGTGAGGCATGGCTCCACCCACACCCAAGCCCCTGACCCTGAAGGACCCTGGAAAGAGAGAGTGGGGTCCCTGGCTGTGGGAGCAGTTGCCCCTAGCACCCTGACAGCTGTCCCACTAACAGGACCCTAGTCCTCCACCTGCAAGGAGCTGGACTCTGCCCCAAGCTCCGGGGAAGACTGGAGGAGTAGGAATTCCAACTTGAAGATGGCAGTCAGCTCTGTGTGAGACTGCCAGAGAGCACGGCCACACCAGAACTTGGAGTCTGGCAGGAGGATGGGAACAAGAATAGGGCATGGTTCAATGCCACCTAGTGTGGTAACCTGTGCTGCAGAATGGATAGCTGGCAATACCCAGGCTCCAGTGTGTACCTGACACCCAAGGTGAATGTCGTCCCCACTGGTGGGATTCATGAACCACAATGAACACTCATTGCATAAAATAAAACCTTCCTGAATGTTTAGTGATTGTCACATGATTGTCACATGAAGCAATTAAACTACACTAGAATCAGATTTCCCTTTTTCAAACAATTAATTAAGTGCTTACTGTCACCAGGTATGACTCTGTGTCCTGGGATTACAACGTTGACCAAAAAAGACCTAGGTTCCTGTACTTAGGGATCTTACATTCTAGAAGTCACTCTAAAGTTAGATGGAGTGAAATCAAGATGTCAGCATAAGGTGCAGACACGTTCAGGGTGAGAGAGAATCACTAGACAAGGTAAAGCACAAGGAGCAGATTACAGGAAAAGAAAGGGCTCAGGCAGTCAACAGGGGGTTACCTGGAGACCCCTGGACATAGGAAGGAGGCGACGATCACGGAACGGTGTTACAGGGAACAGAAAACCCACCAGCCACCGCTGAGCAGCGATCCAGACTCTAGCAACAACCAAGGATCCAGCGGCCAAAGGTCAGCTCTTGCAGCAGCCAGGTGGGAGCTTGGGTTCACACAGGGAGCTCAGGAGGTGAAGGCAGGCTGGGACCAGCCAATCCTGCCGGATAGTTTGGCCTAGCAACAAACGAAGAGGGAGCTGCGAACTCCACAGGGCAGATTGTGGCAGGTCAGAGTTCACAGCACAGGGATCGAACGCTGGAGTAGGCATGTTTTGGGACAGTCATACTGGGCTGATCCCACAGGGAGATCCTGCAGGATCTGTGTGATCCCCAAGTCTGAAAGCCAACAGCCCCAACTCTCCAGCAGTGCCCCGCAGAGCACCATCTTATGTCTAGATAATATCAGTGCCACCTACAAACCAGTTATCTGGGACAATTGGTGCCTTCCTAATCCAGGACACTATGGAAATCAGTATGGAGAGTGCTTAGAGAATTGCAAATAAATCTGCCATATGGCCCAGCTATCCCACTCCAAGGAATATACCCAAAGGAAATGAAAACTGCATGTGAGAAGGGGATCTGTAATCCTATATTTACAGCAGCACAATCTACAATAGCAGACATGGAAACAATCCAGATGCCCATCCAAAGAGGAGTGGTTAAAGAAACTGTGGTACATCTACTCCATGGAATATTACTCGGCCATTAAAAATGAAATTATACCATTTGCAACTAGATGGTCCCAACTAGAGACCATTATGCTCAGTGAAATAAGTCAATCCCAAAAACACAAATATCATATGCTTCCTATAATATAAGGAAACCATCATGCAAATTGGAATGTATAGTGATGGAATAATACAGACTACAACATCCAGATGTAAAGACAATGCAACATGCCTCCCTACTTCCAAACCAAAGATGGATTCCTGATAAAACTGTTGGACAATGAGATGCTGGACTGTCTGACATTGTCTGTACCAGCAATGTTGGGGCACACTTAAATAACAGACTGATGGAATTATGACTCCTTGTGAAGAACTACATTATTGTAACAGTATGGGGAAAATCAGTCAAGGAGAGGGAATTGGGGAGGGGGGGAGGCAGAATCCCAGACTACAGAATTGTACCATAAAATTCAAAAATTTAAATAAAAATTTTTAAAAACCTGAATAAGCAAGAGAATAATCTTTTAGAAAAATGACCCTGTCACATTTGGCTCAGGTTGGGGGCAGACCAGGCTGAGTCAGTTCGCGTCATCCACTGGCAAGTCTGAGCACTGGAGCTGGGTGGGGGTCGGGCCAGGTTCGGTTGTGATAAAAACAGTACATAACACAAAATGCCAAGGCGAGGCTGCCTGTGCCAGTTAGGAATGCAGCACCCAACCAGCACACCTCCCACTGGTTTAGGTGAGGGCAGAGTGTGTGATGGGCAGAGCCGGGATGGACTGCAATACTCATTGGTTCTGGTGGAGGTCGGGGCTGAGAATAGAACCAACCCAGCAGTTGCAACCACCAGTTGATCGGGGTGATGGACTGTGGCGGGCACTGTGCTTGCTAGTATGTAGGATCCTGGTCTGGGAACACCTCAAAGTTTCTTTGGGGATCCCCTCAATCAAAATGGAGGCATCAGAACATTAACCAAGAAAAGATGGAAGATGGAGTAGATCAACCAACCACCTCAGCTCTATGTTGGCAGCGAAACACTGGACAAGGGGAGACTCTATGATGGACTATGTCAATCAGTGGACTCTGCACCAGCCTCATTGTACCTGGATTGTTGCTGATGGTATGTTGGAGCTTTTAATTGATCAGGATTATACTCTGCTGGCTCTGCCTTCAAACCAGAGAGGGCCTCCCTAAGAAGCCATTGAACTTGACTGGACAATAGGATGCTGGACTCTATGTATGGTATATGCTTGCAATGAGGGAATCCCAATGGAACTTGAGCTGTGGTTATGCAACAAGGTGGAGGAATCCACCATGGTGGGAGGGTTTGGGGAGGGGTGGGGAGAATCCCAGTACCTATGAAACTGTGTCACGTAATACAATGTAAATAATGAATAAATTATAAAAAAAAAGAAAAATGTCCGTGTCTCTCCTCTTCTCTGTAACTCTGTCTTTCAAATAAATAAAACAAATCTTAGAAAAGAAGGTACCAACCCCTCTCCTCCTTGCATGCAGTTCGATGGTGAAGTCCATGTGGAGCACAGCTCATGTGCTTTTGCATGGAGCTGTGGCAGGTTGCTAGGAGCAGGTGTTGTTCAAATTCACCATAAACCCGGAGGGGTAGACAAGTGGAGGCCGTGAGGAACAATTACTTGTCTGAAATTTCATGCAATAAGCACTTAATCAGTGTGTGGGATGCAACGAAATGGGAGTGCCTGAAGTTAATTAAGGCTAACAAAACACGTGACCTTCCTCTCTTCACCCCTCTGGCAAGTTGGCCCTGTCTGTGGGTACCGATAAGACTTTAAGAACATGAAGTCTTTTGGTGGGACGATCAGCATTCATAAAAAATATAAAACAAGGGCCCGGTGCCGTGGCCTAGCAGCTAAAGTCCTCGCCTTGAAAAGCACATGCTGAGATCCCATATGGGTGCCGGTTCTAATCCTGGCAGCTCTACTTCCCATATTTCCCTGCTTGTGGCCTGGGAAAGCAGTTGAGGATGGCCCAATGCTTTGGGATCCTGCACGTGTGTGGGAGACGTGGAGGAAGTTCCTGGCTCCTGGCTTCAGAACGGCACAGCACCGGCCATTGCGGGCACTTGGAGAGTGAATCATTGAACGTAAGATCTTCCTCTCTGTCTCTCCTCTTCTCTGTATGTCTGACTTTGTAATAAAAATCTTTTTAAAATATAAATAAATCTTAAAATTTACTAAATAAATCTTTTATATATATATAAAATATATATATTTTTTGTTTTATATATATAACAAAATGCTCCCATAGTGGATACATAGTTGTCATACTGGATAAAATAGATGTGTATCAGCTTAATACAGTGTCTGTCAGTGGCACCATCACACAGGACAAGAGAATCTCTTCTGTTACATTTCCTTCAGAATTTGCCCTAGCAGTGGCTGAAGATGAAAACAGGGTAAAGACATGTTCAATTTTCAAACTCCAGAGCACCATGCTGTTGCGACTGCACCGAGTGATGGCTTCATCAAAACGTGGAAGCGGCAGAGGGAGAAAGCACCGCCATTTTGCTCTGGGAGGTGGACACCAGGACCAGGCTGACTTGTCTTGGAGTGTGGCTGGACACAGCAACGGACCCTAAAGAAAGTCTTCCTATAGAAGAAAAGTCCGCTCCTGTAAATAAAGAACAGTCCAAGATCATCAAGAAGGAACCTGCCACGGCGGTGCAGGAAGAAGCAGTGCAGGCAAAACCTGAAACGAAGACACGTGGCTCAACAGGTAGCCATGAGAAGCCAACAAAAGGAAACAGCCTGGTGGCAAGCAAGAAGAGGAAAACGGTAGAAACATTGGAAAAGAAGAAAACAGACCTGATGTGGTGAATACCAGTCTTTCCTTCTCAAGAGAACTGTTTTTTAGGTGGATCATTGTTTTCAAATATTTAAGGTGGCTTTTGTTTGTTTTTTCCTACTGAAAGCAAGAAATTTCCTATGGAGAAAATATACCTTGGTATTTTTTAACAATGGTAAAATTATTTTGGGCAGAAAACATTTTATTATATATCATGTTATGTGTATTATGTATCATGTTAATATGTAATGTACAGTTTACTTTCATAATGTTACAGTTTAAAATAATAATTTTGAAAAAGTCAAACATTAAAAAAAAGAGAAGAAACTACCATGAAAGGAACTATATACTAATAAATTGGAAATCTTTGAAGAGATTGATAAATACCTGGATACATATAAACTTCCAAGACTGAATCAAGAAGTTGGAGAAAATCTAAAGACACTCACACCAACCAATGAGGCTGAAGCAGTAAATGGAAGTATTTCACCTGAGAAAATCCAGGCCCTGATGCCATTACTACTGAATTTTACAAAGTATTTAGAGAAGAAATAACTTCAGTGTCTTTCGAACTATACTAAAATTTTGGAAAAGAAGGAACTCTGCCAAACTCTTTTTATGAGGCCAGAATTTCTCTAATACCAAGACCAAACAAAGCCACAACATGAAAAACAACCTGCATACCCATATCCTCAATGAACACAGATGTAAAAACTCTCAGCAAAATATTAGCAAAACAAACCCAACACTGCATCAAAAAGACTATACACCACAACACGTCCAACTGGGATTTGGCCTTGGGATGCAAGGGTGGTTTAGCATCACACACCAGGAAACATCAGCAGTCGCAATGGGATCAAGAACAAAAACCAAATTAGGGGCAGCTGTTTGGCACCAACAGTTGTCACTACTGGTCATGCCCGCATCCCACATTGGAGTGCCTGATTTGAGTGCTGGCTCCTCAGCATCCAGTCTAGCTTCCAGCTAATGCACACACTGGAGGCAGCAGATGATGCTTCAAGCACTGAGCCACCCACAGAGGAGACTCCCATTGAGGTGTGGCTCCTGGCTTTGGCCTGGCCCAGCCTTGGCTACTGCATTTAGGGAGTGAACCAGAAGACAGAGGATCTCTGACTCTCTCTCTTTTCCTCTGTGTGTGTGTGCCCATCAAATAATAAATAAAGATTAACTTAGGATAAAAATATAATTTTTTCATTTTATTCTTAAAAGATTTACTTATTTTTATTGGAAAATCAGATATACAGAGAGGAGGAGAGACAGAAAGGAAGATCTTCCTTCTGCTGGTTCACACCCCAAGCTCCACAATGGCCAGAGCTGTGCCGATCCAAAGCCAGGAGCCAGGAGCTCTTCCAGGCCTCCCACAAGGGTGCAGGGTCCCAAGGCTTTGGATCTTCCTTTACTGCTTTCCCAGGCCACAAGCAGAGAGCTGGATGGGAAGTGGAGCTGCTAGGACATGAACTGGCACCCATATGGGATCCCGGCACATTCTAGGTGAGGACTTTAACCACTAGGCTACTGTGCCGGGCCCAGCAAAGGTTTTGTAATAAAGAAATTTCCCAAATTGCAATACTAAGAACAACTTCCTCTTCACTTTCTAGTCTGATTTTCGCCATATCTGCCACTTGACCTGTAGCTTAGTGTCTGCCCTTACTCACAACCCCATAGGCACCTTCCCCAATTTTCTCTATTTTGGTATAGCCCTCTATTGTTAATGGTACTATGGATCCTGGCTTATTATCTCCGCTGTGACTGTGCCCCCAGATACCACATCTGCAACGTTCCTGCTTCAACTTCCAGGAGCAAGTTTGAAACTAAATGTCTAAGATCTTTCTCTCTGTCTCTTCTTTTTTCTATAAATTTGTCTTTCCAATCAATCTTTAAACATAAATGTCATATCCTTGAACCTCCACAGACACTAGAGGGCGCCCTCAGCCTGCTGAAGTCATAAACGTGGCAGACCCACCTAAAACCTTTTGCAGGTGGGACTTTCCCACCAGATGAAGATTTGCTTAAGGACCAGGTGTGATGGCTCAATGGCTAAATCCTCATTTTAGAAGCGCCAGGATCCCACAGGGGTTCCGGTTCCTGTCCCACTGCCCCGCTTCCTATCCAGCTCCCTGCTTGTTGCCTGGGAAAGCAGAGGTGGAGGATGACCCAGAAGCCTTGGGACCCTGCCCCCATGTAGGACAGCAAAAAGCTCCTGGCTCCAGATCAGTTAAAAATGTCCTTTACCAGGTAAATGGCATTTGTTAATTAATTATGCCTTTACAGAGATCTCTCATCTACTGGTTCACTCTCCAGATGAACCAGCAAGTGGAAATAAGTAAATAAATGAAATCAAAAACCAAACCAAACCTGTAACAGGTCATTCAATTGATTAGCCATGACATATGAAAATAATTAAGATATGTCACGAGGGCAATGTCTCCAGGTGAGAATGAAAACTGCTTCTCCTGTGTGTAAATGTAATCTAACAACATGAATGAAAATACACCCGGAGCCAGCGATCTAGGATAGCAAAGGGTGGTGGCGCAGCAAACTGAGCCAATGCTAGGCATACCTACATACTCACCCGAGTGCCTGGGTCCCAGGCAGCTAAGGCACCTGGGAGGCAGCAGATGACTGCTCAGGTAAGTGAGGCCCTGACACCCACATGGAGGACATGGGTGGAGGTTCTGTTTCCACAACTGGGGCTGGTCCTGTTCCAGCTGTTGTGGCTTTTAAGGAGTGAACCAGCAAATGGAAGATCTTTCTGTGTGTGTCCATCTCTCTTTCTGTGTCACTTTGACTTTCAAATAACTATGAAAAGGAAGGGAGGGAAGAAGGGAGCAAGAGAAAGGAAGGAAAAAAGCAAGGAGGGAGGTAGAAGAAAGGAGAGTGAGAAGGAGAGAGGGAGGTGAGAAGGAAACAAGGAAAGGGAGGCAGAGAAGAAAGGAGGAAGGGAGAGAGAAGCAGAAAAGAGATAAAGAAGGGGAGGAACAGAGGGGGAAAGGGAGGGAGAGAAGAAAGAAAGGATACGAAAGTTTGATACAGGCCCGGCACAGTAGCCTAGTGGCTTAAGTTCTCACCTTGAACACCCTGGGATCCCATACAGGTACCAGTTCTAATCCTGGCTGCCCTACTTCCCATCCAGCTCCCTGCCTGTGGCCTGGGAAAGCAGTCGAGGACGGCCCAAAGCCTTGGGATCCTGCACCTGTGTAGGAGACATGGCAGAGGCTCCAGACTCCTGGCTTCGGATTGGCTTAGCTCTGGGCGTTGCAGTCACTTGGGAAGTGACTTTGTGTTTCTCCTCCTGTCTATATATCTGAATTTACATTAAAAATAATAAATTTTTTTTTTAAGTTTGATACAAAGTTAAGCTCCCTTGCAATGTGCACAGCCCATAGCAGAGTGCCTGGATCCAAGTCCCGGATATGCTCCTGGTTCCAGCTTCCAGGTAATGTGCACTGTGGGAGGCAGCACCTGGTGGCTTAAGAGCTTTGTCCCTGCCTTTTCCTAAGTGAGGCTCATGTAGTTCTGAGTCCCTGGCTGCTTCTTCCAGATATTTGTAGAGTGAGCCAGCAGACAGATGTTCTGTCTCCCTCTTTTAAATAAACAAAAATTAAAAAGAAAGATGACTGAGGGTAAGAATACACAAGAATATTTATTGTAACTTTATTTGTAGTATTCAACTGAGGAAAAATCAAGTATTCGTCAAAAGTCAAAATACTAGACAAATTGTGATACACCTGTTCTATGGACTCTTTGACAATTTTTAAAAAGTAGGAATTCAGAGGCCACCAGTGTATGCTGTGAGTCAGGTCATGGCTTGTGATGCCAGCATCCCATGTTGGAGTATTGGTTTGAATCTAAGCTACTCCACTTCTGATCTAGCTTCCTGCTAATACACCCTGGGAAAGTGGAAGATGGCCCAAGTACTTGGATCCCTGCACCCACAGGAGACATCTAAAAGGAGTTCCCAATCCTGACTTCTGCTTGGCCCAGACGTCACTGTTGCAGCCCTCTAGAAAGTGAGCCAGCAAACAGTATCTCTTTCTCTCCTCTTCTTTCTCTTCTCTCTCTGTCTTTGAAATGACATCTTCAGGGCCAGGAACAATAGCCCAGTGGCTGAATCCTTACCTTGTATGGGATATGGGGATCCCATTAGGGCTCCAGTTCCTGTCCCGCTGCTGCTACACTTCCCATCTAGCTTCCTGTTTGTGGCCTGGTAGGGCAATGGAGGATGGCCCAAAGCCTTGGAACCCTGCACCTGTGTGGGAGACCCGGAAGAAGCTCCTGGCTCCTGGCTTCGGAATGGCTCAGCTCTGGCCATTGCAGCTTCTTGGGGAGTGAACCAGTGGACAGAGGATCTTTCTCTCTGTCTCTCCTTCTCTCTGTAAATCTGCCTTTCCAATAAAAATAAATCTTTAAAAAAACTTCAAAAATAATTTTTAAAAAATAGAAGTAGGAGTTTAAATAAAAGGGAAGAAAATAGAGATCCCAGAAATAAACTTATCCCTGTTTATCTGATACTCGGCAAAGATGCTGAAAACACACCCTGGACAAAGCCCAGACTTTGCAGTTACTGGTGCTAGGGACACAGGATATCCACATGCAGACAACTGAACCTCCTCACACTCCCTGTCCCACCTCTCGGCTTAGACAAGAATCCACTGCAAATGACTGAAAGACTTAAATATAAGACCTAAAATTGTAAAGTTGCTAGAAAAGACAACATAGGGGAACACCTCAAAACATCAATATAGGCAAAGAGTTTATGGATAAAATGCCAAAAAGCAAAGGCAACAAAAGCAAAAACATGAATTTTTTTTTAAAAAAAGATTTATTTATTTTTATTGGAAAGACAGATTTTTACAGAGAGAAGGGGAGGGAGAAAGAGAGAGAGAGACATCTTCCATTCACTGGTTCACCCCCCAGATGGCTATAACTGCTAGAGCTGAGCCAATCTGAAGCCAGGAGCCAGGAGCTTTTTCTGGGTCTGCTGTGCAGATACAGGGTCCCAAGGCTTTGGAGCATCCTCTGCTGCTTTCCTTGGACACAAGCAGGAACTAGACAGGAAATGGAGCAGCCAGGACAGGAATCAGTGCCTGTATGGGACCACAGTGCTTAGCCAATTGAGCCATCGTATCAGCCCCTAGGGGCCAGATATTGATGTGGGAAAGACCCCCCCATGCTATCCCTCAGTCTAAGAATAGGTCTTTAAGCTATGAACCATTAACATTACATAGTATATGCATGTATTAAAATTACTCACATTTTTCAGATTCAGCAACTATGAAATAACTAATCCTTTTCTGACATTGCCCCCTCCCCATTCCCATCTGTAGCTATCAGAACCCTGGCAACTTGATCAGGATCAGAGAAAAGCAAGTTGCTAACTTACATAAATTTATTTCATATAGGAAATACCTGAAGACCCACTGAGGGCTGCTCATGATGCTATCCTCCATAATACACCTTACAATAGCAGCACCTTAGGAACTCAAGAGGCAAGGACACATTGTGTCTAGTTCCCAGTTGAGGAAATGGAGGTTAATTGCCATTCAGTTACATTTGCTATGAGTGTAGTCTTTAGATGACAGTGAGATTTCAGCTTTAAATATGACAGTGTTCCCCAGATGCAGGCAACTGCCTAACTTGCTTTGTACCTAGGCAAGTGTTACACTGCTGGGAGAAAAACAGCCAGTAGCAGGCAGGCATTCTGGGCCAGGCTAATGCCAAAATGTTAATTATACCAGTATGCCAGCATAGTTGGTTTTTTGTTTTGGGGTCGTTTGTTTTATTTGTTGTTGTTTTCTTGTAAAGATAAGTGAGGAAGGTGTGGAATTCTAGGCTGGCACATGCCACCCCAGCCCCCAGGTGGGAGAACTACAGTACTGGAGTGGGAGTGACTGAAGGCATGTTTGACAGGGAAGGGATGACTTCAATGGAACAAGCCACTGCACTTATAGATGGCAAGGGAGCTGAAATGGAGTAGTTTAGAGGTGGGAAACTGGAGGGCATGTCTGGGTCAGGCCAAGGCACCTGCCCATATGGGAGACTTGAGCTGAGCTAAATAGTATCACCTGCCATATCCACTGCTGCTCACAAAAGCTGGGGCTGGAGGGCATGCCTGGCTGGTTTGAAGCACCCACCAGCATATGTAAGACCCAACACTAGAAATGGGCCTGGTAGAACTCTTGGGATGCTCTTGCTGGGCTACAGATCCCACTGGTGAGTGTGAGACCCAGGGCTGTGGGCAGACTAGTCTGGGTAATACTTCAGCATCCATCAGCATGAGCTAGCTCTGGGGATGGGCCAAACTGGACTGAGCTTTAACACCCACTGGTGCTTGACAGAGCTAGAATGGGTATGGATCACATGAGAGCCTGATCTGGGAGTGGGTCAGGCTGGGCTAGGCTATCAAATCCATCAGTGAAAGCCAGACTAGGTGTTGGCCAGTTAGGCTAGGCCACAGTACCCACCAGTGAATGCCAGGACTAGGGGCTGGCCGTGTCAGTCTGGGCAGCAGCACTCAACAGCTAAGGCAGGATCTGGAGCTGGGAGTGGATCTGGTGAACTTGGAGAACTCCATGCTAGGCACAGCTCTCACTAGTGACTACGAGAGCTGGGATTGGGAGCTGGCTAGATCAGGCAGGGTTATAAAAGCACCTTTTGGGGCCTGGCAGCGTGGCCTAGCGGCTAAAGTCCTTGCCTTGAAAGCCCCAGGATCCCATATGGGCACCAGTTCTAATCCCAGCAGCTCCACTTCCCATCCAGCTCCCTGCTTGTGGCCTGGGAAAGCAGTTGAGGACGGCCCAATGCACTGGGACACTGCACCCACGTGGGATACCCAGAAGAGGTTCCAGGTTCCCGGCTTCGGATCAGCGTGCATCAGCCCGTTGCGGCTCACTTGGGGAGTGAATCATCGAATGGAAAATCTTCCTCTCTGTCTCTCCTCCTCTGTGTATATCTGGCTGTAATAAAATGAATAAATCTTTAAAAAAATAATAAAAAAAATAAAAGCACCTTTTGGCCATGTGGAGCTGGCTGTGGGCTGGCTGGCCAGGATTATTCCACAGCACATACTAGCATAAGTGAGAACCAGAACAGCATGCAGGCCAGGCTGGGTTGTACCATAATACGCACAAGTTCACATGATGGCTGGGGATAAGCCATGCTGGGCTAGGCTGCTGTACCCACCAGTGAGAGCTGAGACTCGCGGAGGGCTGGGATAAGCCAGGTTGTAGCATCTGCTGGTTAATGCTGAGACTGAGGGTGGGCCATCTCAGACTGAACTGCATCTGCTGGTGCACAGAGGTCCCATTGCTGGGAGTGGCCTGGTAGGGGAACTTCAGGGATTCCCTTGTTGGGAAGCTGCTTGCACTGGTGAGCATGGGAGCTGGGACTAGAGTGGACCATCCTGAGGGTGGGCTGGTCTGGGAGTAGGCTAGACTCGACTAGGCTGCTGTACCAGCTGGTACACACAAGAGCTAGAATATGTACAGGCCAGCCAAGCTAGGCTGTAGCACCAGCTGGCAAGTGCCAGTACTGCGTGTGAGTCATGTCAGGCTGGACCACAGTACACCCTGGCAGGTGCAAGATCTGGGGCTGGGAACATACCTGGCATGGAAGTGTGGGTACTCCCCTGCTATGCTGTACCTACTGCTGGTGAATATGAGAACCAGGACTGGGGGTAGGCCAGGCTGGATAAGGCAGTGGCACCTGTAAGCAAATGTGAGGGCTGAGTTTGGCTGAACTAAGCCAGAGTACGCAATGGTGTGCACAAGAGCCAGATGGGATGTGACCTGGGCTGGGCTAGGCCACAGTAGAGGCTGGCATGCATAAAAACTGAGTCTGGGGGCAAGCCTAATAGGAGTTATTGGGGGCAAGCCTAATAGGAGTTATTGGGGATCACCCCAACCAGGCTGTGGTACCCACTGGTATGTGTAAGGACTGGGTCTGTGGTGGGCTGGTTGGGCTGGACCATAGCACCTATCAGTTCATGTGAGTTATAGGGCTAAGGCAGAACTGACCAGGCAGCTAAGTCCACCAATATTTGAGTTGGATGGTACAGGTGATAGACCATGCCTGATCCTAAGCTGGTTGGTGCAACAAGAGTCAAGTCTGAGGTCTCCTCGACTGGACCACTGAACTCAGACCCCGGCTACAGGAAAAATCACAGTATGTGTGGTCAGATTTGGGAGTGCATGTGTTGAGACGGGGTCTCCTCAGTTACTGATGCCTGTACAGTGGATTGTTTGTCCAGTTGCACATGGTGATCATGACAGATAGCTCATCTAGGCCAGCAGGGGACACTAACTGCCTAGCTAGAAGTTGGAAAGCAGCACAGGTTGAACCATTCTCCTGGCCAAGCTTTGTTTGCAGCAATTGTCTGGGCCTGTGGATGCACTAAGGTGGAATCTGTCAACCAACAGACTTGGAAAGATTTTCTCAACTCTGGGGCAACAAAAAACCAATGTCTCAGGACTATCAAAACCACTCAAGTGACACTCTCAGAACACTGTCCCATATCGGCGTCTCCAAGGCATCCTCAAAGGATAGTCCCCAATCTCCAGGAGAGACCCTCTCCCCTTCCTCCCCTGTGAACACAGGAGAAAAAAGAGAGAGAGAAATTGGAACATCTGTCCTACCCACCTGGGAATTCCTAGAGATACAGGTGGATTTTGGCAGGAGACTGGATGTAGTGCTACTTTCCCAATCCAGGCTGGTGGCAGGATGCTGCCTGTGTCCCCTGATTCTGGTCTGCTTTTTTTCAGTCCTTGTTATCCGTGTGCACCCTCAGGTTCCTGGTTTCTGTTTTGTCTGTCAGTGAGTGTGGCTGCCACTTGCCTGTCTTGGTGTCTGTCTTGATGTTCATCCTCTTAAAAGTACTTGGTTTGGGCCCGGCACAATGGCCTTCTAAGTCCTCACCTTGAACATGCCAGGATCCCATATGTGCACCAGTTCTAATCCCGGCAGCCCCACTTCCCATCCAGCTCTCTGCTTGTGGCCTGGGAAAGCAATCGAGGATGGTCCAAAGTTTTGGGATCCTGCACCCTTGGCTTCGGATCAGCACAGCTTCGACCATTGTGGTTAGTTAGGGAGTGAATCATCGGGGAAGATCTTCCTCTCTCTATATATCTGACTTTGCAATAAAAACAAATAAAATCTTAAAAAATGCACTTAGTTTAACAGATCCAGTGCCATGATAATTCCTAAGATGATGTTTTACAGTAACACTGCTTGGTCTCAGTGCTCCTTGAAATTGAATGAGAAATGGCCTTGCCCCCCCCACCCCCCCACCCTCCTCACCCCCCCACCCCCCCCACCCCCCCCCCCCCGTGCTCTAGCAGCTAAAGTCCTCTCCTTGAAAGCGCCAGGATCCCATATGGGCGCTGGTTCTAATCCCAGCAGCTCTACTTCCCATCCAGCTCTCTGTGTATGGCTTGGGAAAGCAGTCGAGGACAGCCCAAAGCCTTATGTTCCTGTACCCGCATGGGAGACCTGGAGGAAGTTCCTGGCTCCTGGCTTCAGATTGACACAGCACTGGCTGTTGCAGTCGCTTGGGGAGTGAATCATCAGACAGAAGATTTTCCTCTCTGTTTCTCTTTCTCTCTGTGTATCTGACTTTGCAATAAAAATAAATAAATCTTAAAAAAAAAGGCCTTATAATAGATCTTACTTTTACGCCACCCTCTTCCCACTAGAATTGTTTTATGAAAATTTCAAAATCGGTCGCCTGCATTACTCTCTGTGTTGGCTGGTCAGGAAATGTTACTAAGCATAAATTGGGCAAAGGTAAATGAGGCAAATGTTTCTAAATGCAAAAGTAATTGTTCCTAATCTTTTAAATTCTAAGAAAAGACTACATGTTTGCAAGCTTGAAGATGTGTTCTCAGTGGGGGAAAAAGGATTAAGAAAGAAAGAATCTCTCCTTTTCAAATCTCTTGATTTCAAAATTTCCAGATGGGCCCTTGGAATCTCAAAGTCAGAAGAATACATGCCAAAGGCTGTGTCTTCCTTCTGGTGAATGAAGACTCCTTGACTCTGTAGAGGGCTCTAGTATCACATGTCGGATGAAAATCCTTCAGTTCTTTTCAGTGAGCACAAATGATTTTCCTTGCCATCCATAGTGGGAACAGGTCCCAAGTGAGCCCTAACCGGGAAGTAGTTATAGACATTGAAATTGGGCCTGACACAAGGACACAACAACTAAATCCTTACCTTGCAAGCACTGGGATGTGGCACTATGATATAGGTACCAGTTCCTTTCCCAGATGCTCCAGTACTCATCCAGCTACCTGTTTATGGTTGGGAAATCAGTAGAAGATGAACTAATGCCTTGGGACCCTGCACCTGCATGGGAGACCTGGAAGAAGCTCCTGACTTCAGAGTGTGAATCAGCTGTGGCCATCGTGGCCATTTGGGGAGTGAACAAGCAGATGGAAATCTGTCTCTAGTTTTCTCTGTAAATCTGATCTGTCTTTCTAATAAAAATAAATCTTTAAAAAAAATTGTAATCAGGTGAAAATTGCATTGTCTTTTTTTTTTTAACATTACTTACTATTTTTTATTTGAAAGGCAAATTTACAGAGAAGGAGAAACAGAGAGAAAGATCTTCCATCTGCTGGTTCACTCCCCAAATGACCACAACAGCCCAAGTTGAGCTGATCTGAAGCCAGAACCGAGGAGCCAGGAGTTTGTTCCAGGTTTCCCACATGGGTACAAGGTCCAAAGGCTTGGGGCCTTCCTCTGCTACTTCCCCAGGATATAAACAGGGAATTGAGTGGAAAGTGGAAGAGCCAGGACACAAACCAAAGCCCATATGGGATACTAGTGCTTGGAGGTGGAAGATTATCCAGTTGAGCCAATGTGGCAGCCCCATGTTGTCTTCCTTAAGAGATTGGACCAGATCAAGTTGCCTTTATTACAAGGTCTCCTTGACCCTGCAGAGGGAATCAGTATCACATGTCGGATTTGGAAGATGCTAGCCCATTAGAGTTCTGAGACAGTTCCTGATAAAGGAAACACATCTAACTTGGAGTCATAATATTCACTTCTTCAAATTCCTAATATTATCCACAGGGGGAAAACCTGTGTCTAGGCCTGATCTTGTTTCTATGGAAAAGTTTATGTAACCAGCATTGTACTGGCTTTCAATTATGTTTATGTTGACTTTGATGTGTGTCTTTTTGAGTTTTGTGTCTATGGCCTGTCAGGATTACACAGAAGTACAATTCTAGCAAGGTGATGGTGGCCTAGCACTCTCAGATGATTGCAGAATAGATGACAATCAGCATGAGGTGAGGTTAGCATAGGACCATTCCTCCTTAAACCTCTTTGTTGCTAAATGTGGCTTAAAAGGTATTAGACACTGACGCCTTGTTGTCAGCTATTTCCCTCCTGATGTGGGACTGGATCAACAACCTGGTCAAATCCAACCTGGAAATGAGCAAACATGAAAAAAAAAAATTTTTTTTTAAGGCTTATTACATCTTACATGACAGGCAGAATATGGGCGCTGGATGGTAGGAGGGCTGCTGGTGCTGGGGTGTATAACTGATGAGGCTGAGTATGAGCAATGCAAGCTGGGAACTCAGGAAGGAGCCACTTGCTGCAGGGGATGGAGGGTGGCGTGCAGCATGACTTTGCTGGGGCTGCGCATGACAGAAAAGCTATGTCCTGGAGAAGGAGTGAGGGTTTATCAAGCAGAGAGGGGAATTCTAGGCATTTTGGAAGGTGATGGGAGTGGCGGTAAAGAGAACTTCTATTTGGCATTTGGTGTTTGGGAGCCACACAGACCAGGATAGTCTGTGAGTTGCAAGAGAACCACAGCCCCTGGAGGCACTAATGGCACAGCCATGATGGTCAGGTCTTCCTACTAGCGTGCTTGAGTCTTTCACCTCCAGCAAATGCGAGCCAGAAACAAACAGGGCCTCAGAAGGAGGGATGGAAAGGAATAAGTATTCCTAATCTGGAGCTGTGTTTTCTTCTAGAAACACCTGGAAGCCAGGGCAGGGCCGAGGCAGGATGGATGTGACAGGGGTAGGAAGACCAGGACAGTGGCAGGTGGAGGAGGAAGGACAGGGAGTGTGGGAAGGTAGGACCTCAAGCCCTATTTCCTTACCTGCGTGCACAGTTTCATTGTCTACCCACCTAGCCCTGCCGCTTCTATCATGTGTACCTGGTGGTGGGCTCTTTCTCCAGAATTTTAGGGTCTGATCCAGAGTGGGACTTCACCAACAGTTTCATGAACTGTGTGGGAATGATGCCTGGGTGGCCTCACAGCCTCGAGATACAAGACATTCAGCAATTTGCCAAGACCAGAGACAGCAGGTTTGCCTTGGTCTAGTAGGGCCGAAGTCTCCTTTGCTACCCCTGTTCCTCCTCTGCATCTCAGCATGAGCCCCTGGGGTAGAGCCCATCTCAGCATGTGGGCCCCTGGACCCTGTTCTCCAACAGGAGCTAATCTATCTGAGGAGTGGGCTGCCATGACCCCTGGGCAATGGCACTGCTCAGGATTGGCTGTACTCTGAGATCCCAGCCTAATTCTGGGTCCCAGCAAAACCTCAGATGCACAACCAGATAATCATTGGTCTGTCAGTAACCAAACACTCTCTTGCTAAGTGCCCCAGTCTGGTTTTTCTGTGAGCTCTTGGTCTCTGCAGTGGTCATGGTATTAGGTCAGCAGGTATACTCGGGGTTGAAGCTTCAACATTCCAGCAGCCCTCAGTCTGAGAGATTGAGGCCCAGAGGGGCAACCTCAGAGAGGATGAAAAGGGCGAGAACAGGTTATAGGTTCAGATTTCTGTTTCCTCTCCAGCACTTGACCAAGGCTGTTGTCTTCTCCCATTCACATTAAATCCCCTTTCCCTCCCACCCCCACTTTCTCTTGCCCTATATTCTTCCCTCCCTTCCTATTGCTGCCTTTCTTTCTCTTTTTCAAGTTGCATTCATTTGAAAGGCAGAGAAACAGAGAAAAGGGGAAATAAAGAGAGAGAGAGATCTTCCATCCTCTAGTTCACTCCACAAATGGCCACATCAGCCATGGTGAAACCAGGTAAAAGCCAGGATCCAGGAACTCCACCCAGGTCTCCCACATAGGTGGTGGGGCCCAAGCACCATCTTAACCTGATGCAACCCAATATCAGCTCCGCTATTGCTTTCTTATTCACGAGAAGCTGCCCTTCCATAATGGCTCAATTGGCTAATCCTCCCCATCTAAGCACTAGGGTTCCATATAGATGCTGGTTTGTGTCCCTGCTGCTCTACTTCCCATCCAGCTCCCTGCTTGGGGCCTGGGAAAGCAGCAGAGGATGGCCCAAAACGTTGGGACCTGCACCTGTGTGGAAAACCCGGAAGAAATTCCTGACTCCTGGATTTGGATTGGCCACTGTGGCCATTTAGAGAGTAAACCAGCAGATGGAAGATCTTTGTCTTTTTTTTTTTTTTTTTTATTGGAAAGGTGGATATGCAGAGAGGAGGAGAGACAGAGAGGAAGAACCACTATGCTACCAATCTTTGTCTTCTCTCTGTAAATCTACCTTTCTAAAAAAAAAAAAAACAAAACAAAACCAAAGAAAGAAAGAAAAATCTTTAAAAAAAGAAATTGAAGGGTTGGTTGGGTATGGGAGGTGGGGTTCAGGGGCTTGTACCAGCACCTCACTGGATGCCCTGTCTTCCACCTGTCCTACCACAATCTCTCTTTGCAGGTGCACAGGCAGGAGTCTGTTCCCATGCTAGTGAATGATAAAGAGTAACAGGAGATGTATGGGGCTGGGAAAACAATTTTATGTGAGTTGGAAATGACACTTAGGGATCATTTATTCCAATTCATCTTTTGAAAAAAATATTATTTATGTTTTATTTGATAGAAGTCTTCTACCCACTGGTTCTAGCCACAAGTTGCTGTGATGGCCAGGGCTATGCTGATCTGAACCTGGAAGGCAGGAGCTTCTTCTGGGTCTCCCACACAGAGGCAGGAGCCCTAGGATCTGGGCCATTAGCAGGCAGCTGGATCAGAAGTGGGGCAGCCAGAATATGAATCAGTGCCTATGTGGGATGCTGACATCACTGGCGGAGGATCAGCCTACTGTACCACTGTACTAGCCCCTCCAGTTCCTCATTTAAAAATGTATTTATTTTCATTTTTATTGAAAGACAGGGGCAGGCACAATGTCATAGCATGTTAATCTTGCACCTGTCACACTGGCATTTCATACGGGCACCAGTTCTAGGCCTGGTTACTTCACTTTTATTATTTTTTTTAAAAGATTTATTTATACTTATTGGAAACGAAGATATACCAAGAGGAGGAGAGACAGAGATGAAGATCTTCCATCTGATGATTCATTCCCCAAGCAGCCGCAATGGCCAGTGCTACGCCAATCTGAAGCCAGGAGCCTCTTCCAGGTCTCCCTCGTGGGTGCAGGGTCCCAAGGCTTCGGACCGTCCTTGACTGCTTTTCCAGGCCAAAAGCAGGGAGCTGGATGGGAAGCAGGGCCGCCAGGATTAGAACCAGCGTCCACATGGGATCCCAGCACGTTCAAGGCGAGGACTTTAGCTGCTACACTATCACGCAGGGCCCTGGTTGCTCCACTTTTGATTTAGGTCCCTGCTAATGCACTTCAGAAATCAGCAGAGGTTGGCCCAAGGCCTTACGATCCTGCACCCAAATGAGAGACCCAGAAGCAGTTCCTTGCTCCCAAGTTCAAACCAGCCTAGCTCTAGCCACTGTGGCTATTAGGGGAATGAACCAGCAGATGGAAGATCTCTCTCTCTCTCTTTCTTGCTCTCTGACTTTCAAATAAAATAAACAAATTTTTTTTAAGATTTATTTATTTTTTATTACAAAGTCAGATATACAGAGCAGGAGAGACAGAGAGGAAGATCTTCCATCCGCTGATTCACTCCCCAAGTGACCGCAACGTCTGGTGCTGAGCCGATCCCAAGCCGGGAACCAGGAACCTCTTCCGGGTCTCCCACGCGGGTGCAAGGTCCCAAAGTCTTGGGCCATACTCGACTGCTTTCCCAGGCCACAAGCAGGGAGCTGGATGGGAAGTGGAGCTGCTGGGATTAGAACCGGCGCCCATATGGGATCACAGCGCTTTCAAGACGAGGACTTTAGCTGCTAGGCTACACCGCTGGGCCCAAATCTTTTTTTTTTAAGGGTGGGGGGCTGGCATCATGGCTGAACATGCTAATCCTCTGCCCTGTGGCACTGGAATCCCATATAAGCTCTAGTGTGCCAGCTGACCCATTTTCAGTCCAGTTCTCTGCTTATGGTCTGGGAAAGCAGCAGAGAAATATCCAAGTTAATGGAACCTTGCATCCTTATGGGAGACCTGAAAGAAGCTCCTGGTTCCTGGTTCCGGAAAAAGCCTCAGGTTGATTCAGCAGTGACTGTTGCGACCATTTTGGGAGTGAAGCAGTGGATGGAAGATCTTTCGGTCTCTCTCTCACTATAAATCTACCTTTCTAATAAAATAAATAAATCTAGAAAAAATTATTTTATGGGCCTGGTGCTGTAGCGTAGTAGCTAAATCCTTGCCTTGCATGCACTGGGATTCCATATGGACACAGATTCGTATCCCAGATGATCCACTTCTCTTCCAGCTCCCTGTCTGTGGCCTGGGGAAGCAGTAGAGGATGGTCCAAAGCCTTGGGACCCTGTACCCACGTGGGAGACCCAAAGAAAGCTCCTTGCTTCAGATTGGCTCAGCTCCATTTGTTGTCACCACTTGGGGAGTAAACCAGCAGATGGAAGATCTTTCTCTCTGTACATCTAACTTTCCAATAAGAATAAATGAATCTTTAAAATACTATATATATATATATATATATATATTTTTTTTTTATATGTATTTAAAAGGTCAGATTTACAGAGGAGAGACAGAAAAAGAAAAAGAAAAAAAAAACGTTTGGGTCCAGTGTGATAGCTTGCAAGTAATTCTCCACCTTGCAAGCTCCAGGAGCCCATATGAGTATCAGTTCATGTTCTAGCTGCTCCACTTCTCTTCTAGCTCCCTGGTTGCGGCCTGGAAAAGCAGTGAGAATGACTCAAAGCCTTAGGACCCTGCACCCTAACGAGAAATCCAGAAGAAACTCCTGACTCCTGGCTTTGGATCTGGTTGGCTCCAACTGTTGCAGCCACTTGGGGATGAACCAGCGGATGGAGGATCTTTCTGTCTCTCCTCTCTGTAAATCTGATCTGCCTTTCCAATAAAAATATTTTTTAAGGACTTACTTATTTTTATTGGAAAGGCAGATATACAGAGATGCAGATAGATAGACAGGAAGATCTTCTGTCTGTTGGTTCACTCCCCAAGCGGCCACATGGCTGGAGCTGAACCAATCTGAAACCAGGAGCCTGGAGTTTCTTCCAGGTCTCCCACTCGGGTGCAGAGTCCCAAGGCTTTGGGCCATCTTTGACTGCTTTTCAAGGCCACAAGCAGGATGGCAAGCACGGTCGCTGGGATTAGAATTGGTATCCATATGGGATCCCAGTGAGTTCAAGGTGAGGACCTTAGGGGCTATGCTATCACATCAGGCCCAAAATAATTTTTTAGAAATAATTGCTGTCTGCTGGTTTGCTCCCCAAATGCTTGCAAAGGCCATTACTGGGTCAAGCCAAAG
The DNA here is from genome assembly GCF_030435755.1 of Ochotona princeps. Lineage (NCBI taxonomy): Eukaryota > Metazoa > Chordata > Mammalia > Lagomorpha > Ochotonidae > Ochotona > Ochotona princeps. Next base: position 116,055,398 of record NC_080832.1, read on the forward strand.
CCAGAAAGCAATGATTCCACCTGGGTCTCTCACGTGGGTGGCAGGGAGCCCCCACACCTGCTGTATCCCAGGATACAGGTCAACAGGAGACTAACTCACCCTGGGCCTGCCCCAATATGGGCAGTGGGTATTCCAAGGAATGGATTAAACTGCAGTGCCCCAACACCCACCCTCTCAATTAATTTTGGGACAACTGGCTTTTGGGGTGGCTCTCTCTGATACAAGAGGATCAACTAGCCAGTTCATATAACTCAGCCCAGCTTCCAGTCTCCTCCTGGGCTGACTCTACTGGGCCACTCAGGAGGGAGTTGCCCTTGGCTAAAATGAAGCTTCCTGCCCTTCAGGCCTAAAGGAGAATGGGGGATGGGGGCAGCATGCCTCAGCTTCCTGCTGGCCCAGAGCACCCCTGGACGGGGCCTGTGAGGAGGACTTTGGGCAAAGGTCACTTGACATTGAGTTTCAAACTGCAGGAAAGTTTGGTGCTGTGCTGGCTCCAGGCAGTCAGGGACCCAACGACTCAGGTACCCATGCTCCATTGCGTCCCTCTGGGAATTTGTGTCTCATGTAGGCCAGAGACTGCCACCTGGAGCAACTATAAAGTATAGTCTAGGAAGTAACAGGGCGCTCCAACATACTCCAAGCAGCACTGTTCACACCAACCAAAATATGGACTCAACCTGGGTTTCCATCATCAGATGCACAGATAAAGATAATGTGATACACACACACATACTGAAATACTCACCTATTAAAAAAAAAATTCTACCTTTTGCACCAAAATGGTTGAACTGGAGGATGTCATGTTGAGTGAAGTGAGAAAAACACTCCATATTCTCCCTTCTTCGTGGGAGCTGAAACTGAAAGAAATCAAGAGAAATGGCCGTATCAGTTTTGCTGCAAATATAGTATTTTGTCAAACTTTACATCTTTTTCAAACAATTTCTTGACATTTATCTACGCTAGCATAGTTTTAATGATTTTGTGACTCTTAAAGTCTTTGAGTAAAATTAAACATCTTTTCATTTGCTTGTTTACCATCTGCCTATTTTTCTGCTGAACTGTATATTTTATTATTTGTTGAACAATTTTAGTGGAGAATTATACCTTTAATTGTGCGTTAAACAGTTATCTCAAAAACAACAAATACAAATATTACGTTAAAAATATTACATTAACAAAAAAGAGTGAGGGAAATTGTGGAGGAGGACACAGGGACCAGCAGGGGCTCTCTGGAATGGTGTGCACAGGCGAGCGAGGGCCAGGCAAGCTAAGGCCTCACCGGAGTGGGGGAGTTCAGCTCACCCCTCCCCCTTCTCTGGGAGGCCGTCTTCTCTGCAGACAGCCCATAAATGCATGACAAAGGTACCCGGGAGGGCTCCGTTCTGGGGTAGAGGAGATGGCTGGGGAGGGGCTCCTTCGGTTCCAAAACCTGTCTCTCCACCCCCAACAGACCCTTAATCTACTTGCCTTGGGGCAGTTTGTGGCTGCAAGGGGGCACAGCCGCTGCACCTCTGACCCTGAGATCTTAAAACCTGCGGAAAGTACTGAAGCCCTTGAAGCTAGTCTGGTCCCCAGGGACGACGCACGTGGCAGGCAGGCAGTGTGATACACACCCAGACAGGAAGAAGGGAACAGGTGTAGAAGACTACCACCAAGCAGACAGCTGGCCGGAGAGGGTTAGGAGACCGCCCGCTGGATGGCTGCCAGGGCTACCTAGCAACCCCATCAACCACCCCAGAGAGCCCTAGAACAGGAGGTGTGTCCGGGGCCAGAGGTTCTCAGCCTCAGCCAGGGTTTGGGTTCAGAGCCCGGCAGTGTCCCTTGGTAGCCCGGAGCTTTCCTTTAGGGCGCCTTGTAAGGTAGACAGACAAACACCCAAGCAGACAGGCCATCTGAGGACTATTCTCTTGCAAACGCGATCAGGTGCTAAGTCCCCAGCCTGAGCTCCCCAACAGCCCGGACAGCCCAGACCCAGCAAAGCCAACAAGCAGGGAAAGCTTTGGAAGGTTTCTTGCGCCCCCTCCCCCAAATGGCTCTCTACACCTCGGTTGTAACTTTCCGCCAGCCAGCCCCCCCTAAACAAAGCCCCTGGGGGCGGGATGGAGGATGAGGAGGCTGGACATCTGACTCCCCCGAAGAAAGAGGGAGTTGGAGACCTCGCTCCCAGTGGGGGGCCCCTGGTGCTGTCTGAGGCTCAGGCTTTGAGAGGTGGGGGGGGTCAGCAGGAACCCTTTTTAGGCACTCTAGAATGGGGAATCCGGGTAGGGGGATTGGGCCTGAGGTGGTGGGGGACAGGAAGCTGTCCCCAGGGGAGCCATCCTGCCCCATTCAAGGGTTGAGCACTTGTTTAGGGTTAGAGCTGCCCCCTCTGGGGATCGGTATCGTCCAGGCAAGGCATTGTCCTGCCCCTTCCCCCCCACCCCTCAGTCCCTTCCAGGCCTCTTTGAACCTGAAGTTAGCTATTTTTTTCTCTACATTCTCTGCTTGGTTTTCTCCACACAGGCCTGGGGCTGGAGGCCTGGGCTGTGGAAGTGAGGGAGGGAGAAGTGGGAGCTTTGGGACCAGACGTGGGGTCCCAAGGAGGGAGTGGGAAGCCAGCGACCTGAGTGCAGATCTTGCAGTGGGGGTCCCTTAAGCCCAGCAGGTGGTGGGTGCATGGGTGTCAGATCCTTCAGTCTGTGCAAAAGGTTGGAAAACTCTGGCCCAGTCCTTCTGCGGCCTACCTAGAAGGGTTAATGGGAGTGGACTGCTGAGCCTGGTAGAAGAGGAGCTGGACCCCAAGAATCAAGGCTGGCCATCGAAGTGGGTAGGTGGGTCCTGGGCCTTCCCCACTGACAGGATTTGGTCAAAATCTTGAGGTAGAATGCAGGGTCTTTCCAAGAGGAGGCAGCTGGCCTGTAAGCCCAGGGAACTATGGGAGAGCCCAGAGGTACTTGGTATGGGCATGTTCAAGAAGGATCCAAGGCCAGTGGGCTCCAGTGAGTGGGCAGTGTCTGGGTATCTAGAAAAGAGAATCAGGCACCGGGCCCATGAAGAAAATGGGGCAGGTGGGAAAGGCGTCGCCGCCGAGGGCCAGATAGCCCGTCGAGAGCAAAAAGTAAAAATGTCCAAGGACTCGGAGGAGACCCTAGTTTTCACCTCAGACGCCGCAGCCACCAGGCAAACATTCTCGCCTCAGTTTCTCTCCCCCCTCCTCCACCCACCCAGTGGGCGGGGCCAGAGGTCAAGGCTAGTGGGTGGGATTGCGGAGGGAGAGAGGTGTTGAGCTGTCCTGTGGAGAGCCCTCATTTCACCTGGCCCCCGGCTTGGGGAGCCCAGCTTCCCCATGGCGGGACACCTGACTTCGGACTTCTCCTTCTCGCCCCCTCCTGGGGGTGGCGGCGATGGGCCGGGAGGGCCGGAGCCAGGCTGGGTGGACCCTCGAGCCTGGCTGAGCTTCCAAGGCCCTCCCGGTGGGCCCGCCATCGGGCCGGGAGTTGGGCCGGGGTCGGAGCTGTGGGGGCTCTCCGGGTGCCCCCCGCCGTACGACTTCTGTGGAGCCATGGCGCACTGCGCACCGCAGCTCGCCGTGGGCCTCGTGCCTCAAGGCGGCCTGGAGAGCTCTCAGCCGGAGGGCGAGTCAGGGGCCGGCGTGGGGAGCATCTCCGAGGGGACCTCCCCGGAGCCCGGCGCTGCCCCACCTGGTGCCGTGAAGATCGAAAAGGAGAAAATGGAGCAAAACTCTGAGGAGGTGAGTGAGCTGCGACGGACTTGGTGGGGCTTGGTGTGGGAAGGTGGCGCGGCTGGTGATCAGGGTGGGTAGTGATGGCCTGCTGCCGCCGAGGCGAGGCCTGTAGAAGGAGCGGGCAGGGGACTACCCTGGGCAGAGAAAGTGTGTGGTGGCTGCAGGGAGGAATGGGGCACAGGGGCGGTCTGGAGGGACAGTACTGCAGCTGGCCGCAGGACCTGGTCCAGGCTCGGCCCATGGGGTTCTCGGCTCTCGCTCTTCCTTGACCTGCTCTAGGTCAGATGGCTCACCTACCTTGGGGTTTGTTGGAACTCCTTCCATGAAAGCTTTAGTCCTTGTCAGGCCCAGCATCGTGGCCTGAGGGCGAAGTATGGCCTGAGGATACAAACAGTGCTTATCCCGGAGTGATAGTTCCTGAAAGTGCAGGGTGTGACTGGTTTCTGATAGCAACTGCTTCTGTTTCTGATAGCCTAGACTGTGTGGGCTTGGTTTACCTCCCTCAAGTTTAAGGTTGATCTGCTCTTCGACCTCAGCTTGAGGCCAATGTGTCTTCAATGGACTGGGCAGCCTGGCAGCCTCCTAATGGGGAGCTGGAAGTTGCGATTTTGATTGACTTCAGATTCAGTTCCTTCAAGTTGCAAACCAGAAAAAAAATGTGAAAGTTCTAAGGCCCTGCTTCATAATTCAGCTTTCAGCCCTTCCAGGGTTCAAGTGCGAGTGATTAGAGATTAAGGCCAGAGCCTGTGGGCTTCACCAAGGGTCTGCGTAGTTACAGACAGGAGCAGGCACCGGGCAGTTTGGCGCAGGGGGTGGCGGCTGAATGACCATGGCAGCCAGCCATGGTCCCTTGGCTAGCGCCCGACTGTGTTCGGTCTGCACATCTCATTCATTATCTCATTAAGTCTCCCAGGGCCGCACTATTAGCTGTTTCACGGGTTTTCACTGCTAGGTGATGGAGGTATGCTTTAAGCCAGAGTTTACCATTGTGGAGATTTGGAAATGCTGAAGACTGGATAGAGGGAATGCCTGGGTTTGGCTGAGTCAGAGTTGGAAATGAAGATGATTCTGTTCCAGTTTGATAACAAACGAGCTCAAGTGGGAACATTGTCCTTAATGCTTTTTTTTGCTTGCTCCCTGCTGCTGCCCCTCAGGCCCCTTGGCAAGCTCCACTGCATAGGAGTGTGCCCTAGGGCTTAGTCCTTCTACCTCTGGCTCTCCTTACCCTTCTTCCCTGTCACCCACCCCAGCCCCAACCCCCAAGGCGTAAATACTTAAACATTTAGACCTCAGTCACGGGTGCATTTTCTGCTTCCCACCCAGCACGACTCCCTGGAGTGCCCCGCCCCACCTGTAGCTTAAGGCCAAAATCTCTTTCACCTCCTGCTTTGTCCATCCTGGGGGAAGTTCTGCTATCTCCCCCTTCCCAACACATCCTAAATCAATCACAGACATCCTCCTGGTCCCAGCCACCATCACCTAAGCCTCTTACGGGCTGTTGCCAACACATCAAGTACACCCCACTGTTTCAGTATATGAGTGACCATTTTGCCCGCAGAACTCTCCCACAGCTTCTGATTTCTCCCTGAGTAAGCCCGAGTGTAACTCCTCGGCCCAGCCCTTGGCTGTAGCTGCCAGAGCCTTGGCACTTGACTCTTGATATCACCCTTCAATATCTTTATTGAGCATTGTCACCCTTCTGATCTCCTGCTCTGCTCTAGTTGATGTATCCTCCTTCCTGGTAGTATTGCTGTTGTGTGGGATAATAATCTATTGCACAGAGCAAAGAGATGCAGTGCAGAAAAAGAGTATAGCAGAGGTCTTTTTAAATCAGTTTTTCCATGAACATGATACACAAAGTACTTTTCGGTCACGCTTTTAGTTCTGTTACTTTTGATGTGTGTTGACTTCTGTGTCTGCGTGTCTTAATGTGATTTGTGGGGCCTTAGAACAAGCTGAGGGAAGTGTATGAATCTAGAATCAGGAACATGGGGCCTTTTATTTTACTAGTCTCAACTGGAGTGATACATGAGTCAAAGAAATTTCTCGGGATATGAAGTGAATTGGCAGGAGGGAGCTCAGGGTGACTTTGCACCTTGCGTGGTACTCTGCATGTACCGGAGGCGCACGTTTCTGGTGAGAGCAGTGGGTGGGTGAATTACTTGCTAAATAACCTTTCTTGATATTAGGTAGGCAGCCTGGGATAGTTCCCCAGGTTACATTCAGATTCTTAGTGTTACAGAGAGTGAGAGATCTTCATTGCTATTTCTTTCTCTAAACAGCCACAGTGGCCAGGCAGGAACTATATCCATGTCTCCAGTGTTTGTAGCGAGGTCATTCTAGGCTGCTTTCCCAGGCGTAGTAGCAGGAGGCTGGTAAACCAGAAGGGGAGCAGCCAGGGCTAGAACCGGTGTGTCACAGATGGTGGCTTTCCCTGTACCACGCCACAGTGGCACCCATACAGGCCGCCTTTTTTATTACTATTGTTGGAAAGGCAGAGATATAGAAAATTTTCCATCTTTTCCTGATTTACTCTCCAGGTGGCCACAATGGTCAGAGCTGAACTAATACAAAGCAAGGGGCTTCTTTTGGGTCTTCACATGGGTACAGGCCCCAAGACCCTGGGCTTTCTCGGGCCACAAGCCAGGAAGCTGGAAGGGAAGTGGAGCAGCAGCCTGGATATACACCAGACCCCACAGTCTTTTTTTTTTTTTTTAAGATTTTTTTTTTTCTATTGGAAAGTCGGATATACAGAGAGGAAGATCTTCCATCTGATGGTTCACTCCCCAAGTGGCCACTATGGCTGGAGCTGAGCAAATCCGAAGTCAGGAGCCTGGAGCTCTTCCGGTTCTCCCACACGGGTGCAGGGTCTCAAGGCTTTGGGCCGTCCTTAACTGTTTTCCCATTCCACAAGCAGGGAGCTGGATGGGAAGTGGAGCTGCCAGGATTAGAACCAGCGCCCATATGGGATCCCAGTGCGCTCAAAGCAAGGGCCTTAACCACTATGCTATCTTGCCGGGCCCCACAGTCAGATTTTTGAGCCCTAACTAGAAAGAGGAGGTTGGCTCTCACACATTCTCTGCTTTTTCTTCCTACAGTCCCAGGACATCAAAGCTCTCCAGAAAGATCTGGAACAGTTTGCTAAGCTTCTGAAGCAGAAAAGGATCACTTTGGGGTACACCCAGGCTGACGTGGGGCTCACCCTGGGAGTTCTCTTTGGTGGGTGCTCACCCCATCGGGGCCACATCTTCCCTGGGAGGAACATTTCTTTAACTAGGGGATTGAGGGGAGGGTATTTCTATGGCAGGCTCCACCTGCCTTGGCCTTGAGCCCTTCTGGAGAGGGGAGCCTGGTTAGGGTGTGGGGTGGGAACAGGCAGCAAGATCTGGGTCCCAGTCCCAAGGGCCTACCTACTCCTTCATGGTATGTCCCTTCCACCGGCCTCCCCTAGGAAAGGTGTTTAGCCAAACGACCATCTGCAGATTTGAGGCCCTGCAGCTCAGCTTCAAGAACATGTGTAAGCTGCGGCCCCTGCTGCAGAAGTGGGTGGAGGAAGCTGACAACAATGAGAACCTTCAGGAGGTAAGGGAGAGGGGGTAAGGAATTGCACATCATGTCTGTCTGTGACCTGCGGGCAGTCCTCCAGGGGAAGCCCTTCCCGGAACCTGGCTCTGGTGACACATCCAGTCGGTGCCCCCTTGCTTAGCACCTTGCTGTCACACCACTGACCCCTCAGTGTGCTGTTGGTCAGCAGGTGCCAAGCCTGTTGTCACTCTCTTCCCACCGCCCAGATTTGCAAAGCTGAGACCCTGGTACAGGCTCGGAAGAGAAAGCGAACAAGTATCGAGAACCGAGTGAGAGGCAACTTGGAGAGCCTGTTCCTGCAGTGCCCAAAACCCTCGCTGCAGCAGATCAGCCACATCGCCCAGCAGCTGGGGCTTGAGAAGGACGTAAGTGCCCTACTGTTCCCTCACCACCATACAGCTCTCTCCCTGTCCCCTGGCTTGCTGACTGCTTGAGGTTGTTTTGTTTTTGTTGGCTTTGGGTGAGTAACCCTGCACAGCCTTGTGGCTCCCTCTTCCAGAGCTTACAGGATAATGTCACTCCCCCCTTCCCAGGTGGTCCGAGTGTGGTTCTGTAACAGACGCCAGAAGGGCAAGCGATCAAGCAGTGACTGTTCCCAACGAGAGGAGTATGACGCCGCTGGATCTCCCTTCCCAGGGGCACCTGTCTCTTTTCCTCTGGCTCCGGGGCCCCACTTTGCTACCCCAGGCTATGGTAGCCCTCACTTCACCACGCTGTACTCCTCGGTTCCTTTTCCTGAGGGGGAAGGCTTCCCTGCAGTACCTGTTGCTGCTCTGGGCTCTCCCATGCATTCAAACTGAGCTGCCTGCCCTTCTCTCCCAGGAATGGGGTGGGGCAGAGGTCAGAGGAGATGCTAGGGAAAGAGCACCTGGAGTCTGCAGCTAGGGCTTTGGGGATCCAAAGTCCTTCATTCACTAAGGCAGGAATTGGAAACGTGGAGGGTGGGGTAAGGAGTTTTCAGGGGGAAACTGGTTTGAGGGAAGCTGAAGTTCAATGATGCTCTTGATTTTAATCCCCACATCACTTTGATTTTAAATAAAGAAGCCTGAGACACTAAGACCATTTTTTAAGTCCTCCTTTATGAAGCGGTGGGAGTTAGGGATACCCAGTGATAGGGACCCCCTGCTTTCGGGCCCCTGAGCCCAAGGCTACCACTAAAGCTGTTTGAAGTCACTGATAACCAGCTGGGATTAAAGCTTGTGGAGAGTCCTCACAGGCCTGGGCTGGTTCTTCGGGAGCCTGTTCGTGGGTGACTGGAGGAGATGTAAGCCAAATCCCACCCATCTTTGTGCTTACAGGTACAGTTACCATGTTCTTCAGGATCCTAGAAAATTATCTAGATGGTATCAACCATCTGCTTTCTTAGCATTAACAGGGAGGTAGAGCTGAAGTGGAACAACGGGAATCAAGCCAGTAGTTCCATCTGAGATGTCAGTACCACAAGCCACAGCGTTAAGCCTGCTGTGCCATACCAGCCCCACTTTCTCTTGGCAGCAGGGTCCACCTAGTTTCTTTCCACTTAAGGTTTTGACACACCCTGTCCTAAGTAACTCACTGAATACCCACATCTTTCTGGCCCTGCCACTAGCTAATGAGGGGCCTTTGCTGTTGGGGGGAAAACTGTCTAGCAAGAAGCTAACAGCCAGATTGTAGTTGCATAGAAGTGATGCTTTGGCTTAGCTCTAGAATGTTCTGTGTACCAGCTGTGGTTAGAAGGTTGTTCCTTACAACTGGTTTATAGGTTTTCTTTCAAGAGTTGAGGCAGTGCAGGTGAAGCCTGTGAAAGTTTAATAATCTTCATTCTGCTAAGGAATATAAGAATAACCACCAGGGTGAGCGGAGCTGTTTGTGCTTTATTTAGAAATAGAAGCAAAGCTCTGTAAAGCCAGGTTGGTGGTGGCAGCAGGACCAGCCACAGTGCAAAAAGTTCTTGAGCCTGTCCCTAAGTTTTCCCAGGACGCTTTTGGTGACACCATTCAATTACATTAAGAACCAACCCTGTCTCCCACAGCTTCCCAGGCCTGGTTTCTGCACTCAATGTGTAACTCTGACCATATTTTCTGTTGCCCATGGTCATAGGGCTGTACAGCTCCTAACAGAATGTCCAGGTCACTGGCAATTTCCTGGCGGCAGCAACGTCTGACACGACACAGTATCTAATGTCACCTTGACCATGAGGCCCAGAATAGACACAGCCATTAACCCCTTCCCCGCAGTCACTCCCTGCTAAAGGAAGAAGAGCAGTATCTCTTGGGACCCAATTTGCATCCACTGTGTCCACTCCTGACCTGGCAGGGCCAGCTGTGTGTCCTGCCAGTGGTCCTTAGGTCTGGACACCAGCACAGCACCTTGGGCACCGGAAGTCAGCCTCCATGGCAGTTTGGATGCTGCAGCCCACACAGGCCACGTGGAACCAGATGTCACAGCTATCACACTGGACCCAGGCCACTGTGTCTTCCTGGGGCAGGCTGCAACAAGGGGCTGCACAGGGCTCCTTGCCCCCACCAGCAGGGGGCAACATGGGAGCAGGTACTGGGTGCTTCCGGGGACGACCTCTGCGATTTCTGAAGGAAGTGACCAAAAAACCCATGAATCACAGGAGAAAAGGAAACCCCTGGGAGAAGTTTAAGACTTTGCCCTAGGATGAACCTGTGGGGGGTTCCCTAGACCAGTACAGACCCAAACACCTAGTGGTGAGCCTATAAGTTCATTCTGAGGGTGTACCCTCGGGCACTAGGAGTTGGGGTTAAGGTCATTTGAATGCCAGTAGCAATACCCAGTATGCCACCTGCCCAATACTGCCCCCCCCAACTAAGCCTCTGCTCTGGCCACTCCAGCTCTGTTCTTTCTGCAATCATAGGAGTGGGACGCCCCCCCCACTTACCCACTAGGTGTCAATGGGGCTTTGTCTACACAGAGTTTCTTCCTGGGCTCCAGAAACACTGGCAGGAGACTGTCGGGCGCATCCTCTTCGTCATCCAGTTCTGCCAGCACCCGGTGAGCCGACTTCCTCCGGTTTCTGGGGGGTGGCGCGGAAGGGGTGGCCCCTCCAGGTGGGGTGGCAGCAGGCTGGTTCTGCAGCCCACCCCCACCCCGGGAAAAGGTGAGGGGCTGTGGCCGAAGCTTGCTGAGGCTGCCAATGGAGTTGAGGATGAGTGTGGCCTTGGGGGCAGGGGACAGGGTGCTGAGGGGCCGCTGTGGGGCTCCCTGCGAGGGCAGCATCGGCCGGAAACCAGCTCCAGCCCCGGCCTCACCCCTAGACCTGGGGATGGTAATGGCAGCGAAGTCCTGAGGTTTGACCCGGACTTGTTGGAACATGAAGTAGAACTCCGAAGGGCTGGTTCCAGGTGCCCCTTGAGGGCCGAAGGTCAGGAGGTCACCGTCACTCAGCTCCAGCCTGTGGCCCCTGGGAAGTCGGACGTTATTGACCAGAGTCCCTGTGGATGGGGGTGGGGCAGCAGACAGGAAGAAACACGCACATGAGTGCCCAAGAGGACAGGGTTTGGTTTTCAGGGAACATGGCGAAGAACACGACTCCGGGCAGCAGACGCCCCCTCATTCTCCACCCCTGTCTTAACCTCTGAGCACCTTATTTTTCTGCACTGTAAGGCTGGGGGTTCTGTCCCAACCACCCCCCTGCAGTGCACTTCTAACAGGGCCACTCTATAATCCCCTCTCCCCAAGGGCAACTTCCCTGACTCTCGTATTTTATTCTAGTGTGGTGACAGGCCTGAGGTTTTGCCAGCACCCAGGGCGGAAGCTCCCAGGGCCACCTGGGACTCCACTGCCGACTTAGGAGGAAGAGTCTCAGGTCATTAAAGTACATAGGGGCCTCAGAACATCCCTACCGCACTTCTCCCATGATGCCTTAGGCCCCAGGTTTCCAGCTGGTCCTGTCTTGAACTAAATTGGATGTGGGTCGAACCTCTTGCTCTGTCCAGCCTGGAAGGGCCAGGGCCAAGGCTTCCCTGCTGGGAGCTCACCATGGCTGCTGTGGTCCTCCAGGCTGACCCTCCAGTCCTCACCCTGGCGATCGGCATGCAGCTCAGCATGCACCCCTGAGATGAGGCCGGGCTCCTGTTGGGGCCGCAGGACCACATCGCAAAGGTCAGCCCTGCGGCCCAGGCGGTAGGTGCAGCCGGCGCCTGTGGGAGGGTGGAAGGTGTAGAGATCCCCGCCGTGGCCGCCCCCAATGCGCAGCAGTTGGAAGCAGGGCAGCATGGGCGGCGCCCCTTCTGCACCACTTGTCCCCTTCAGCAATCCATTGCGGTGCCTGTGCCCGGAGCGGGTGCCACGGCCGGAATCTTGCTTCAAGTTTAGGCACTTCTTGGGGAGTGCAAATTCAGTGTGCAGGCAGTCTGGCACGCAAGGCCAAGTGAGGCAGGTTTGCAGCAGAAAAACCCAGGAAGGACACGGTGCAACGGGAAAACAAACGCGTCCTCTCCTCTGGCTTCTTGGCTGAGCTGGGCTCTCTGACAGCCTGAAGCCTCCCACCTGTGCAATGCGAAGGGAATATTAGGCAATTTCTGGGGAAAATGCAAACTGGAGGTGTGAGTGGGTGGCCTCGGTGTAATTCTAAGTTTCTGTCAAACCTGCTGACCCTAAAACAACACCCCTCTGTCGCCCGCAATCCCACACCTAACCCTTCAGAATTTAGCTTGCATCCCGGGGAGCAGTTCCTCCCACACCCCTAAATAGCGGTGCAAACAGGTCCCTGGGTATCCCCAACAAGCAGATGAAACCCACTCTCCCTAGCTTCTTCGGGGTGAGTTCCCGGCGGTGCGCAAACGAACGCCCTCCCGGCCCCAGCCCCGTTTCGGGTCTACCCGCGCGATGCAGCCTTGCAGTGGTCTCCTCTCGGGGCGACGCCAGCCCGTGCAGCTGCCCTGGTCCTCCCGGGTTCCAGGCGCGCCTGTTTGACAGCCGGGCAGCCGAGGCCGGGAGGGGCGCGGCCTGGGCGCGCGGGCAGCGCAGACCCCTCCTTCGGAATTCCCGGGTCCAAACTTCGCGCCCAGAGAGCCCGCCCCTTGGGTTGCGCCTGATTGGTCAGTTCTGCACCTCTCTTGCTTTCCATTGGGCTGCACGCTGGGCGTATCCTCCGACCTCCCGCCTTCCGCTTTTTCTGATAAGCTCGAAGGTTTTCCCGGGTTCCCGAAGTGGGGCGGAGCGGCCAGGGCGCGCAGCTGCTAGGACACTTTCAATTGGGCCGGTCCTGAGGGCACTGCGCCTGCGTGTGTTGTCGCCTCTCCACCCTTCCCGGACGCATCAGGGCTTCCCGAGTGGCCCGCCAAGCCGCCCGCCCAGCCGCTCGCCCGGCGCAGGCGTAGTCGGGGGCAGGTGTGGTGGGTGTGGCCCCGGGGCAGAGTGGGCGTTCTCGCGCCCGGTAAGGGGCGTTCGGGAAGAGTCGGTTGGGGGCGGGAAGGGGCAGAGTTGGGGTGCAGGGGGCCGTAGTGGGGAAGAAGCGCACAGGGGCTGGGTGAAGGAACGGCTGAAGTGGTCTGAGCGGCCTTAGAGCTCAGGGTCCAGCAGGGGTGGGGGGTGTAACCGGGAGAAGGGGGAGAGAGCAGTAATCGGACTGGGGTAGCTGGGAGGGGGGAGTTGGCTGGGACAGGAGCGTGAGGGGAATGGACCAGAGTGATTCCTTTAGGAAAACACACTAGGAGGCAGGAGGGGAATCCCAGATTCAGGTGCAAATAGGTGTGAATTCAGGTGGGAGGGTGGGGGGAAGCTGGTTAAGGGCCAACTCGGCTCCAGCAGCCCAGAGAAAAATGAGGTCAACAGGAGTGGACAGCGCCCAGGAGGTGGGCCAGAAGGCAGTCGCAGGAGGAATTTGGCTCTGCTGCCGGGGAATCTAGGCCACCTGCACTCCCAGGGGTCCTGGGGAGGTGCCTAGCCCTCCATGTGGCCATACTCCTCGGCCAGGCCTTGGGCCAGCACTTTGAAAGGAAAGGCCTGGAGAGGCATGGCCTGGTGGTGTCTGGATGGGCTGCCCCAAGGCCTGGCCGAGCCGTGGAGAGAACTGTGGAGACTGAGCTCCGGGCCTATGCACTGTGTACCCACTGCGTCCTCTCCAGCCAGGAGCAGCAGGGACAGTAGGAACCTGAGGAGGGTAAAGACGCCGCTGCCCGGAGCCCCAGGCCTGTCTGAAACCCCATAGTGCCCTCTCATCCTGTCTCAGTACCCTTTCTCCACCTCATGGTTGCCACCAGGACTGTGTTAGGCCAAGCGGGCAGCTTTGAGGGTGGTGGGGTCGGGGATAATCTATATCTTTGAGAGAAGTCAGCCAGGAGGAGCTGGCTGTAACTTCGGGATTATGACTTTGCTGTTGTAGGGGCTTTCTCTTTGGAAGGTGACCTGAACACTGAACTGGAGTGTCCTTGTTTCTCCTATTGTCCAGGGGAATGTAGATGGCTGGAGACAGAATCTAGAATCTGCAAGTCCCATGGATATGTTCCAGCCTTCAGGTCAGCAGGGCCGCAGGGGCCAGGGGCTGGCGCCCGCCTCCACTACTGCCTGGAAAGCTGACTGGCTGTGCTCTTGTTGTTCCTCAGGTCTCTCTGGCTTGATCCCTCCCTCCCACTTCCAATCCCGGCCCATATCCACCCGGTCGAGGATGGCCCCCACCTGGGCTTCAGACAACCCCATTGTCCAGGCCCCCCAAGATGTGTCACAGAGGCGGCTGGAAACGCACCGACACCAAGTGGCCATGTGGGATCGGGATGTTTGCGGCGACGGGCAGGAGCCGGGGCAGAGAGGCAGGTAGGGGCCTCTGGACACCTCATTCTCAGACATGATGCTTGTGACCTTTCTTCACTGAAGCGGATTCCATCCCTCATTGCTGCTTCTGATTCCGTGACTTGTCCATTTGTACATGAGCAAGGATTGTTACCCACAATGCATGGATAATAATGCAGCATCTTAGACCTGAGCATGGGGCAAAGGAAAAGAAACAAGAGAGATTCTGACCTAAACTTAATCATGTTTTGAAAAAAGGTATTCATTTATTCGCAAGGCAGAGGCAGAGAGCTTCCATCCACTGTTCATGCCTCTAGTGCCCACAGCACAGCCAGGGCTTAGCCAGGTCAAAGCCAGGAGTGTAAAACTCAACCTGGGTCTCCCACATGGGTACTGGTTTGTACTGGATCATTCTACCACCACTGCTGTCAGCCGTTGAGTGGAAACACGTCATAAAGGAGGGAACGTGATGAGGAAGGAAGCAGACCAGTGTCAGAAGACGGACTCGGGCCAGTGTGATGGCTCAATTAGCTAATTCTTTTTTTTTTTTTTTTTTTTTAAGATTTTATTATTATTGGAAAGCCGGATATACAGAGAGGAGGAGAGACAGAGAGGAAGATCTTCCGTCCGATGTTTCACTCCCCAAGTGAGCCGCAACGGGCCAGTGCGCGCCGATCCGATGCTGGGAACCAGGAACTTCTTCCAGGTCTCCCACGCGGGTGCAGGGTCCCAAAGCTTTGGGCCGTCCTCGACTGCTTTCCCAGGCCACAAGCAGGGAGCTGGATGGGAAGTGGAGCTGCTGGAATTAGAACCGGCGCCCATATGGGATCCCGGGGCTTTCAAGGCGAGGACTTTAGCCGCTAGGCCATGCCGCCGGGCCCTCAATTAGCTAATTCTCTACTTGCAAACTCAGAGATCCCATATGGGCACCAGTTCATGTCCCAGCTGCTCTATTGCTCATCCAGCTCCCTGGTTGTGGCCTGGGAAAGCAGTGGAAGAAGGCCCAAAGCCTTGGCACTCTGCATCTGTGTGGGAGACCCAGAGGAAGCTTCAGGCTCCTGGCTTCAGATTGGCTCAGCTCTGGTCATTGTGGCCATTTGGGCAGTGAACCATTAGATGGAAGATATTTTTCTCTGTAAATCTGACTTTCCAATAAAAATGAATTAAAAAAAAAACAACCTTTCTATTAGCTAGGAGATCTTGTGCAAGTCTTTCCATTTCCCTAACCTACAGATCACTACTCTTTATTTATTTTAAAGATTTATTTATTTGACAGAATGACATGTGTGAGAGATACTATCTACTGGTTTACTTCTCAGTTGGCCACAACAGCGAGGGGTGGGCCAGGCAGAAGCTGGAAACCACGATCTGCATCTGGGTCCCCAACATGGGTGGCAGAGGCCCAAGCACTGGACCACTTCTACCAGGCATGTTAAACAAGGAGCTGGAGCGAAAACAGAACAGCCAGGATTTGAACTAGTACTCTGATAGAGGATGCAATTGTTGCAAGTGGCAGCTTAACACCCTGAGCCACCGTACTTTCCCCAGATCCCTGCTATTTAAAAAGGATAAAGGAAAAAAGAAAGTCTTTTCTGGGCTGGGCTTGTGTGATTCATGTTCCAAGCTGGTTTGAGCTTTTGTGACCCCTATGGACTAGGTGAGGAGATGTATAATTCCAAAATCTTTTTGCTACAACATAGACTTTTTTTAAAAAGATTTATTTTATTTTTATTGGAAAATCAGATATACAGAGAGCAGGAGAGACAGAGAGGAAGATCTTCCGTCCAAAAATTCACTCCCCAAGTGACCACAATGGCTGGTGTTGAGCCAATCCAAAGCCACAATCCAGGAACCTCTTCCTGGTCTCCCACACGGGTGCAGGGTCCCAAGGCTTTGAGCCATCCTCGACTGCTTTCCAAGGCCGCAAGCAGGGAGATGGATGGGAAGTAGGGCCACTGGGATTAGAACTGGCACCTATATGGGATCCCGGCGTGTGCAAGGCAAGGACTTCAACCACTACGCTATCACGCCAGGCCCACACAACATAAATTTTTAATTCCATTCTTTCATGAACTTTTTTTTTTTTAAAGATTTTTTTTTTATTATTATTGGAAAGCCGGATATACAGAGAGGAGGAGAGACAGAGAGGAAGATCTTCCATCCGATGTTTCACTCCCCAAGTGAGCCGCAACGGGCCGGTACGCGCCAATCCGATGCTGGGAACCAGGAACCTCTTCGGGTCTCTCATGCGGGTACAGGGTCCCAAAGCTTTGGGCCGTCCTCGACTGCTTTCCCAGGCCACAAGCAGGGAGCTGGATGGGAAGTGGAGCTGCCGGAATTAGAACCGGCGCCCATATGGGATCCCAGGGCTTTCAAGGCGAGGACTTTAGCCGCTAGGCCACGCCGCTGGGCCTCTTTCATGAACTTTTTGAGGTTCTCGACTGCTATCCAAAGATTTGGACTATATTATTTACTGACATACTAACCTAGACGCTCCTGCAGCTCTTGTCAGTAAACGCCATTAGTGCTAGCCTTGCCATGTCAAGACTAGAAGCTTCCTGCTTTCTACCCCTGTGCTTGCCTCGCACTTTTCCTTTCCTTTCAGTAGGATTCCAGAGTCTCTGAGTTTTTCTAGCCTCTGCCCACAGAACCCCCTGGCCTCAGGATGTGCACATTGACTGTTGACTGCATCAGCCTGTATATACCTGCCACTGGTGTGTAGGTCCCCGTGCCCAGCTGGAACCTGCTAGGCCAGGTGGGGCCTGGATGAGTGGCAATGGCCGTGCTATGAACTTGGAAGGCTTCATGCCCCAAGCTCCATCCCCTGCCTCCCTTGGCAGAAGCAGGTAGTCCTCTTCCTCCTGACCCCGTGTATGCCTTGGGCTACCCTCCCAGCCCCAAAGACGCATCTCACCTGCACCAACTTATCTTTGAAGGTCGCTGGAACTGGGAGGGTCACAGGCCCTGAGCCAGCAAGCTGAGCTGATCTCTCGGCAGCTGCAAGACCTGCGGCGGCTGGAGGAGGAGGTCCGGGTCCTACGGGAGACCTCGCTGCAGCAGAAGATGCGTTTGGAAGCCCAGGCCATGGAGCTGGAGGCGCTGGCTCGGGCCGAGAAGGCCGGCCGGGCTGAGGCCGAGGGCCTGCGCGCAGCCTTGGCTGGGGCCGAGGTCATACGGAAGAACCTGGAAGAGGGAAGCCAACGGGAACTAGAAGAGGTTCAGAGGCTGCACCAAGAGCAGGTGATCCTGGGGGCAGGGAGGGCCTAGAGTCCTGGCAGGGTCACAGGGCAGTGGCTCTCTGGCAAAGGGCAGGTGTTGAAGAGACCCCCATGTGCTATGGCACACTGAGGAGGGTGGCTTGGACACAATCAGATTATACTTTTCCTCTAAGACTCAGATGACTGCCCTGTGCTGCAAAACCCCTTCGTCTTCAGTAGGAAACTTGTCTCCTTCCTGCTGGTGCCCAGCTCATGTGGTAGCAGTGAGGGGGTGGCTGTGGGCTCCAGAGGGGGCTGGGTTGTTGTCAGTAAATATTTCTCAGTGCTTGCACTTCATTGTCCCCAAGACAGAAGCCAGGCCTCAGCAAATCACCCTGAGTGCCCCACCTTGCGACAGCAAAGGTGGGGACACACAGGCCCAACTGTGAATATAGTCACAAGTAACTCATCACATTTGGGAGAAATGCCTTAAAGGGAACAGAGTGGTCCTAATGCAGCCTAGGAGGGTGAAGGAGGCCTCCTGAATGAGCCAGCAGGGGAAGGAGTTAAGCCATGAAGGTGCTAAAAAGAAGATGGTGGATCTTTTATAGCTTTAGAATGGTCAAGGCATGTCCACCTGTGTGTGACTCAGGTGTTTGATGTCTTGATGAAGAAGTCCATGAAGCCACTGTGACCCATCCCGGAAGGCCTGGTGTGGCTCTGGGCTCTGACCCCTGACTGCAGCTTCCTGCCACTGCAGACCCTGGGAGGCAGAGTTGATGATGGCTCAAGGAATTGCTTCCAGCCACTCAGATGAGGCCTTTGGATTGAGTTTCAAGCTTCTGGTTTGATCCCAGCTGTTGTGGAACATGCATTTGGAGAACCAAGTAGCAGATAGGAACTCTCACTCACCTGCTTTCTCTTTCTACCTCAAAGAAATGAAATAAGAATAATGTATTTAAAAGAATCTGGAAGCCATACAAGAAAATGTTGGTATATTGATTTTACGGTATTAATACTAGGAGTGAAAAAGAAAACAGAACAAGTGATCAATTAGAGAAGCATGCATATAGCTCATATCACAGGAAGAGGCTAATATACCTAATATCCAATATATGCTTAGAAGTGGGTAAAAAGGCCACAGTCCTGGGGGACCAGTGCAATGGCTCAATTGGCTAATCCTCTACTTGCAAGTATCAGCATTCCAGATGGGTTCTGGGTTGTGTCCCTGTTATTCTGCTCCCTGCTTATGGCCCGGGATAGCATTGAAAGATGGTCCAAAGCCTTGGGACCTTGCACCCACGTGGGAGCCCTGGAAGAAGCTCTTGCTCCCCACTTGGGATCATCTCAGCTCCCGCCATTGCATCCATCTGGGGAGTGAACCAGTAGATGGAAGATCTTTCTCTGATTTTTTCTTCTCTCTGTAAATCTGCCTTTCCAGTAAATGAATAAGTTTGAAAGACAACAAAAAACAAATAAGGCAGTCCCTCTGGTTTGCCTTTTTAAAAAGAGTGACTGCAATCTGGGCAGAAAATGAGAAGGAACTAGTCTGTAGGACCTAGGAAAACAGCCTTTTGGTTAATGAAAGCAGCGTAGCAAGAAGCAGCTAATGCCTGTGCTTAGTAGGACTTGTTCCTGAAGGGGCATGTGGGGGGCGAGAGGAACTGGAACACACTTCTGGAGGGTGGCATGTGGGGTCTGGAGTGGGAGGAGGCCCAGAAGCTTGAGTGCAGGAATGGTGGGGTGGATAGCTGCTGCCACTGAGCCCTGGCCTCTCTCCACAGCTGTCCTCCTTGACCCAGGCTCACCAGGAGGCTCTTGCCAGTTTGACCCAGAAGGCCGAAGGCCTAGAGAAATCCCTGTGTAGTCTGGAGGCCAGACGGGCAGGGGAGGCCAAGGAGCTGGCCGGGACACAGCGGGAAGCCAAGCTCCTTCGGGAGCAGCTGAGGTCAGTGGCCAGGCGGGGGGAGTGGTGGTGGCCAGCAAGTTAGGGCTGTGGGTGGTGCATCTTAGGGGCGCCCCACTGATAGCTGCCCGGTTTCCACCCCAACCTTAGCAATACCCAGAAAGACCTGGAAGCTCACGTGACTCTGGTGGAGAATCTGAGGAAATATGTTGGGGAGCAGGTCCCTCCAGAAACCTGCAGCCAGGCCTGGGAGCAGGAGCGAGAGGAGCTTCTGGAAACCATGCAGGTGGGAGAGCGCATTAGGGTTCCTCTGGGGAGGGGAGCATAGGGGATCAGGTTGGTGTGAAGGGCCCAGGCTGGCTGCTGCCTGAGCCCAGGCACAGAGACCCTGTAGACAATGGCTGCTTTCCCTCTGCCCGTAGAACCTGCAGCAGGACCGTGACAGCCTGCGTACCACCGCCGAGCTGTTGCAGGTGCGCGTGCAGAGCCTCATGCACATCCTCACGCTGCAGGAGGAGGAGCTGGCCAGGAAGGTGGGGCCCTGTCCAGAGTCCCTCACCCTATGTAGTTCCAGGCCTCCCATCCTGTGGGGTCTTTCCATGAATCCTCTGGCAGGGGCTACTGGGACTTGGGCAGGACAAAGGGAAAGTGAAGACACCTCCTCCCTCCTCTACCGCCCAGACACATTTCCTCTTCTTATCTCCTCCTCTTCATTCTTCCAGGTTCAACCCTCGGATTCTCTGGAACCTGAGTTCACTAAGAAGTGCCAGTCCCTCCTGAACCGCTGGCGGGAGAAAGTATTTGACCTCATGGTGCAGCTGAAGGCCCAGGAGCTGGAGCACCGGGACTCTGTGAAGCAGCTGAAGAGCCAGGTCCCTGGGCTCTCCGTTCCTCCCTGTATCCCTCCCCACAGCCCCATGCTCCTTGGAGAAGAACATTTACTCAACACAGCTCGTGAGCAAAGACAAGTGCCCACTCTCACAGAGCTCACAATACAAGCAAGCGAACCATCAGGCAGTGTCAAGTCATGATACCTGCTGTAAAGAAAATGTTTATTATGTGACAGAGACTGGGGGGTCAGCCATAGGCAGGCTGGGCAGCATCAGGGTGGGTGTGTGTCAAGGTGTGTGCGTGTGGGACATGCTCCCAGGAGGAAAACTGGACTTGGCATTCCTAGTCCCAGGAACCTAAGCATTTTGTCTCCCTGTATGGCATTCTTGTAGAAACCTTTCTACCTGCCCCTTCGGTCCCAGTGCTTCTGTTGGGTACAGCTGAGCATGCGGGACATGGCTGGCTCCTGGTGCTCCCTGGCCAGCTCCCTGTCCTCTCCCAGGTGGCCGAGCTCCAGGAACAAGTGACAACCCAGTGCCAGGAGCACGCCATCCTGCAGCGTTCCCTGCAGGACAGAGCTGCGGAGGTGGAGGTGGAGCGGATGGGTGCCAAGGTCGGTGTGTGAGACAGGCAGAGACTAAGGTGGGGGATGGGAGTGGGGCGGCTGCAGGCTGGGCCTCAGTCGGAAGGAACCCTGTCCTTTCCTGCATCTCCCCAGACCCTGAAGCTGGAGCTGAGCCGGGCCCAGGAGGCCAAGCACCGGCGACAGCAGCAGACAGCCTCGGCCGAGGAGCAGCTGAAACTTGTCGCCAATGCCATCAGCAGGTGCCTGGGGTGGAGGGGTGAGGGAGGAGCGGCTGTGCCTTCCCAGCTTCCTGGGCACACAGCAGTTAGAGCGCCTCCTGCAGGAGGGGCTCGGAAGGGGCAGCTGGAGGACATGGGGCTGGAGGTGCTTATGTGCCCCTGGACAAGCTGCTGGGTTTGCTTGCTCCTGGGACAGCTACCTGGACAGTCGCACCAGGTGGCTTGTTAGGAGTTTTTCCTGCATGTGCAGCTGGAGAGGCAGCACTTCCTCCTCTGGTTCAGTCTGGCAGCAGCTCGAGCTAACACAGCACCCCAAAGCGTCTCCATCTTCAGAGCTGTCCAAGGATGGTGAACAGATACCTGCTCGCTCTCTGTCTCTTTCTGTTTGTATATAAAATTGCTCAGGCCTGCTCAAGTTTATTGTTTAGTTGGGACAACAATATACTCAAAGTGAAGCTGCATACCTGCTTGCTGTATCTTCTGCCTACAGGGCATATTTGAAGTCAGTTGCAGCCCATGTCCCTCCCACCCCCTTTGTAGTTGTCTCGTTGCCGAGGTTGTTACACAGCCTTCAGAAAGAGCTGCTTCATGCTGGTAGTGACCACTCCTCAGCCGCGGACACTGGGTCTTGTCATGGGGGATCAATGTGACACTCTTGGTGCAGGACGGTGTGCAGTTTGTGCTGTGTGACTGTCCTCTTGGACATGGCCTTGATGCAGCCGAGGAGTTTGAGGGTTAGCTGAATTAAACACAGGATGGGTCATTGTGGATTTGTTCCTCAAGATCCATTGGGTTAACCCAGGCTGGGAGACGTTTGGAACTCGCACAGCATGGGCCTGGGTGTGATGAGCCAGGACCCAGATTCAGTCCACTGCGCTGCACTGCCTCCAGAACAGGAAGAGCCGCTGGGGGCAGGTTTTACTCTGGTACCGAGAGGGCACAGAAAGGGTTTTTGCTGGTTTGTTTCCTAGCATACCCAGGCTTACAGCCATTCTGGGCTGTTGCCAAGTTTGTGAAATGGGTATCTAGGTGACATGATGACTTTTTCAGAAAATGGCTTTATAAGTTTTTCTTAAATTCATCTTTATTGGAAATCAGAGAAATTGGGCCCAGCGCGATAGCTTAGTAGTTAGGGTCCTCGCCTTGAGCGGACTAGGATCCCATATTGGTGCAGGTTTATATCCTGGCAGCCCTGCTTCCCATCCAGCTTCCTGCCTGTGGCCTGGGAATGTAGTCGAGTTACGGCCCAAGGCTTTGGGACCCTGCATCCATGTGGGAGACCTGGAAGAAGCTCCTGGCTCGTGGCTTCGGATTGGCTCAGCTCCAGCTGTTGCAGCCGGTTGGGGAGTGAATTTTTGGATGGAAGATCTTCCTCTCTGTCTCTCCTGCTCTATGTATATCTGATTTTCCAATAAAAATAAATAAATCTTAAAAAAAAAAAAAGAAAATCAGGGCCCGGCGGCGTGGCCTAGCGGCTAAAGTCCTCACCTTGAAAGCCCCGGGATCCCATATGGACGCCGGTTCTAATCCTGGCAGCTCCACTTCCCATCCAGCTCCCTGCTTGTGGCCTGGGAAAGCAGTTGAGGACGGCCCAATGCATTGGGACCCTGCACCCGTGTGGGAGACCCGGAAGAGGTTCCAGGTTCCTGGCTTCGGATCAGCGCGTACCGGCCCGTTGCGGCTCACTTGGGGAGTGAATCATCGGATGGAAGATCTTCCTCTCTGTCTTTCCTCCTCTGTGTATATCTGGCTGTAATAAAATGAATAAATCTTAAAAAAAAAAAAAAAGAAAAGAAAATCAGAGAAATTGAAAGAGAGACAGAGCTCTTTCATTTGCTGGTTCCCTTTCCAAATGCTCTCACAACTTTGGGGCTTGGCCTGGCAAAACCAAGAACACAGAACTTAATCTAGGTCATCCCTGTGGGTGGCAGGGACCCACGCTCTTGAGCCATCATCTGCTGCCTCCCAGCGTGAGCATTAACAGGAAGCTGAAATTGGAGGTGAAACTAGGGCTTAAACCCAGGCACTTTGAAATGGATTGTGGGCATCCCAAGTGGCATGTTAACCTCTCTACCAAATGGCCATCTAAGAAAGTGGCTTTCCCAGGAGCCACGGTGGGGGTTGGACACTCCCACTAAAAGTTTTCAGATAAGAGTGATTTTTTTTAAAGATTTTATTTTTTATTTTTATTGAAAAGGTAGATTTATAGAGAGAAGGAGATGCAAAAAGATCTGTAGGATAAGCAGGGAGCTAGGTGGAAAGTGGGGCAGCTAGGACACAAACTAGTGCCCATATAAGATACCAGCATGTGCAAGGTGAGGATTTAGCCACTTAGCATCGTGCCGGGCTCCAAGAGAGATCTTTGCTGTACTTTAGGGATACAGGTGTCAGCTTCTCTCATCACTTATGTTCCCGTCTCCTGAGGAAGTTCCGAGTCTGTCCCTCGATCCCCCGGGGCCCTCCCCCACTGGGGATCCTGTTTCAGCTTCTCACTTTTAGTGAGCTGTGCTCCTGCTCCTGGGCCACCCAGCTGAGGTGGCACATGGACTGCCGTTCACCGGTGTCACCTGCTGTCACCCTGGCCTTGTTTGCCATAGTGCTCAAAAGACAGGTGCAAGAAATAAGCCCCACAGTTTGCCTGAAAAGACGAGTCATTTAACACTTTAGTGAGGGGCCAGGCCCCCCTAGAAAATGGATGGAAACTTTGGGCTTTATTAGAAAAATGCACATAGATTTATATACCCTGAATGTGGCATGTCACAGCAGGTCCAGGAACATCCCATCCCTGGAGACCCACCCACAGTCTGCAGGGGACAGAGGCCAGGCCAGCTGAAGATTAGTCGTGTGGAGTTGCTGTGACTGAGCCCGTTGCTGGCCTGTGGTGTCCCCAGGTTCAGAAACGATTCTGTGACCTTGTGGTCCCTGTAGGGCTTTTATTAGGGACACTTATTTTCAGGACTCTGAGGGAGGCTGAGATTTTGGCACCAGGAATAGCTATGCTTTCTTTCTCTCTCTTTTTTTTGCTTTTATAAACAACTAGGTAGTATTTATCTGATGATCAGTTAGGGCTAAAGCTTCCCCACCAGGTTTTTTTTTTTTTTTTCTGTCTGAGAAGGAGCCAGGCAACGAGGCTTTGTCACAAGCGCCCCAGATCCTGCCCCTTCAGCCTTTGGTTTCCTTTGCCCTGCTGTGTTTCTCCCTTTGTGTCAGGGAGGAAGTTGTGTGTAGAAACCCTATGGCTCCTGTTGGGGAGGTGAGGGTGGTGGATAAGTGGCCGGTGCTTCCTCCAGCTCTCAGGTCTGCCTCCAGAGCACCATGGCAAAGGTGGAGCAGGCAGTGGCCCGGCTGCCCAGCCTCAGCAACCGACTCAGCTATGCTGTGCGCAAGGTCCACACTGTCCACGGTGAGTCCAGCCTCTGATCCCGCATCCTCCACCTGCTCCTGGCCCCACGGCCCTTGCATTTCTGAGGCTCCAAGTCCTCTCTGAATCCCCTTGTCTCTATCGATTTCCACCTCTTCTCCCTCAGGCCTGATGGCTCGAAAGCTGGCCCTTGCTCAGCTGCGCCTGGAGAGGTAAAGAGTGTATGTGTGTGTGTGTGTGAGTGTGAAGGAGTGGGGGAGTGCGTTGCTGCTGGGACTCAACATGAGACTGAGGAGGGCTGGGCTGTCCAGGAGGGGCACTTACCTCTGCTGCTCCTTCCTGGCCAGCTGCCCTCCACCCCCGCCTCCACCCCAGCTGATCGAGGACACGAGCCTGGAGCTTCAGCAGCTTCGGGAAGAACGGAACCGACTGGATGCCGAGCTGCAGCTGAGTGCCCGCCTCATCCAGCAGGAGGTGGGCCGGGCCCGGGAGCAAGGTACACCCGGTCTTGGGATTTGGGTGCTGGGGGCCAGTGGGCATAGAGTGGGGAGGAGGAGGAGGGAAGACTTGGGATCTAGGGTGCAAGTGCAGAGATGCCTGAGCCCCAGACCTGCTCACAGGCGAGGCGGAGCGACAGCAGCTGAGCGAGGTGGCCCAGCAGCTGGAGCGGGAGCTGCAGCAGACCCAGGAGTCCCTGGCCAGCGTGGGGCTGCAGCTGGAGGCAGCCCGCCAGGGCCAGCAGGAGAGCACCCAGGAGGCGGCCAGCCTGCGGCAGGAGCTTACCCAGCAGCAGGAGGTCTACGGGCAAGGTGTGTGGGCAGGGTAGGGGCTTCTCCTCAGGAAGAAGGGGGATTGGGAGGAGTGTCTCCTCGTGACCCTTCCCATCGGCCTCTTCACCCCAGCTCTGCAAGAGAAGGTGGCTGAGGTGGAAACGCGGCTGAGGGAACAGCTGACGGACACGGAGAGGAGGCTGAACGAGGCCCGGAGGGAGCACGCCAAGGCCGGTGAGGTTTGCTGAGGGCACGTGGGCCTTCCAGGAAGGTCATTATCCTCCTCACCCCAAACATTTGGAAAAGCTCCTGTTGACATGAGGTATGCAGGTAGTGAAGGAAGTATGCAGTATGAGGGGATGGCAAGGAGAGGTCCCCAGTACCCCTCCCAGCCACTGCCCCCCCAGAATGGTCACCTATTCCCACATCCAGCACCAACAGCTGCTGCCTCCTACCACAGCAGAAACTGCAAATATGTAGATGAGTGAGCAGAATTGTGCAGAGAGCACTCCTGTACTTTTACTGGGTCTTTAACTGGGTACTGCACAGCACACCAGCCACATTTGATGTCTTTACTGAGTAGACACATTTTTTTTTTTAAGATTTATTTTTTATTGCAAAGTCACACAGATAGGAGGGGAGACAGAGAGGAAGATCTTCTGTCCGTTGATTCACTCCCCAAGTGACCGCAACAGCCAGAACTGTGCTGATCTGAAGCCAGGAACCTGGAGTTTCTTCTGGGTCTCCCACACAGGTGCAGGAAGGCTTTGGGCTGTCCTCCACTGCTCTCCCTAGCATTCGGATTCCCCTAAGGAAGTAGGGATGGAGAAGGTATGTGGGGGTCACAGATCACAGTGTCCTAGAGGCCAGCTGTCCAGCTTTGTGGGGACACACTGAGGTCTCCACATCAGACGGTACCCCTGAGTCTCCAAGCCGGCCCCATAGTGCCTTCACAATGCCTGCCTGCATCCTGGCTGACCCACCCGTGCCCTGCTGTGCACTGTCTTATCTGCAGTGGTCTCCCTGCGCCAGATCCAGCGCAAAGCCACCCGGGAAAAGGAACGGAACCAGGAGCTCAGGCGTCTGCAGGACGAGGCCCGGAAGGAAGAGGGGCAGCGGCTGGCCCAGCGCGTGCAGGAGCTGGAGAGGGACAAGAACCTCATGCTGGTAGGGAACACCCAAGACCACTGAGACTGAAGCCCCCAGGCCCTGTCTGGGCTAGGCTGCCTGTGGTTAGCAGTGTAGACAGAGGAGGGGGAGGCTGTGCCCAGGCTAGGTGGCCTTTAACCCTCTCCTTCCCAGGCCACCTTGCAGCAGGAGGGTCTCCTCTCCCATTACAAGCAGCAGCGACTCTTGGCAGTTCTTCCTTCTCTGCTGAACAAGGAGAAATCCTCGGAGTGCAGGCTCCGGCCTACAGGGTCCTCAGCATCCACCCCTCCAGCAGCATTGTCCTGCACCAAGACCTCCACAAAGGGTAATGGGAGAAGCCGGGAGGCACCAATGAGGGGCGCTCCAGGGTTCACCCCGGGCAGTCTGCTTGCCCCACTTGGGGAGGCCTCAGGCCTCTAGATCTACACTCTCTGGAGCCAAAACCATCCTTTCTTATACTGTTGTCTGCCCCACAACCCTGCACAGTTGCCGTGAGAACCTTCACTGGCCTGGTATTCCACCCCTCGTCTTCTTTCCCAGCGTCCATCTCTGTCCTGTTGGATAACCTGCAGGGCCTGAGTGAGGCCATTGCCAGAGAGGAAACTGTCTGCCAAGGAGACAAACCCGAAGCCTCCTCCTCCTCCAGCCTGTAACTCAACAGCTAAGCAGCTAAGAGGAGCTAAGAACAAGAGCCCCAGGGCCGCCCTGGGGCCCCACTGTGGGGCCTGCCCTGGAACCTGCCCTGGAACCTGCCCTGGGGCTCTAATCCCTGGAGAATGTTGGAGAAGCAGAACAGAGGAGGGCCCAGCCCTCTTCCCCACCCAGCTGCCACCACCTGTGGACTCTTCTCACTAAATAAAGACAACTACAGCAAGCTGAGCCATGGTCTGGAGATGTCACCCAGGGAGTCACTGGGGAGTCCTTTGTGTCCGCCACACAGCCCCTGGGGTGGTGCCTTCATGAGCCCCCTTTCCTTGGCTTTTTGTTTTTAAAGGTTTACTGATTTTTATTGGAAAGGTACATTCAGGTTTAAAGAGAGGAGATAAAGATCTTCCATCCACTGGTTCACTCCCAAAATGGCTACAACAGCTAGAGCTGAGCCAATTCAAAGCCAGGAGCCAGGAGCTTCTTCCAGGTCTTCTACATGGGTGCAGGATCCCAAGGCCTTGAGCCGTTCTCCACTGCTTTCCCAGGCCACAAGCAAGGCTGCCAGGAAGGGAAGTTGAGCAGCCAGGACATGAACTGGTGCCCATATGGGATCCTCGCACTTGGAGGTGGAGGAATAGCCAGTTGAACTATTGTGTCAGGCCCTCTATGGCATCTTGGCGAGGGTTTTGGGAAGCTCTTGTTTTTCCCTCATCCTAGCATTAATTTACAATTCTTTGGAAGATGATAAATGCCAGGTGGGGGCAGAGAAAACCTGCAGTCTTTGAACTGGTTCCCACAGGGGCAAGGCCTGAAGGACATGACCCCTGTGCCCATGGTACCTCTGATGGCAGGCGAGCCATAGACAAGAACAGGGGGCATCTCACACACCAAGTGTCAGGAGGAGAAAGCAAAATGCTAGAAACTGACTGGGGGTGAAGGGGAGGAGCCCATGGAGCGGACCCCCTGTGGAGAGCCTAGTGAGGAGTGTGTGTGTGTGTGTGTGTGTAGACCCCAGGCCAGGGTCTTAGCTGGGTCATTGGGGGTGCTGGAGAGAGGCTGAGCAGAGGCAGTGAGGACTGAATTCCAAAGCCCATCAGAAGCCCGTGGAGTACTTCCTAAACAGGAAAGCAGGGACATAATCTGATTGACATTTCAAAGAGGTATGGAGGGCCCAGTACAATTGCCTAGTGGCTAAAGTCTTTCTTTGCCTTATGTTCCTGGATCCTATATGGGTGCCAGTGTACATCCTGGCTGCTCCACTTCCTTCCAGCTCCCTGCTTGTGGCCCAAAGCCTTGGGATCCACCCACGTGGGAGACTCAGAAGAAATTTCTAGTTCCTGGCTTTGGATTGGCTCAGCTCCAGCCATTTCAGCCACTTGGGGAGTGAACCAGCAGATGGAAGATCTTTCTGTCTCCTCTGTAAATCTGACATTCCAATAAAAATAAATAAAATCTTTAACATACACAAAAATAAGAGGTGTGGAAGGTCAGATTTTGGTATGGGGAGCAAACTGGGGGTTTGCCAGTGGGGTTTCAGGATTAGGGTGGCTTGCTGGCCTGGCCTGGGGGAGAGGAGAGCTAGGCAGGTTCCTTGTGAACTGTGTCGGGTGGGGAGACAGTGCTGTCCCTTTGGGAAGCAGGCCAGGCAGGGAGCAACTGAGGGCATGTTACACCTGCACTGGCTTCCAGAGCTCTAGGCAGCCTGGAAAGGTGACCTTGAGTGAGCCAGAGGTCTGCAGGCGGGGCCACGGAGAGGGCTGGGGCCAGGACCAGGGAGGGACGGGGCAGGGAAGAGGAAGAGGTCACAGCTTCCTGAGCCTCAGGCCCACTGATGCAACCTGTGCTGCGTGGTGGGTGGGGGAAGAGGCAACCGGGATGTCCTGCTGTACCCTTCCTCCTATGCAGTCACCCAGGCTGCTGCAGGCTGGATTCCCCAGCTGTCACCACTTGGGAGGTCCCCACAAGTCACAGCTAAAGGAGCAGCAGATCAGGAAAGTGAAGCCCCCAAGTCGTCTGCGGGGTGGGTGGGAGGCTGGGGTCCCAGCTGGCACTGTCACAGCTGCACCCCAGATTCCAAGGGCACGTGCTTTTCCACTCTCCTACCCGCTCCCCCAGCCTGGGCGTCCTGGTTGCTGGCACTGTAATTACGGTGCTTCCCCACGCCAGGCTGCTCCCATTCTTTGGCTTCCAATAGCTGCCAGGGATGAAAGCTGGTCGTCCCTGTGATTATGGAAATGACAGTGGGTACTGACTGCTGCTGGGGTGTGGCTGGAGGGGGCAAGGAAACAAAGGGTGGGGGCACTCAGGGTCCCAGGTCAGTGGCTGGGTCCTGGGCCAGGGGACTAAAATGAGAGACGCCACCACCACATCGGCCATGGCCTTTCAAACGGGTTAGACCAGTTAGATTCTGATGGGATTCTTTGTGTCACTGGGCCGGCCCCTCTTCCTCCTTCCCTATAAAGCCTCTTGGAGATCCCGGTCTCCCAGACTCAGCCACCCCACCTGTGGGGGCCAGTCGACAGCCATAATGCTTAACTGGAGGCTACTGGGGATCCTGGTCCTTTGCCTGTTCGCTGGGGGTGAGTTGGGAACTGGAGTTGGGATGGCGTATTTGGGGTGATGGATGGTCAAAGTGACATGCTGGGCACAGCTGTGCAGTGGTGGAGAGCCTGGGACTGGCACGAGGGAAGAGCTAGGGCGCCGGGGGGGATGCAGGCAGGTGATTTGGATGGAGCTCAGCTGTGTGGGCGAGTGTTTAGAGGAGCTGGGTCTTTGTGACACATGGACCGAGGTGTGGTGTGCTATTGGTGCCCACTTAGACTTGGATGGGGCTGTTTTGGGGGATGCACAGTCATTTAGAGTTGATCAAGTTAATGGTTCAGACCTATTCTATAAGATGACTCTGGGATTCTGTGAATAGGTGGAGGATGCTTCAGAGTTTGAGGTTTCCTGGTGGGATCAGCCCAGGCTCTGTCCATCCAGAGGGGCTCTGCCTGCTGGGCCTGTAGCGGGGATGAGGGTGGGCGCACAGGTCTGTACCCTGCCACCTCTGACCTCTCCTTCCTTTATCCTACAGGCATCTCGGGCATCAGGGACCACCCTTCTCCCCAACCCACAGAAGCCAGCGAGGAGGAGAGCACCCCGACCCTGCCTCAGGGTCCCCCAATCCCTGGTGATCCCTGGCCAGGGGCACCCCCTATCTTTGAAGACCCTCCACCTCCAGGCCCCAACCGTCCCTGGAGAGATCTGCCTGACACTGGCCTCTGGCCCCCAGAGCCCCCCAGCACTGAGCCCCCTCAGCCTCCCCTGCCTGACGACCCCTGGCCAGCAGGAGGACCCCAGCCCCCAGTAAACCCCTGGCCACCTGCCCCTGAGGTGGACCATGAGCCTCAGGAGGAGCCAGATCTTGACCCACCCCAGGAAGAGTACAGATGAGAGACCCCCCCCCCCAAGGCGGTCCCTGCCCCCAGGCACCCCAGGTGCAGGTGAAGTGCACCGTGTTCTCACTAGCTTTCTGAGTCCTCTTCCTTCCTTCCCAGTTTAGCCCAACTTCCTGAGCCCTTCCCTCATTCCCTCAACTTTATTCTAAAGCCCACAGGTGTCCTTAATGTTTCTGGGCCCGCCTCGAGATCCATAGCCAGCCCCAGGTTTCCCCCATTTTTTTTCTCAGGCAGCAAAGCACACACACCTACCTCATGTTCAGTCCTCCCCCTGCTCCTGCGGCTCCTGCCCTCCCGCTCCATCCCCTACCCTAGCACCCTGGCACCCTGGCACCCTGGAAATCAGCTAGCTGCACTGCGCTCTCCTCTGCCACCTGGTGGCTTTCAGCAGAAGCTGCAACAAAAATAAAAGTCCTGTTTTCTTAATCCTGAATGAAGGCTGCTGATTAGGTTTTGACTGTTATGATGCCCTCCTGCCAGTGCTGAACTTGCAGAGATCTGGAAGTCATGCTAGTTCCTGGTTTTGCTTGTGTGCAGTGCCTGAGAGTGGGAGTCAGGACCAGGGACGGGTTAAGGACCTAGCTTAACCCGTCAGTCACAGGGACAACAAGACCACATTCCTTGCTTTCTGGGGCTCAAAAGGACAAGTTAAGTTTCTCCTTGGTTGCTCATAATTCAAATATTCCTGACAACATATGTAAATCCCAAGGACCTGGGGCAGGATCTGCTCTAAAGAAATCAACATGCAAATGTATACCAAGTCCTTCCTTATTTATGTACTTATGCATTCATTGACTTAATTTTATTTGAGTGACAGTGCAGCTCACTCCCCAGATGCCAGGAAGTCCATTCTATCTTGTACACTGGTGGCAGGGCCCAGGCACCTGAGCTGTCCACCTGTTGCCTCTCACAGTGAGTGTTAGCAGGAAGCTGGGCTTAGAGGCAGAAACTGGGATTCCACGCCAGGCACTGTGGAGTCAGGACAGAAAGCTCTTAATGGAGCTGTGAAATAAAACAAACAGGGTCAGTGCTTTGATGTAGCAGGTATGGCCAGTCTGTGGTCTGGTATCAAATGGATGCCGGTTTGAGCCCCGGCTACTCCGTTTCCATCCAAGTCCCTGCTAATGGCCTGGGAAAGCAACAGAGGGTGGCCAAAGTGAGGAGCACCTGCACCCATGGGAGAGACCCAGAGGAAGCTTTGGGCCAGTCCAGCTCCCTCAATTGCAGCCATTTATGGAATGAATCAATGGGTAGTATCCTCTCTCTCTAACTCTGCCTTTCAAATAATTAGTTCTTCAAACACACACACAAAACCAGCCAGTTGCATCCTAGCATGAGATGCATTTCAATGAAAGCTCACTGGGGTTGGCCTTGTGGCACAGCAGCTAAAGCTGTCATCTGTGACTCCAGCATCCCATGTGGGCACTGGTTTGAGTCTCAGCTGCTCCACTTCCCTGCACTGGTGTGGGAGGCCAGAAGAAGCTGCTGGTTCCTGGCTTCAGTCTGGTCCAGCCCAGATCATTTGGGCCATATGGGAGAGTGAAGCAGCAGATAGATGATCTCTTATCTTTCCCTCCTTCCCTATCTCTATCTTTCAAATAAAATAAACCTTTTTTTAAAAGCCCAATGCAGAAGCCTAGTGGCTAAAGTCCTTGCCTTGCATGTGCTGGGACCCATAGGGATGTAAGTTTGTATCCCAAATTCTGCCATCCAGCTCCCTGCCTGGCTCCTGGCTTCGGGTCGGTTCAGCTCCAGCCATTGTGGCTACTTGGAG
Organism: Ochotona princeps; assembly: GCF_030435755.1. Taxonomy (NCBI): domain Eukaryota; kingdom Metazoa; phylum Chordata; class Mammalia; order Lagomorpha; family Ochotonidae; genus Ochotona; species Ochotona princeps. The sequence continues at coordinate 116,087,322 of NC_080832.1, forward strand.
AGTAAACTAACTGATGGAAAATTTTTTCTCTCTGTAAATCTGCCTTTCCAATAAGAATAAATAAATCTTTAAAAAAAACCCAGGAAGTTGTAGGTACATACCTAGTAGACTATATTCACCCATTCACTGAGTCATCATCCTACACCTTAAAAATGCCCAGCAATGGGGCCCGGCGCAGTAGCCTAGCAGCTACGGTCCTCGCCTTGCACATGCCAGGATCACATATGGGTGCCGGTTCTAATCCCAGTTGCCCCATTCCCTGCTTGTGTCCTGGGAAGGCAGTAGAGAGTAGACCAAAGCCTTGGGTTCCTGCACCTGCGTGGGAGACCTGGAAGAGGCTCCAGGCTCCTGGCCTCGGATTGACTCAGCTCTGGCTGTTGCAGTCTCTTGGGGAGTGAACCAACAGATAGACGATCTTCCTCTCTGTATCTCCTTCTCTCTGTAAATCTGCCTTTCTAATAAAAAAAAATAATAAATCTGTTTTTAAAATGTCCAGCAATGCTGGTGTGATGCAACAGTGTGAAGGTCCCAGATGTTGGTTCCGCCAGCACGGTGCTTACACAGGCAGGGTGAGCCAGGACTCCCAGGAACCATGGCACATTTGGGATTTGAACTCAGATCTTTTTGGCACTAAGGACTGATTTCTCATTTATTTCTCTTTAAAAATGTATTTATTTGAAAGGCAGAATAACAACGAAATCTTCCACCCACTGTTTCATTCCCCAAATTGCTACAAAGCCATCCAAGTTCCTGTGGATGACCAAGCCCTTCCACCACCCTCCACTGCTTTTCCAGACGCCTTAGCAGCGAGCTGGATGGAAAGTGAAACAGCCCCCACATGGCAGGTGGCAGCTTAACTGCTACATCACTATGTAGGGCCAGTCCCTGCTTTTAGAAAAACCATTTTTGTTTTATTTGAAAGGCAGAGAAATTAACAGGGAAAGATATTCCACCCACTGGCTCATTCTTCAAATGTCTGCAAGAACCAGAGCTGGACTGGGGCTTCTAGGAGCCAAGAACTAAAGCTGGGTTTGCCCTGTGGGTAGCAGGGCCCTGCTGCCCCCTAGGGTATGCCTTAGCAGGAAGCAGAGCAGAGCCAGGAACCGCTGCAGCATCAGCTGGCAGAAGCTGGCACTGGGGACTAATTCTGTCGAGTCAAATCACAGGACCACCTAAAGAGTGCATAAACCGGGACAGAGAGACCTGGGAGGGAAAAGTGGGTTCCCCCCTCTTGGGTCACTACTCCCGTGGGAGGGCATGAAAACTAGGACGGGGGCTGGGATGGCTAGATAGAGAGGCACTCAACCACATATGTGAGGGCTGGATGGTTGAGTTGGTTAGATAGAACTAAGCTTTAATACCCATTGACAAGTACAAGAGCCAAATGGGATGTGGGACAGACTGGACTAGTCTGCTACACATACTGGCAAACCAGAGTAGGGGGCGGGCTTGGTGGGGGTTATTGTGGGTCGCCCCGACTAGGCTGCAGCTCCCACTGGTTGACGTAAGGGCCGAACCAGACTGGACTGCAACACCCATTGGTTCCAGTGGAAGTTGGGACTGAAAACAGAACCAACCCAGCAATTGCAACCACCAGCTGATCGGGGTGATGGACTGTGCTGGGCCCTGTGCTTGCTAGAACATACAAGAAACTAATCTGGGAATACCTCAAAGTATCTTGGGAGATCTCCCCAATCGAACTGCTGGACTCAGAACTCTAACCAAGAAAAGACAGAAGACAGAACAGGACAATCATTCATCTCAGCTATATGTTGGCAGCGAAATATGGGGCAAACAGAGACTTTATGATGGACCATATCAATCAGTGGACGACCTCATCGAGCGAAACTGGCAGCGATTCATAACTGGAGAACTATTAACACCACTTGAGCAAATATCTCAGAGCATGCCCCAAATCCGGGACTTGGGGTGGGCGGGAAACCAGGTGAGGCTTCTCCCTCAATATCCCCCTTTACCTCAGATACATGATGGAAACAATATTGACATAATAGCATTACCCACTTCCCTACCCCCCTGAACCTTTTTTTTTCTTTCTTTTCTTTTTTTTTCTTCTTTTTCCTTTAACTGTAATTAACTATTGTCAACAACAATACAATAAAATAGATTAAAAAAAAAAAGGAATTACAGAGCAGGAATAGTATCAGAGCTAAGATATTCCACTGTAGGGCATAAACAGGCAAAACCAGGGACCCAAAGACCACTAATCCTCTCACTCCATTCCTGTGTTTATTTGGGTAACCTTCACATGGAACACAGTGCCCGGGCCTTAAGGGACATGGAAGACCTGTTTTTTTTTTTTTTTTTAAGATTTATTTATTTTTATTGGAAAGTCAGATATACAGAGAGGAGGAGAGACAGAGAGGAAGATCTTCCATCCGCTGATTCACTCCCCAAGTGAGCCGCAACGGCCGGTGCTGCGCCAATTCGAAGCCAGGAACCTGGAACCTCCTCCAGGTGTCCCACACGGGTGCAGTGTCCCAAGGCTTTGGGCCGTCCTCGACTGCTTTCCCAGGCCATAAGCAGGGAGCTGGATGGGAAGTGGAGCTGCCGCGATTAGAACCGGCGCCCATATGGAATCCCGGTGCGTTCAGGGCGAGGACTTTAGCCGCTAGGCCACGCCACCGGGCCCGGAAGACCTGTTTTATGAATGGAATGGGTAAGGGTGTGATGAGTGACAGGTCTGGGCAACAGAGAGTAGGCCCTGAATGGGGGGAGGGTGAGTAACTTGCAGGAGAGGGAGCTGCAGGTGCCAGGTAGGAACAAAAGTGGGAAGACCTTGGTGTCAGGCTTGGAGTCAGGTTTGAACCGTGTGCAGGTGGGCATGCTGTGGTGGGGAGGTATGCATGGAGGGAAAAGGGGACACGTGGACCTCTTGGGCTGGCCTTCAGCAACCTCCAGAACCAGAGAGATGATTGAGAAAGGGAAGAGGGACAAATTCTTAAAGTACAAGAAAGCAGCTGAGTGCCTGATGTGCACAGCACAGCAGTGACGTCTGCTTGCATGATGCCACCTTGTGTAATTCCACAGCATTGTTCTGGCCTCTGTGTCTCTCCTTGTACCTCATACAAGGCCAGGGACTGTGCTCTGTGTGTCTCCGTACCCCACACTCAGTGGCTGGCCTAGATGGTTCCCAATGGAACAAGTTATCAGCACCATTTCACAGGTGAGGAAAGCACGTTGGGCACCTGTTTAAGACGAGTCACCAATGCCAAAGTCAAGACCAGGTATAGGACTGCCTGGCTGCAAGCCCAGTTCAACACATTGTTCCCAGTTCAATATAACAGGTAGTTAAGTGGGAGAGAGAAGAGGAGGCATGAGGTCATCGGGGACTTTTAATGTCTATTAATAGGCAGTGGCTATTGGCATTCCGGCACGCCGTGTTTATGCACTGGGCGGTGTGGCTGTCAGCACAGGGAGACCCATTCAGGTCACACAATGCCCATTCCTCTCCCTCTATCTCGGCTGACCTCACCCGGGAGGGACCACAGCAGGACCTTGTCATATCTTCAGTCAACACGGAGTCATGGGATGGAATAATAAGAAAGGATCACAGACTTGGAGAACAATAGCCCAGGACCTTGGGCACAGGAATCAACAATTGTTTAGCCAGGGAGAGAACAGAGCCCAGATCTGGTGTCATGGTCATGGTGTAGTGTCAGCCTCTGAGGGCAGTGCGAGACATGGCGGCAACCTTTGGGCAGGAGGTGCGTGTGTGCTCTGGGCCGGTGCACAGGACCTGGATGTCTGCTCTGTTTGAGGGGCCAGGCAGGGATGCTCCAAGCAGTGCAACTGTTCCCAGTTCTCCCACATGGGCCAGCCGTGGAGCACCCACCGTGTGGGGGCTGGGTGCTGGGGACGATCCCGGGGAACAGTCTCAGTTCTCCCAGTCTTCAAGGAGCCCTGTGTGTAGGGAGGAAGCAGCAGGCATCACGGGGAGGAAATGGATTTCAGAGGGGTACACCTCAAGGTGGGAGCCTAGGAGAAGAGTGCTAGATCCTCTGCCAACTTCTTTCTTGTTTAAAAAAGGTCTTTATTTGAAGATTTACAGATATACAGAGAGAAGAGACAGGAAGACCTTCCATGTGCTGGTTCACTCCCTAAGTGGCTACAATGACTGGAATTGAGCTGATCCGAAGCCAGGAGCCAGGAGCCTCTTCCGGGTCTCCCACATGGGTGCAGGGTCCCAAGACTTTGGGCCATCCTTGATTGCTTTCCCAGACCACAGGCTGGTTGGTATGCAGAGTAGCCAGGACATGAAGCAATGCCTATATGGGATACTGGCATGTGCAAGGTGAGGATTTAGCCACTGAGCTATTGTGCTGGGCTCAAAATAATGTTTATTTATTTGAAAGATGAAAGTTTCAGAGAGAGAGAGTTAGAGATCTTTTTCCACTGGTTAACTCTTTCAAGTGGTCACAACGGCCAGGCCTGAGTCAGGCCAAAGGCAGGAGCCAGGAGCTTCATTCAGGTCTCCCACGTGGATGCAGAGACCCAAGCACCTAGGCCATCTTCCTGCTACTTTCCCAGGCACATTAGTGGAGAGCTGGATCAGAAGTGAAGCAATTGGGACTTGAACATATGGGATGATCTTGCTGCGAGCAGCTGCTTCACTTGCCACACCACAGCACTGGCCCCACTCCTCTGCCAACTTCATGTCTTAAATCCATTTGGCTCAAGACTGTCCTTGGTGTGAATTTAAGTTCGTGCTTCTAAATTTAAGTTCGTTTTCTTCTAAAATTTTAAAAAGCCATGTATGTATTTATTTATTTAAAAGAATGACAGAGAGAGGGAAAGGAGATTTTTATCCACTAATTCACTCCCCAAATGGCCACCACAGCCAGATCTGGGCCAGCCTGAAGCCAGAAGCCAGAAATTCCATCCTGGTCTCCCCCGTGGGAGGCACAGGCCCGTGTGCTTGAGCCATTGCTGGCTGCCTTCCCAGAAGCATTAGCAGGGAGGAGCTGGATTGAAACTGGAGCAGCCAAGATTCCAGCTGGCGCTCCAACATAGGATGCTGGTGTTGTACTTAATTTTCTGTGCCACAGTGCCTGCCCCACTTCACTCTTTAATTCAGTGTTCCCTAGATGCCTGGAACAAGCTCCCAAAATTTGTTAGACTAAACCACTTCTGTTTCCTAAAGTTTCCCCCTAAAATTCTCCAAGGCAATCACCAATCACTTCTTAGTCTTCCCTTTTGCTGCATAATCTCCACTCCTGTGATGGGAGAGGCTGGATAGCCCGCTGGTGGGGCACCACATGGTGGACCAGATTCTCATTTGTACTCTGCAATCTTTGTGTGACTGCAGGATGTGACTTTAAGGGGTTTCTTGAATAGCAAACTTCAGATCCCCGGGTGTGGCTGTACCACGCTCGCTCGGCCAGCAGGGGGAAGCATGGAGACATCTCGCAGGTGTTTTCTTCACTTATTCTCACTTTGTCACTCATCTCAGACTGTCCCTTAGTCACTAGGTGACCCCTCTAAGATAAGCTAGGCACGTGAGGTGAGGCAAGGACTCTGCAGCCCTCGGGAAAACTCAGGCAAAGGCTGCCAAGTGCAGTACACAATCATTACTCATTCACTTGCTCCCTACTTGGTCACTGCTTTCCTCCTACAAGCCGGTGCTCCAGAGATGTGGGTGCGGTGTGAGTCAGAGGGACAAGGTCCCTGCCCTCCTAGGGCTTACCTTCTAGTGGGGGGAGTGGCTGATAAACAGGTGCACATAGGGATGTGGGAGGTGTAAGTGCTGTGAACAATGTGGGACAGAAGAAAGAATGTGACAGTTCCCATGTGGGAGCTAGAACACACTTTGAAAAATCACCTAGAGGGACTGGCACAATAGCCTACTGGATAAAGTCCTCGTCTTGAATGCACCAGGATCCCATATGGGCGCTGTTTCTAATCTCAGCAGCCCCACTTCCCATCCAGCTCCCTGCTTGCGGCCTGGGAAAGCAGTTGAGGAAGCCCCAAAGTCGTGGGATCCTATACCCGTGTGGGAGACGTGGAGGAAGATCCTGGCTCCTGGCTTTGGACTGGTGTAGCCCCAGCTGTTGCAGTCACTTGGGGAGTGAATCATCAGATGAAAGATCTTCCTCTCTGTCTCTCCTCCTCTCTGTATATCTGACTTCGCAACAAAAAAATCTTTAAAAATAATAATAAATAAAACAATTCACCTATATATTCATTTGATGGAGAGAGATTATGTAGAGAGAGTGAGCGTGTCACTGGCATGCTCCCCAGATGCTCACAACACCTGGGACTGGGCCAAGCGGAAGCTGGGAGCCAGGAACTCAGTCCAGATCTCCCATGAAGGGTGGCAGGAACCCAGTTACACGAGCCATCATCACCACCTCCCAGGATCTGCATTAGTAGGGAGTTGGAGCCAGGAGTTGGAGCTGGGTACCAAACCTAGGCATTCAGATGTGGGGACCAGGTGTCTTAACCTCAATGCCTGCCTCAGGCTACACCTGAAATGGCAGAGAAGGCAGGAGGACCTGTCTGAGCCTGTGGCAGACCCATGACTATCTGGGGGCACAAAGCAAAGCCAGCTTGAGATGGTATGTAAAATACAGCATCACAATCTCACGGTAAAGTTCCAACTGGGGCCAGAGAGTGTCACACGTGACTCCCTAAACCTGTGTCTGTCACTCCCCAGGACAAACAGCAGCCTCTGTCCCCCAGGGCCACTGAGGGGCTCGAGGTGAGGCCTGCATGGGCAGTGTCTTCTGGACTGGAAGCTACCAGGTGAAGGAGTCTGGTCTGCTCAAATGCTGGTGGAAGTGCTCCAGGCTGAGGGGCAGGAGAGCTGAGCCAGACGTGAGGCAGATGCCGGCCCCTCCCACGGGAGTCGTGATCACCTTGTGCTGCTGCGGGGAGGGGATGGGAGGGAGAGGGAATGCCTCAGGTGCCAGGCATACATGGGGTGGAGAGGGATGGCAGAAGCCCCCAGCTGGTGAAGCACTCTCCCCAGGGGTGCTCATCCAGCCCTGAAACAGCAGAGATGGGCCCCCCGCTGGACCCAAGGGCCATGCCCATGACCAACCCTGCCGGCCTCATCCTCAGTGACCAGCAGCAATAAACAGCATCAGCGGCTGCAGCGGGAGGAGTGAGTGTTTAACAGGCACGCGTGAGGCGCTGGTTTCTCTCATGCTCACGCAGAGCTGAGGGGAGGGGATATTATTGTTGGGCTAAGTTAATCACGGCCTCTGTCAGTACCTTCTCACGAGACAAAAGGGCCCATGGCCAAATCCAGAGTGACTTCATCCTGGCTGGGCCTGGGGATGTGACTGTCCCTCTGCCGACTCCCTACTGCTTTCAGGAAAGAGGGCAGGAGTAAAGGAACAAGTGTTGGTGGGGGACAGATGGCATGTGGTGGGCAGGGTCGCCATCAGCTGCACCCCCCCTTCAGGAGGCTATGTCTAGAGCCAGGCCTGACCCTGCCCCCAGCCCTCCCTCTTCTGTGCACCTTTGAGACCTGTGCAGGTGTCTGCAGGGGACAGGCGGGGCTGGCACACCAGTCGCGGGGGCAGTAGAGGCTGCCCACCCAGGCCAAGTTCCAGGAAAGGGGGCCCTGAGAACAGTCCCGTGGACAGGAAGCTGAGCTGATGCCCGCATCATCAGTTATTCTGAGGGAAGGGGGCTGGTGTAGATGGGGTGTGCAGGAGTGGAGGTGTTGGGGGTGTAGCCAACTCCCCCAGAGTGCAGAAAACACAACTCACTCACTGAATGGGGACACCTCATAGAACCCCTGGGTGCTTTTAAGACACAGAGCTGTCCTGTTCCACCTCCCACCCCCGCTTTTGCACCCAATGAATGTCTTATCTGGTGAATGGAAGTGTCTGTACCCATTAAACACGATCCTGCTGGAGGGAAAGAGGGGCTCAGGGAAGACTAGCCGTAGAAAGGATGAGGGCGGGCCAGGTGGAGGCAGTGCATAGGCATCCGTGACAGCCAAACACCCACGTCTGACTCCCCACACCCTGCTAGACGGGGCACTCCCGCAGGCCAGGCCTCAGCCTTCTGTATCCCCAGTGCCTGCAGGGCACTTGGCGCATAGCAGATGCAATTGGAGGGGCAAAGGGCTCAGCCACTGGAAAGAAGGACGTGTGTTTCGAGGTAAGGCAGGAAGAGGGTATGCCCTGCGGGCCATGGCCAAGGGCTGGGGACTCAGTGGACTCACACTGCAGTGTCCACAGTTTTAGGGACATGGTTTCTGTTGGTTCGCAACCCTGGCTACTTACTGCAGAGGCTGAGAAGTGGGCCTAGGAATGGCACCAGCTGAAAGGTGGGGTGCCGGAGTCCAGCTCCAGCCGAGAGTTCGGAGCTCGGGAAGGGTGCGTGGAGTCGGCGATAAAGAAAGACACAGACACTGACACTTGGTGCGTTCTCACACCAGCCCAAGAAAAAGCTGTCCTTTTTATTTACTCAAAACCTCACAAGCTTCTGCACAAGCAACTAATTATTCTATTTTTACTTCAAGACTAAGGGGGCATGTACAGACATTTGGTCACTCTGTCCGCACTTCAGGGCTAAGCAGGTGTCCCCAGAGATAATTCTTTAAAACACTGTATTCATATTCTTCAAAGCAAGCCATTATTCATTCTTCAACAGTAGCCATGGAGCGGCAGCCAGGACTCCAAGGCCAAGGCACATGCGATTACCTGCTAATCAGTAGTACATTCCTACCACATTTCTATTTTTACATCTTGCCCATTATTCAATGAGAAAATAGTTTACAAGGGAAAAAATATAAATCTAAAAACAAAAATTACCAATATTAAATCCCTCTACAACTATAGACCCTGCAACCCCATAAATAAAACAATAATCAAAAACATTTTCTTTAATAAAAGCATCCTTAATTCCTCTAGCTAAAAATTATAAAAGCGGCTAAAACAGCTACATTTTCTATGCTCCAAAAAATTGCAAAAACAGGCTAGCCTATAAAATAACAATAACTATACTTATTGCCATAGCAATTTCAGCTCTCACTCCCATCACTTGCATTCCCGTGGGTCCACTGGGTGCTACCTGACTGGCCAGGCCCTGGAAAGGAGGCAGATCCGCCTCACCTGTGACCTTCTGTCTTCCTGCTGCCTTCTGGCCTTGAACCAGTCATTATTTTAGGGCAGGGCACTCGTGCAGTGCTCCCAACAGTGGGGCTTCCTGGATACTCTACAGAAAGGTGGGGAGGACTCTCCCTGGGAGCATGGGGACCCTGTGAGCCATCATACAGAGCACCTGGGCTGACCAGGGTCTGCCTGAGAACAGACTGGTGTGACTCTGCATTAAAGACACTCTTGGTCACAAAAGGGGCCTGGTGATGAGTGGGGATGACTGGGTGCTGTCCATCCACCTCAGAGGACATCCCACCTGGCAGGGTACCTCAGTACACAGGCGGGCACTGTTCCAAGCAGAGCTGGGTGTATACGGCACAGTGAGGGTGGTGTGGAAGCAAGGACACAGCTGGGGGCTTGGTGGCCTCTGCCCACTCTGCCACCACCATGCGCCCAACTCCCGGCTTTTTCCTTCCATGTCTTTGCTCACCCCCAAGTTAAGCCCCAGGTCTCCTAAGGCCTCCTCCAGGGACTCTGCGTGTGGGTGAAACTGCAGAGCAGGGAGCTGCAGGAGTGGGCAGGCCAGCTACACAGGGTTGGGGCATCCCCACGACCTTGGGAGTCTGAATGGCCCAGATCTGCATCTTTTCCAAGTTCTTTGCTCAGTAAAAGCTGATTTGGACAAGTAAAGTTAAAAGATCCATTTATTTTACTTGAAGGCAGGGTTAAAGAGGAGAGAGAGAGAGATAAATCTTCCATCAGTTTGTTCACTACCCAAATGACTGCAATGGCTGGAGCAGAGCCAATTCAAAGTCGAGAGCCAAGACTTTCTTCCAGGTCTCCCATGCGGGTGCAGGGACCCGAGACTTTGGACCATTCTCCACTGTTTTTCCCAGACCACAAGCAGGGAGCTGGATGGAAAGTGGAGCAGCCAGGACACAAGCCAGTGCTCATATCAGATTCTGGTGCTGCAGGGGGATTAGCCTGTTGAGCCATGGTGCTAGTCTCCCAAATAAATAGTTTAAACTCCCTTTTTCATCTGTGAAATGGGGAGCAAATGCACTTGGCCTGCAGGGATGTTGTGGGGATTAAGCCAGACAGCAGTGGACAGGTACACATGCATGACGCAGTACAGTCAGTCAATGGGGCTTCTCTTGCCCCGGCTTCTGTTCATTCATTCTGTTCTCCCCATCAAAGGGAGCTTTGCCCTTCTGCATTTACTCCATTTCCACCGAATCCAGATTCATCAGACTGGAGTCAGAGGCTGTCCCCAGCATTCTGCCCATCTGTCCACCTGCTGTGCCTCAGCATGTGAGTCCCAAGCCAACTCATGCCTCCAGTTTGCTCTTCATATACCCACGGGCAGCACCATGGCTGGCCTCTGGCTCTTCCTGTCACCCTTTAGAGCCTGCCCTCCACTCTATGTGGGCTGCAAGTTGCCTTTGTCATCCTGGCTTTCAAAGACTCTGCCCAACACAGGAGCATACCTGGTGAGCCAGTGCCCGCGCAAGGTTGTGAGCATGTGTCCTGCACACCACACACACACACACACACACACGCACATACACACCAGGGTCCTGGGCTCCAGCCCAGGAGGGATCCTGTTGGGAGCTTCTCTGTCCCTAGGAGGTGGCTGCTCCCTGACACCCACACTCTCATCCAGTCCATCCATCGATCGGGCAGGGCCCTTACTGGCAGGGGCAGGGGTAGACTCGGCACTGTGGAATGCGGCTCACCTGGCCTCCTGTACCTTTGTGGGCATTGCCAAACCAATCAGCTTCCCAGAGGGCCACCCTGGCCTGCATGGGCACCAGCCTATACCCTGTGTCACCCTCCTTAGCCCATGGGCTTCAGCTGTCCCTCCTTGAGCAGAAAACTTAGTGGTGACATGAGAGACACGGCAAAGTTGAATGGCAGATGGTAGTTCCTTCAAGTGTCGCCGAGGCACATGGTTGGTGGTTCCTTTAGGTGTCACAGCCCAGGGACATAGCTGCATGGCATCACAGCGAGACCACTCAGCGAGGCTGACCTAGGGATGTATCTGTGTTGCTCAGTGACACATGACCCTGCTGTTTCCCGTGTGTGCGTGCACGCCGATGACAAGGCTTACTTTATGCATTAGACACAGCCAGAGACAACAGTAACTCGGGGCAATGAGAGCAGCATGATCAAAGTTACTTAAAGCACTGGAATTATTTGCTCCTGGCTTTTCCCATCTAATGTTTTCAGATCATGATTGTGCAGAACTGAACCACCTTGGATAAGGCGGTACTTGTACTTTGAAAAGGAGATTCTGATCTGTGAAGCAGACAGGATTTCAACAAGCAATGGTGAGAGCAGGCAGTGGCTCATTTGGTCCAAGATGTAGGCCAACAGCAGCGTAACGAAACAGTCCAGGATGAGGAGGGGGAGAGAGGAGGGCAGAGGGGACCGAAGGAGAGTGGAGAACCATGCCCGTGGGTGGCTGTGGGGCTGGCGGGAAGCCGAGAGAGACTGTGCCTCCTCCAGCCTGGCAGGGAGTGACAGCAGCTGGGAGGAATGTGAGAAAGAAAACACACAGACTCCACCACCTCTGGCTGATGAGGAGTTTGAGCCGCAAAAGAATAACCCACAGGCCCTGCTGCGTCCCCGCCCTCTTGGGGTAGCCCCAAGATGCCAGCCCACAAAAGATCCTCTCTCCTCTGTGCCAAGCCTCTCCCTGTTCCAGGGGCCTCCTCCTTTCTCCCCAAAACCCCCGCTGGCCAGCTGGGGCCTGAGAGTCTGGGGAGGGGCACGGTGGGAACTGGGGCGCAGGGAACAGCTGCACATTCAATAGCACCCCATCTCCTGTGTGAGGCGGGAAGGGGCCCAGGTGGCTTCTGAGATAAGCCAGCTGGAGGTTCAGGAGGGAGGTGGGCAATGGGCAAGCCTGTCCTGTTTGTCTCCTTCAGTGGAGGGCACAGACCAGAACCAAGCAGGGTTCCATTTGCAGGAGATGCCCAGGCCAGCCAGGCTGGGGGTGTCACGTCCTGCCTCATTCATTCTTTCTGATCAGTTCCTGCAGAGGAGGTGTTAAGCCTCAGGGGAGTGGGAAAATTGAAGACTGGAAAACTTTAGGGAGCTGATTGAGGCTGGGAGTGAAACCCTTGCCTTCCTGACCTTAAATCAAGTTAACTTGTTTTGCCTCTGCAGCCACCCTCTTCGGGGGGCACTGTCTGAGCTCCCACGGCCCCTCTACCTTCCCTCGCACTGTGGGGACAAGCAGGACGTCAAGGGCTGCGCGAGATGGCAGCCATCTAAGGCTGGTGGCTGCTGCCATCTAGATGAATTAAATAAAAATCTAAACTTCAACTCCTGGTGGGCTGTACCAACCCCCACGCTGGCTGGTCCCGCTGATGGCTCCTTAGCACCCAGCTCTGATACGGAACCTTCCTGCAATGCCACTGTACCAGGCTGCAGGTGGAGGCTGGCCAGGAGGTAGAGAATGGGAGGGCTCAAGCAGGAGACAGCTGACTTTAGGAGGAGACAGGAGATCTGGAGTCTGGGTGAGGGGTCAGGGGTCAGAGGTCAGCCTGGGGGAGGAGGGCCGGGCCTGCCTGCCACCCAGCCTCCTCCCTCCGATACTGGTCCTCTCTCGGTGGCAATACCAGGGAGCAATTAACTGGCCCAGGGTGTGGCCAGAGCCAGGGCTGGAGCCCAGGGAAGGAAACTGTCATCTTCCTGGCTACTCCCAGGCAGGGTTCCGGGGCTCCAACCTCGGAGACCCACAGCGTGCTGGCCTTCTCCCGGTCAGACTCAAGCCGGCTACAGCTTCCTGTTCACTCATCAAGGCCAGGGAGCCAGCTAATGGGCTGCAGGGCCCCCACCTTCCCCATTAGCCTCATTAGCCTCTTGCTCACCCCCAAGGCAGGGCCACTGTGGTGGGGAGGAACAGTGAGTAACTGCGCCAGGCCTCACCCCTCCGGCTGGTTGTGGAGCCCTACACACCTGTTCCTGGAAGGACAAGGTCAGGGACCCGGGTTTCCAGCTTTTGAGCGGGAAAAGCTTCACTCACCCTTGGGGCAGGGAAGCAGGTGTGTGGCAGGCCAGTACCTAGGCAATGTAGGCAGGGGGCAGAGGTTCATAAATGATGAGGTTTCTGGGAAACAGGCAGGGACCAGCACCCCGATGGGGCTGTGGGATATGGTGGGCTGGGGGTTGGAGCAGGTGCCCAGTGCAGAAGGGGAAGCTGAAATGTATATAACTAGAGACAGAGGAGGCTGCGGGAGTCAGATTGAACCTGATGGGGCAGGGAGCAGAACAGCCACAGTGGGCAGCTGTGGAGCAGAGTGCCTGGTTCCGGGTTAGGCAACTGGGAGCCAGGAGAGGCACGCAGGTGGCAGGATCGGCAGGGCCAAAGGGGCCCACACAGCAGCCGCGGCTGCTGCTGAGTAGGCAGATGCTCCAGTGCCGATTACTTCAGCTCCTCCCGGCCACGCCAACTTCCCTGGGGCACCATCCCCTCCGCCCCTCCTCCCCTGCCCACTGTGACTCCTGCCCAGAGAATGTCCAGCCCTGGCATAAAGGCCCCGGGTGTCCAGCAGCTGTTCTCAGTCGGAAGGCCACCCGGACCACAATGAGCTCCTCTCAGGCACCCCGGATGGGGCGTGTGGGAGGGCAAGGGATGATGGTGGCGGCACTGCTGCTGGTTGCCCTCCTCCTACCAGGTAGGCAGCTGTGGGCCCTGTAGGGCTAGGGACTGAAAGATGCCACCCAGGGGCTCCAGGTACCTGGGAGGCAGGGCTCACAGAGGACCCAGCTGGGGCAGGGGTTAGGGGCTCTGTAGTCTGAGCCTAGGGGTCTACTCCCCTTAGGCAAGTTCCTTCCGGTTTCTGAGCCTCAGTCTCTGAAACTGTAAAATGGGGCAATAGTAACATCTGTCTGCTGTGCTTGTGGGCTCAGAGTAAAGCAGGTAAGGGGCCCTTGTTTAGAACATTCCAGGAGGTATGTAATGTCCGTGGCTGCTTCATTATGACTGCTGCTGCTGTTGTGGTTGCAATATTGGGCTGTTGCTCAACAGTAGCTTCCACCACCATTTTTAGGGCCCTTTCAATGTGCCAGCTGGCGCACTGAGCACTCTGAATGTGTTAGCACGAGGGCTCATTAGAGAGCACGGCGAGCAGAGCCGTCATTCCTGCCCACACAGAAGGACCCTGAGGTTAGGAAAAAGGCTCAGAATCAGTGGCAGGGTTTAATTCCACTGCAGAGCCCTGGGGATTTTGCAACTGGGGGTGGTTCCTGCGACCTCCTGCTTGATTCTGTGTGCTGGTGGAGAACAGAGTGCCATGGGCTCAAGGAGCAGAGGTAGAGGGGCATTTGGTTAGACCCTGTGCAGAGGTGTGGGTGGGGTCAGAGGTTGGTGTGCAGGTGTCGGTCCAGGCAGGGTTTGCTGGTGGAGCATATAAGGATGAGCTTCAAGGATGGCCCACAGTTTCCTAGGTTTGGGGTTTTATAAGCGTCTTCCTGGTAGACTGCGATCTCATTTAGTCTTCCCAGTAAGATGGGAGGAAGATGGGACAAAGTCACTGCGACTTGCTGGTGTGTGGCTCTGCCCACAAACCTTGTCACCTGACGCCCAAATGAAAGAATCAAGAAGCAGGGCCGGGACTAGGTGAGCTGGGGCGTGGGAGTGGAGGGTCAGTAAGGCAAGCAGTGGCTCCCCTGCTGAGGGGCAGTGAAGCCAACAGAAGCTGGGTTTGGGCAGGTATGGGTAGGGAGAGGCGAGCTGATCTTGGCCAGTGGCCTTTGCCAAGCAGGACTGTGGGCCGGTGTCCCTGGGCTGGACCAGCCGGGCAGGGCGGCTCAGGGTGCGGCGTCCTGTTGCACTGGTACCAGCAGGTTCTGAAGCAACAGGTGGTTTCTCTCACCTCCTTGCTCCTGCCCTGCTCCACCGGCACATCCAGCACTGAGACAGGAAGCAGCGCCTGGGCTCTGACGGGGCACCTGGGGACATAGCCTTCTCCTCAAGTACCCCAACAACTGTGTCACCTCCTTTGTCCCCGGATCCTCTTTCCCCAGTGTCTCCTTTGTATTTTTCTGCCTGTTCCAGCCACGGCTTCGTTCCCTTTTATTTTCTGCTTGCTCCTTTAAAGCTTCCCGCTTTGGAGTCCTGCTTCCTATGTTTCTCGTGGAGCTTAACCTCCTTGTCCTACCCAAGCCCTGACCCCCAGCCCAGAACAATGACACTGTCCTTGGGACAGAGCCACCAACTTGTCCTTCTTTGTCCATCTCCGGTTCTCCCTGGGTTGCCATTCCCACGAGAGATCAGGGCCCGCAGTCCGGGCTGGAAGGTGAGAGAGAAAGTGGAGGCTTTCTGACCCTTGCTGATCATGACTTTCTTCCCAGGGGCCTTGGCTAAGAGCATCGCCGCCTCCTTAGACCCCTGTAAAGACCCCACACGCATCACTTCCCCCAATGACCCCTGTCTCCGTGGCAACGGTGGCTCCAGCAGCTTCAGCAGCCACAGTGGCTCCAGCGGCTCCAGTGGCGGCTCCAGTGGCAGCTCCAGTGGCTCCAGTGGCGGCTCCAGCAGTTCCAGCAGCTTCATCTCCAGTAGCTCCAGTAGCCACAGCAGCCACAGTGGCTCCAGTCTCTCCAGTGGCAGCGCCGGCACCGCCGGCACCGCCCAAGGCGGTTCTCCGGGATCCCTGTTGTTTAAGCCAGGAACAGGGTATTCCCAGAGCAGCTACTCCTCGGGATCTGGCTCCAGCCTGCAAGGTGCATCCATCTCCTCCCAGTCAAGCAGCATCAGCTCCCAGTCGGGCAGCATCTTCTACCAGCCAGGTCAAGGTTCCGCTCTGCCGACCAACGACGAGGCCTCTCGCACCATCCAGTCGGGACAAGGCCAGTCCTCTGTGATCTCCAGCAGCTCCAGCCAGCATCCGTGCAGCTCCAATGTCCCTGACTCTCCTTGCAGCGGTGGCCCTATAGTCTCCCACAATGGCCCCTACATCTCCAGCTCCCATTCTGTGTCAGGAGGAAAAAGGCCCGTGGTAGTAGTGGTAGAACAGCATGGGTCTGGGGGCCCCGGGGGACTTCCAGGTGCCCCTTGTAGCAATGGCGGCCCCCCAGGAAAGCCCTGCCCCCCCATCACATCTGTGCAGTCTTTTGGAGGCTACGAGGTGGTAGGAGGCTCTTCCAACAGTTACCTGGTCCCAGGCATGACCTACAGCGGAGGCAAGATCTACCCCGTGGGCTACTTCACCAAAGATAACCCTGTCAGGGGCTCTCCAGGGGCCCCCTCCTTTGCGGCCGGACCTCCTATCTCTGAGGGCAAGTACTTCTCCGAAAACCCCATCGTCTCTAGCCACAGCTCATCCAGCTCCAACACCTACCAGTCGGGTGTGTCCTCAGCTGCCCTGTTCCAGCCAGTGGGTTCCGGTGGTGTCCAGCCATGTGGGGTTGGTTTCAGTGGTTCCCAGGGGCCCTGCTCTCCACCAGGTTCTAGAACCCATATCAGTTCAGGTGTTTCCAGCAGCTCTAGCTCATCCTACCATCCCTGTGGGGATGCCTCCCAGGGGCCTTGCTCCTCGCCCAGCTCGGGCTCCTTGCGTGGCGGTTTGGGCTCCCAGTCTGGAGGCACCATAATCCTGCTGCCTTGTGGCAGCAAGTCCGTCCCATCTGGTTACCCCTGTATCTCTGTCTCTTCCTCCACCTTGAGCGGGGGTCCCAACGGTGCTCCCCAGCCTGATCCCTCTGCTGGGGCCAAACCCTGCGGCCCCAAAAGTGCTGGGAAAATTCCCTGCCGCTCCATCCGGAACCTCCTGGCCCGAGTGAAACCTCTGGGGCCCCAGCTGGCTGACCCTAAAGTCTTCCTGCCCCCGGAGGGGCCCCTTAGCGACAGCCCCTAGGCCAGCTCTTGCTCAAGGCAAGTGAGGGCAAATACCTTTGCACACATGCCACCTCCCGGCTGGGAGACACTCGGGTCCCAGGCACACAGTTAGCTGTTTCCCTTCTCCCTGCCGCGGACTGCTCTGCTCTGTCTGCACCCTCACCCCCACTGCCCCCAGTGCCCAGGGTTGCAGACTCTTATCACCTCTTCTTTCTTCATCTTCCAGGATGGAAACCCTCAATTTTCTGTTCTCATTCCCTCCTCTTCCTGTTCTGATTTCCACCTCACAGCAGTGCCTGCTCTGGCAGGCCACACGAGCACTCCCCTGCTCCAAGGAGCCCCAGTGGTTGACCCCACCTACTCAGGTTCTCCTTGGGAAACCCCTGAACCCCTCACAGTACCTCTGCTGCTTAGACCAGCCATCTCTTCTCCTCCTCCTGTGCCAAATACAGCAAAGCTCAGGCTGTATTCTGGAAACAACTACCGTTCACCGACTTCTCTTGGCCATCTGGTCAACCAACCCATGGAGTGGGACACTGGATCTTTATTCCAAGACCATGTCCAGCCTCCACGGTGATGTTCACCACAAAGTCACTGTTTCCTGCACATCCCTCCCCTCCCAAGGTTGTTCTCTATCTCAGCCCCCTTCCTCCCTGGCTGCCAATTCTCTCAATGCTTCATTGTGGGCAGAGGAAGGAGCAGGCTCCCACTCTGGATACCGGACAAGTGGTTCAAAAAAGTATGAATTCACCCTAGACTTTCTTTTTTTTTTTTTTTTTTTTTCCTTTTTGGAGCCCTGGGCTCCCCTGGAGACCTAGATGGTACTCCTCCTGGGCCTCTCAACGCTCCCAGGTTCCCCTCACTCCACCTTTTCATTTGTATGTTGGCCTCACACCTAGTATTGCTCTCACACCTACAGCTCCTCCTACGAAGGAGGAAAACAATAAATCCTTGTGGAAAAAAAAGCAGAGGTTGCCTGGTCTTGCATGCCTTTCCTCCCACCTCTCCCTCTCCCTGCCCCAGGGAGTCCTCTCTCTCCTCCTTCCTCTACATAAAGCTCTCATCACCTCCTCCCCTTCCCCAGCCGGGTTCCCTGCCCTGGGACCATCTGTGTCCCTCACCTTCCAGGTACCCTCCTCTCTGAGAGTTCCATGTGCCGATTTCCAGGGTTTCTGGAACAACTGGAAGCCTGGCAAGGCTGGGCCACAACAGCTCACGCAGGATTCCTGGTGGCTGAGTAGCAGCCTGGGTGGGTGTTGTACCAGGAGCTGGGGGCGTGGAGAGCAACAGAGGCTGGGAGCCAAGCAGGGAGCGCAGTCAAGCCTGGTGACTCAGCGGCTTGCATGGCAAGGTCTTGGTCCACAGCAGCACCCAGTCCACAGCGTCCTCTCCACGGCCACACTGCGGCACACCTGACCTTCAACTGTGGCTCTGGCTGAAGAATAACATGGCTGGCAATGCCTCCAGGGGAGAAGGGGTGGTGGCCTCCAGACAGAGGAGAGAAGATGCCAAGTGAAGGGAGGGCCCCTCCAATGACATCCTGGAGACAGGGAGCAGGGAGGCTGAGGCTGAGGATGGCCAGCATCCCCAGAGGGCAGAATGGGCTGTGCTTGACTCTGTAGGGAGGGCCTCTCCCCAAGTCCAGGCCCTCTCTCAGCACCCCTTCTTCCCCAAGCAACCCTCTCCCCTGCACCAATCAGTCCTGCTTCTGTTCTCACGGTCCAGTGTCTGCTCCCTGGCAACAACCAAGAGCAGGGGTGGATGGGGAATGCTCTTGGAGGTGGGAACTCCTCTAGTCTGGTGTGAAACAGGTTCAAAGCTTTTGCAAAACCAGTGATGTCACCCAAAAATGTCACTGGTGGCCACCTATCGGCCAGCTGCTGAAGGAAACTCCTCACCTTCTAGGAAGCCACCAGCAGGGGCTGGGGGTGAGGGAGTCAGCGAGCAGGCAAGGGGGCTCACAGGGGCCACCAGCAGCAGTGGAGAAAGCAAGGCCATCAGAACACCTTTCTATTTTACGTTTTTATTTAAAAAATATCTTTTAGAGAGAAATGTGTTTATGTATTTGAAAGGCAGAATGATAGAGGCACAGAGAAAGAGGAGAGAAATAGGGGCAAAGAGATGGAGAGAATTATTTACTGGTTCAATCCCCGATAGTCACAATGGCTGGGGCTGGGTGAGGCCAAAGCCAGGAGCCAGGACCATCAGGGTCTCTCACAGGGGTGGCAGGGACCTAAATATTTGAGCCACCCTTTGCTGTCTCCCAGGTGCATTAGCAGAGTTGGATTGGAAGTGGAAGCCAAGACTCAAACAGGTATTTTGATACAGGGAGTTGGTTTAACCCACCATGCCACAATGATGGCACCCATTAAAATACTTAAAAATTGTTTCCTTATGGGCCTGACGCTGTAGCGTAGTGGCTAAGGTCCTTGCCTTGCACACTCCAGGATCCCATATGGGCACTGGTTCTAATCCTGGCAGGTTCCATTTCCCATCCAGCTCCCTGCTTGTGGCCTGGGAAAGCAGTCAAGGAGGGCCCATAGACTTGGGACCCTTCATCCACAAGGGAGACCTAAAAGAAGCTCCTGACTTCAGATTGGCTCAGCTCCAGCCATTGCAGCCACTTGGGGAGTGAATCAACGGAGGGAAGATCTTCCTCTTTGTCTCTTCTCCTCTGTGTATATCTGAGTTTCTAATAAAAATAAAAATAAATCTTTTAAAAAAATGTTTCTTTATTTCAGAGGAAACACACACAGGCACATAGAAAGAATTTCTATTGGTTGACTCATTCCTTAAGCGTCCCAGGTTGTCAGTGTGCCAGTCCAAGCCAGGATCTCAATCAGGCAAGGAGCCCAACTACCTGAGCTGTCATTACCACCTAACCAGACCCACACCGGCAGGAAGCAGGACTCAGGAGCTGGAGGAGGCACTGAGCCAGGCACTGCAGTGGGACATGAGTGTCCTAACCAGCATCTTACAGGGAGGCCAAATGCCCACCTCTAAAAACAGTTTGTTATATTAATTTTTTTAAGTTTGGCAGATGACCCTTATTGAGCTTACTCACCTGGGTGGAAATAATGCCTGCACAAAACCAAAAGTTTGTTACAGTAATTTCTACATCACAACTAAAATCCAGTTTTTTAAAAAACAGTCAACTCATTCAAAACCCACTACCTCAGAATCAATAGCTTCTTTGAAGCCACCATCACACTTACATATGATTAAGACTTGAACACAAAAATTTGATTTGGAAAGCCAATTAAACTTCTAACTTGCTCAAATAGAATTACAAACAAGGCAAAATTGTGTTTTGCACAGAGATACAGTCCATTGGAATCACCAACAATGGACAGAGTATTAGAGTCCTGAGATAATAAGGAATCCAGGCATCCTTTAGATGGTCTCTGTTGTCCTTTTTTCCCAGTCAGTGCCTTTGTGGCTGTGTGGGATAACACGACCACCAGCAACTGTAGCCTTGATGAGAAAGTCCAGTTCTTCATCTCCACAAATAGCCAGTTGCACGTGACGCTGGGTAATGTGTTTTGCCTTTAAGTCTTTTGATGTGTTTTCTGCCAGCTCAGGTACTTCTATGGTGAAGTACTGCAGGATGCTTGCACTGTACACAGTGGTGGTCACAGCCATCCATGGCTGATCGTCCTGGATTTCAAGTGTCGGGGAATGCAACCTACCAGGAACTGCAGCCCGGCTCTCTGCGAGCAGGGAACTGCCTTTGTGCTGGCCTTTCTGGAGTCCTTCTTAGTCTTACTGCCAGCCATTTTGAAATCTGCTGAAGCTCAACCGTGCAAAGCAGAGAAACGATCTTATACTTCCCCGCTCCCCCTGCCAGTGAGACCCCAACCACCGACTCCTCCATCACACCATGATTCAAAGTACATTCTTACATTAATTTCAAACGTGTTTGTACTTGCTCTTTTTCTGCTGCTGTGACTAAATATTTGGGGCAGGGTAATAAAGAGAAGAGCTTTGCTTAGCTCACCCTCCTGGAAGTTCAAGAGCATGGGGCTGCTATCTGCTCAACTGTGGTGGGAGTCCGTCGGCTGCATCACCACCTTGTGATTACAATACGGAGGAAGCATGTTCCAGAAGGAGATACCCTGTGTCCAGCCAGGAAGCCAGAGGCCTTGGGGGTCAGCTTGCATCTTCACTGCAACTTACCCTCGCAAAAACTGACTCAGTTCCAAGACCGCCATCAACCCCCACAGTGACGCACCTGCACTGGGCGCCAGTGATTCGCCACTTATCAGCTTGGTCACAGCGGCAACCAAGGCTCAGCACATGACCCCTTGGGGACACACTGAAATAACCTCCAAACCACAGTCATCATTTAAAAGTAGGCAAAGTAGTTCATGAGTCTCTAGTCTCCCAACACCTATGAGCACACCATAGCCCTATCACCCTGACCTTACCTGTGGCTCTGTAACTCTTACTTTAGGTGGTCATGACAGACCACTTGTGGTGAACAGAACTGTGCTGCCCAATATAATCCCTGGAATTTGTAAATTGCCTAACAAAGGAAATTGGGATTGCAGCTGGAATTAAGGTGTTAGCCTACCTTAACATAATAAGATTATCCTGGATTATCTGGGTGGGCCCAGGATAATCACAAGTGTAGACTTGGGAGGCAGCAGAGGGCATGAGTGACAGCAGGGGAGAACCTGTAGTTCTGGGGTTTGAAGATGGAGTAAGGGGTCCCTGGTCCAGGAACTCAGGTGCCTGTGGAAGCTGGAAAAGTCAGAAGGAGTGAGAAAGATACGGGGATGCCTGGAGTAGGTTGCTGGGGTCCCCAGAGGAGGGTAAAGATTCTAGAGTGTCTGCTGGAGAGAGAGAGAGAGAGAGAGAGAGAGAGAGAGAATGGGGCCACTGAGACCCCAGAGGGGAAGGTGCTCCTAAGCCCGGTGCATGGAGCCTAGGAGGGGTAAGGCTTTCCCCTACCTCCCCACACACCCCTGGTGTGAGCTGTGAGCCAGGACACCTGTGTCAAGAAGGGCCCTGGAGCTCAAGGAAAGGAGCCAGGTGGGGAAACACCCAGCTTCCTCTGGGACATTCAAGTGGCACCTGTTGTCACAGACCGAATCAGGAATGAGGGAGGAAGGAGGAGATTCATTGTCCCCACAACCACTGGCCCAGCCCGTTCCCACTGTCCCCCGCCCCACTGACTGCATAAAGAGGCCGGCAGGAGCCCAGCGGAGATGGAGATGCCAGAGCTGAGCAGGATGCTGGGCTGGGTGGCAGGGAGCCTAGCTCCGTTGGGCCTGCTACTGGTCTGTCTTCATGTCCCAGGTATGGAGGTCAGGCCCGGCTCCCTGAACAGGAGGGTGCTGTGGTCCCCCTAGGGAACTAGATTGAGGAAAAGGCATAGGGTCCATGCTTGGGGTTCTGTGGGGAATAGGCATCAGGCTAGAGGGGTGAAGAGACCCAAGGGTGGTGGGGTGGAGCCTGGGAGACACTGGCTACCCTGCCTTCCCCGCCTTCCCCTGTCCCCAGGACTCTGCGCCCGGAGCATCAGCCCCATGGAGGAAAAAGTCTCACACAGCCTAGGGACCAACTTGCCTCTGCTGGGACAACCACCCTTGACTGGCGCCTCCAACTCTGGACACCCTCAGTTCCCTGGAGCTGAGCCTGCATCCCATGACATGGCGAGCTTCCTTGTGGCAGGAGGTTCTGGGGTGCAGAAGTGGCCCCCATCCTGGGAGCTGCAGTCATGGCCGCCGGAGGACCCCTGGCAGATGATGGCTGCTGCGGCTGAGGACGAGGAGGGGCAGGAGCTGCCCGAAGCACTGTCCTCCATGTCCAGTGCTGGCATGTTGCCCCTGCAGGCCGCTGCACACTCCCTGCTGGGACAGGACCTTGAGCCCGGGCGGCTACCCTTCCTGAGTTGGCTGGGAGCCCAGAGAGAAGGCCTTGCCCAACGCCCCTTCTGGTCCCTCATCCACAAGCTTCTGGGAGGCCACTCCTGGGGAGCCTTGAATCCTGCTGTGTCTTGGGGAATTGGAGGTCTCGGGACTGGGTGGGGAACAAGGCCTGTGTCACATCCTGCGGGAACCTGGGGTATCAATAATCAATTCCCAGGCAGCAGCTGGGGAAACACCAATCCATACCCAAGCACCATCTGGGAGAATATCAATCGGTACCCAGGAAGCATCTGGGGGAAGATCAACCGGTACCCAGGTAGCATCTGGGGGAACAATAATCGGTACCCAGGTAGCAGCATTTGGGGGAACAATAGCCGGTACCCAGGTAGCAGCATTTGGGGGAACAATAGCCGGTACCCAGGTAGCAGTTGGGGGAATAATAATTACTTGTCTCCCAGAGGTGTCCGTCCTCCTGGCTCTTCTTAAACCATCCCAGCTGGCTTCTCCATCCTCCAGATTCCAGGTTGTAGGGGATCAGTACACACTGCAAGCCAAAGACTGAGTTGGAAGCCTAAGAAGGGAGTCCTGCACCCCTCCTGTGCCCTCCCACTGCCACTGGTACAAGTCAGGTGCAGCCCATGTAGCACCTAGTCTTTCATACTGCCCCTCTCCGTGCCTCCCTTGCTGAGCTCCAATAAAACACATGCATATTTTATCAATGTGGCTTCTTGATGTCTGTGTTTTGGGGGTACAAACTGAGGTCTCCCTTCACAGGTCACTCCCCCAGTGTCCTCTGCAGATACTGCCCTGTCTTACCTCACTCCAGTCTTTGGTAAAGAGCCCCAGTGTTTGCTGGTAGACCCAGTGGTCTCACCCTTGTCCGATTGGACAGGGAGCTGGCTCCAGAATGGCCCTGGACCAGCAGAAGGGTACGGAAGGCTGCTGGAGGACTCGGGATGGCACGTACGGCAAGCGGGCAGGATAATGTCTAGGAAGCGGGTGTGAAGGCTGGCACAGACACCTCCTTGGCCTCCCCAGGGCCGTGGGATCAGGCCACATCCCACTCTGTGCATCTTTCCCTCAGAAGGTGAAGCCCCTGGGAAGCAGGGATGTCTGGGTCTCCTCTGCGCCTGCGCCACTTAGAGCCGCAGCCTCTGAGTCTAAGTGAAGGAGCACAAGGAGGCAGCACCGGGGAGCCCACCTTCTCCCCTGTCACTCCCAGGATGGCTCTGGCTCTTCCTTTGGTGGCTCTGTTGTCTCTCTGCCTCTCCATGGCCTCTCTGGGGCTGGGCATCCTCCTGTGGGAGCTGCAGCGAGGTGGAGGTCAGCTTACGGAGGTGCAGGCAGCAGCGAGCGGGAGTAGGCAACAGGTGACTCCATTTCCTGGCTCTCTTTTCCCCTTGCCCTGACTTCACTGTTGGGCCCAGGTGTGCACACCTTCTGCACACCCTGGCCTCACACCTTAGGACCTGTGGAGTTGGGCAGCTTGTGGGAGAGGGGACAGTAGGGTGGGGGACAGTGCAGGGTGGGAAGCTCCTGCTCAGGTGTGTCTGCTCCATCCTGTGCTTGGGAGTTCCTCCGGGTACCCTGTTCCCACCAGCCTGCTGTCTGCTCCTGTTCCCATCAGCAGCCATGGTCACACCCTCAGCTGTCATCACAACCTCCACACCCCATTCTGCTCTTCCTGGGTCTCCTTCAGCTCCCCGTTCAAGGACAGAGCTGGGGTTTCAGAAGCTGCTCCTTCCATAAGCCCTGCAAGGACACTGACCTGAACAACTGCCATGTGAAGGACCCATCTGAATTCTGAACTTCAGCACAGCTCAATTCCCCTTGGTCTTGGGCGGGTGGTTGTGGCAGAGGTGCAGCAACTGTTTCCTCAGCCCCTCGCCCTGGGTCCCCTAGCCCCCTTCTCTGTACTTGGCCTCAGATTAATGCGGTTGCTTTTGACAGCCCTTGCCTGGCCTTACGTGAGCCCATCTCTCCCGAATCCCACTGCCACAAAGTGGGACGTGGTGAGCTGAGGAGCTCAGCGCAGACATGGCCTGGGAAGACAAAACCCACACTCCACGATGCCCCTTCGTCCTCCATCCCAGCCTGTAAAGCCAGGTCCTCCCCTTTCCTCCTGGGACACCCTGTCAGTGCTTCAAGGACACTTGGATGCTTCTCTTTGAAGTCTGTTACTTTCAAGACCTTATTAAGCAATTAGCACCTAAGCATTAAGCAGTTTGCCTCTGTTCACATACCACTTACAAAAATGAATACAAACTTACTGACTTCATAAACCAAACTTCAAACATGAACTATTGATTTTAGACTTCAGCTCAAATTAAGCATTTCATTACAATGTCATGTTTAATATGAATTTCTGTTGCTTCTTTAAATGTCTTACACTTTCTGAAGCAAACAGATGCAAAAATTACTATAATGATTATGTAACCAACTAGCACAGCTGATTTACATGTGCCATCTCCTGCCCCACCCCAGCCCCAGGAGGCCACTGGCCTGCCCCCTGCTCTGCACAGTTCATGCACCGTGACGGACTAACATGGCAGGTGGCCTCTTGTGACTGCTTCTCTCCTCTAGTCCAGGTTCTCGAGGCTCAGGCAGCCGTCGTTCATCCCTGTTCATTGGTAAGTTCGTGTCTATCCATTCCTACTAGCTGTGATTTCTCCATTGCCTCGCCAACGCTTGTCATTACCTGTCTTTGTTAGACTAAAGATACGGAGAATAAAACCTTTCAGGCATGCATCTTTCACATAAATTTTAGAATTTTACAGCTTATTTTCTCCTGCCAACATAACATACAACATTCTCTTGAGCAACACTACACGATACATTTTTTAAATGTTAATTTTTTTTTTTTTTTATTGGAAAGGCAGATTTACAGAGAGAAACATCTTTGATCCACTGGTTTATTCCCCAGATGGCCACAACAGCTGGAGCTCAACCAATTCAAAGCCAGGAGCCAGGAGTTCCTCTTGATCTCCCAGATGCATATAGGGTTCCAAAGCTTTAGGTCATGCTCAGCTGCTTTCCCAGGATACAAGCAGGGAGCAGGATGGGAAGTGGAGCAGCAAGGACAGGAACTGGCATCCAAACGGTATCTGGTACTTACAGCTGGAGGCTAGCCTGCCCATTACATAATCTGTTCTTTTGCTATGGTATATTGACTTGATTTATTAGCATTACTAAGTATTATTGTTATGCATTTTTATTAGTATTTTATTAGAATTAGTTGGATGCCCTAGATGTGTGTAACCTGTAGAATAAAGAATTGGATTGGGGTCCGGCACAATGGCAAAGCGGCTAAAGTCCTTGCCTTGAACGTAGGATCCTATATGGGCCCTAGTTCTAATCCCAGCAGCTCCACTTCCCATCCAGCTCCCTGCTTGTGGCCTGGGAAAGCAGTTGAAGATGGAACAAAGCCTTGGGACCCTGCACCTGCATGGGAGACCTGGAAGAGGTTCCTGGCTCCTGGCTCTTGGCTTTGGATTGACGCAGCTCCTGCTGTTGCAGTCACTTGGGAAGTGAATCATCGGATGGAAGATCTTCCTCTCTGTCTCTCCTCCTCTATATATATCTGACTTTTAAATAAACATAAATAAATAAATCTGAAAAAAATTGGATTGAGTTGGTTAACTGCTTTTTAGCTATTCTTTTGGTTCTGCTGTGAGTAATTTGACCTGAAAAGATGAAAGCAACCTGTGTTTACTGCAGCCAGTGTGAGCATGAACAGGGTGGGAGAGGGAGGCAACTGGGAAAATACAAAATGAGACAGACGCATGATGAAAGAGTGGGGGCAGGTGCAATGGTTCAAGTGGCTGATTCACTGCCTGTGAATGTCAGCATCCCACATGGGCAGTGGTTTGTGTCCCGGCTGCCCAACTTCCATTCAACTCCCTGTATAGGACCCGGGAAAGTAGTGAAGCATGACCCAAGTCCTTAAGACCCTACACCCACGTGGGAACCCCTGAAGAAGCTCTTGGTTCTTGGCTCTGAATTAGCTCAGCTCCAGCCATTGCGATCATTAGGGAAGTGAACCAGCAGATGGAAGATCTTTCTTTCGATCTCTTCTCTGTGTGAATCTGCTTTTCCAATGAAAATAAATCTTTTTTTTTTTCTTTAAAGACTGTAAGAACAGGCCCGGCAAGATAGCCTAGTAGCTAAAGTCCTCACCTTGCAGGTGCCAGGATCCTATATGGGCATCAGTTCTAATCCTGGCAGCCCTGCTCCCCATCCAGCTCCCTGCTTGTGGCCTGGGAAAGCAGTCGAGGATGGCCCAAAGCCTTGGGACCCTGCACCTGCATGGGAGAAACAGAAGAGGCTCCTGGCTCCTGGTTTCGGATTGGCACAGCTCCGACTGTTGCGGCCACTTGGAGAATGAATTATCGGATCATTTTCCTCTCTGTCTCTCCTCCTCTCTGTATATCTGACTTTCAAAAAATAAATAAGTAAGTAAAAAGACTGTAAGAGCAAGGTAACCAGAGGGATGCTCCCTTTCTCTGAGGAAGGAGGGCATCCTAGAAGGTTTCTTGCCTCAATCTTTTATTGAAGTGCCTAGGGAGTCAAATTGCAGGAATTGATGCAGTACATTCTGTGATAGGCAGGTCCCATATTGTTGCTAACCAGACAATGCCTGATGATAAGGAAGCAACAGCATGGCCAAGTACAGAAGTCAGTATACGATTATCTCAAGGATATTTTGCTTTCCTGTTTAAATAGTTATTTATTTTTATTAGACAGGCGGATCAGGGCCTGGCACCATGGCCCAGTGGCTTAAGTCCTCGCCTTGAACGCGCTGGGATCCTATATGGGCACTGGTTCTAATCCCGGCAGCACCACTTCCCATCCAGCTCCCTGCTTGTGGTCTGGGAAAACAGTCCAGGACAGCCCAAATCCTTGGGTTCCTGCACCTGCATTGGGAGACCTGGAGGAAGTTCCTGGCTCCTGGCTTCAGATTGGCACAGCACCAGCCGTTGTGGTCACTTGGGGAGTGAATCATCGGACAGAAGCTCTTTCTCTTTGTCTCTCTTCCTCTCTGTATATCTGACTTTGCAATAAAAATAAATAAATCTTTTTTTTAAATGGTGGAAATGGTAATTTAAGCTTACAGTCAACAAAAGGGTGGGAAAAATGCATCAGAAGGCCAGAACAATAATCCTGTCTCCTTGCTTAGGATAAAACAAACAGCCATCAGAAGGGTGTGGTGGTAACTTCTCTCCATTCTCATGATAAAACTAGGATCTCAAAAGGGTGGAAAGGCACTCTTGTCATGCTAAAAACACCTTCTGAGAAGCAGCAATTAAACAATTTTTTTTAATTGGAAAGACAGATTTACAGAGAAAAAGAAAATATCTTTCTTCTACAGAGAGAAGCAAGATCTTCCATCTGCTGGTTCACTCCCCAAAAGGCCGCATCAGCCAGAGCTGAGCTGATCTGAAACCTGGGATCTTAAACCTCCTCTGTGTCTCCCAGGTGGGTGCAGGGTCCCAAAGCTTTGGGCTGTCCTGGACTGCTTTCCCAGGCCACAAGATGGATACGAATTAGAGCGGCTAGGATACGAACCAGCACAGGGATCCCTGTGCGTGCAAGGTGAGAATTTAGCCACCAGGCTATTGCGGTACCCCAACCGCCTTCTCTTTCATTATTGCCTCTGATACTACCACCTCGTGTAGATCTAGTTCTTAGTTATGTAGGACTGCTTGGCTTTATCCCCATTTCCTGTGATTTCCCTTTTACAGCAAGGGAGGTAAGCCCTTATCTCTGCTTTGTAAATAGACACACAACTAATGGAAGGAACAGTCTATTGTAGTGATCAGTTTTAAGGACTCCATTCATTTCTATTGCAGTCACCTGTCGTGCCCTTTACAAGAACTTTAATCCTTTGAATAATGTAGTAAGCCTTCCACAGCCTTAATGACTGTAATTAACCACAATTATCATTCCTCCCCCTCGTGCTCAGTGTCTCCACTTGAACCTCTGGAGCTCTGGAAGTCGGCTTCCTTGTCCTTGACAACCTGCAAGCATCCTTGCTTGTGGCTACAACAGAGCAGTTCAGTTCTGCCCCATTCCTCCCCTCCCCTGAGTCACGGAGGCAGCTCCCCTCCACGGTATGTGTTCTAAGGGGCCTTGGTTTCTTTAAGCAGAAAGGAGTATTTGAAATCAAAGTGAGATGCTAGAGTTCACAAGAGAGCTGCTGGGCGAAATGCCACCTCCTCTCTTGGCCACTTGTAAGACAGACCATTGCCATTCCGTTCCCTTCCTCACTTGATACGTTCATCACATCCTGCTGTTACGAGAGTGTGGACATCACTCATATGGAGACTTTCTGCATCACCCAGATACTGACGGAGGGGAACATGCCCTGGGCAGGTTTTATGTGAGAATGGTGGAAGGACCATGTGGAGATGAGAGGAGGTGTGAGGAGGGCTGGAGGGTGCCAATTTAGGAAACAGCCCTGCTGAGAGGAAAGTAGGTTGGAACCAATGTCCTGGGCAAGATCTTTGGAGTCACCAAATAGGGACAGGATGAAGTGCTCCGTGATTTTTCCAGCTGTCCCTCTCACCTGGTGGGGGCCTGATGGAGCTACAGTCATTCAGAGAGAGACCACGCCCATAGTGTTATGGTTGAATTGTGTCCATTAAAAACTATGTTGAACACACCCATTTTGGAATGAGGGTCTTTGTTGAGGTAGTCACATACAAATGAGATCATGCGGGTGGTCTCATGTCCCTGAGATATGGGGAGATACAGGGTGGGCATAAGCAGAGGTCAAGCCACGGCTTAGGCTGCCTGCTGTATCGGAGGGCCTGTAGCTGGAGTTCCAGCTCAGGTCCTAAGTCCAGCTTCCTGCTAATGTGCTCTCTGGGAGGCCACAAGTGCTTGGGCCCCCATCACCCACCTGAGAGACCCTGGCTGGGTTGCAACTCCTGGCTTCATCCTGGTTCAGCTCTGGCTGACGTGGGGAGTTGGGAATTCAATCAGTAGATGGCGTATCATTTTCTGACTCTTTCTGCCTTCCAAACAAATGAAAATCATAACAACTCCACACAAATGGGGAACCTTGGACACCAAAGATACATAGAGGTATAACCAACTACGACAAGACACAGTGGAGAAGGTGAGGAAGGCTCCCAGAAACTGGGAACCACCCAGAACCCATTTTCTCCTAGTCCCCAGAAGGAGCCAACGCAGCTGACAGCCTGAATCCCGACTCGCAGCTGCAGGGCTGTGAGATGATGAAGGTTGGTGAGCGCTCAGTCTATGATGCTGGTTACAGCAGGCCTGAACACGCTAACAGCAACGCCTCAGGGAATGTCCTCTGTCTGCCACCTGTCCCGCCTGCTCTCCAGGGATCCTGGAAGTTGTCACTTGCCATCTGCAACTATTTGCAAAAAAAAGCTCTCAGATATTTCCTTGGTAACAGTTTACTTTATTCACTCATTCGACTATGAATTATTAGCCTGTCCTCTGTCCAAGGACTGTGGTTACAGGAGGGAGCAAGGCGCATCTGGTCTCTTCCTCCTGAAACTGAGACAGGACTGAAAATGGACTCAGTCAAGCCTCTCCTGACCCCACAGGCTCTACCCCTTGGTCTAAGTGTCAAACCAATCAGGAGCAAGGCGTGTCGGAACCCCTGCCCCCGAAACCAACTAGACCAACCTGCATGCATGTCCAGAACAGCCCTTATGTGACAAATGTGTGACCTTTCTGGGGGTGGTGGTAGTGAACAATTTCATGTGTTAATGTGTAAGAAAAACAAACAAACAAAAGAGAAACAAACCTTGCTTAGTTTTACCTGCCTTGGTCTCCCTTGTGTTTGAACACAAGCCCCAGAAAACCTCTCTTGGCTGCACCGTGGGCCTCTGGTCAATTTCTCTCTGCACGTGCAGGTTGGTGACAGCTCAGAGGCTAACAGGGAGACACATGTGGTCACAAGTATACACACACATTGGATGCCGAGAGAGGTGGGCCCAGCTGTGTGTGGGGATTGGGAAGCCATGGCCAACTCCAGCAGGCAGTAAGAGGGATGGGGTCTGGAAGTGGGACCAACCCGTGTAGATTTGGGGAGGGTGTCTGTGCCTGAGGAGTCATGAGCATTCAGGGTTTAAGGAGCAGGAAAGTAGCAGGGCTGTATTTGCCTTTTCAAACAGCTTCCCTGGAGATGCATGGCTTGGGGGCTCCAGCAGGGCTGGAAAGGGTGGTCGGAGCCCCCATAGCGAATTCACCTGCACTGGGCATCGCTGCGCTGTGCACAGTTGCCAGGAGAGGAAGTGACTCCTCAAATACCTCTGCAGGGCTTGGCGCTGTGCAGGCTGCACGCACCAGGGAGGCGCTTCGGTTTAATTGCTAGCTTTGCTTCCTGTTTATGCCCTTCCTTCTCCCGCGGCCACGCTCACAGCCTCCCGCCTGGGCGCTTACACCGGGGTGCTTACGCCTGGGTGCTTACACACGCTTCTTAGCTTCTTATCAGCCTCTCACACAGGCTTTGCTCCACCTCTAGAAAGCAGCCGAGGATCACCCTCCCGGGGATGTTGCTGGCTGCTTGTAGGGCCTGCCCTTGTCGCTGAAGGTCATTCTCATGTGACTGCTACTCCTTCTGGCTCTCTTTGTACCTGTCCCCGCCCTCCGTCCTGGGCCCCGCCCTGTCCCCCGCCCTGCTGGACTTCGAGAAGGTCTATGGACCCAGTAACTGAAGGCGCAGGTGCACCGCAGCCCTGCCCACTGATGTCCTGCACAGGGCCCTTGGGCTTCTGCCTGTTACCCAGCCGCCTTCTCATCCTGTCTGTTTCACAGTCCATCCAGCCCTCAGACTTCTCACAAAGCTTTGGGAATCCTACCAGAAACAGCATGGGGAACAGGAGGAAGGAAGTGGAAATGATTGATTCTGGGGAAAAGACTTAAGTCACTGATTAGTTTTTGATGTTAAAATGTCAAACTACGAAAGAGGCTGAGACAATGCACTAATCGTTCAGTGCAAGCCAATAAAGGAAGAACATGGTCCCCAGGGAGACCTGAAGCAGCGTAGAGGCACAAGCAGGTCTCTTGTTGGCAGAGAAGCTCTGTCAAGACGCTGCTCCGTGCAGCACGCATTTGGCTCCGTGGCTCAGACGCCTCCGGAGACGCCCGTGTCTGTGAGCCTGGGTTCGAGTTCCTGCTCCAGCTCCCTGCTAAAGCACACCCTGGGAGGCAGCAGGTGCTGGCTCAGGGGCCAGAGTCCCTGTCACCCTGGTGGGAAACCTGGGTTGAGTTCTGCGGTCCGACTTCAGCCTGGCCCCGCCCAGGCTGCTACAGCTGTGGGATTAGTGGACCTGTGGTTTTTCTCTCTGTGTCGCTCTCCCTGCCTCTCTGCCTTTCAAAGTCAAAAATGAATCAATAAAAGGACAAACAGATGTGATTCAGTGGCTACTCCTTGGAGGTGGAAGATTTCCAAGTGTTTTAACTTTTTACTTTGTCCTCTGCCAAGGAGCATGTCTGGGATTGGGTTTCTAACGAAAACCAAACAAACAGAAGAAAGCGATGGGTGGGAAGGTGACTCAGCTTGCAGGTTCTTTCTGACTCTCCTAAACTCCCACACAGCAGTTCCTGTCTCAGGACTTGGGATAACTGTGTTGTTAACTGTAATGAATGGGCCAAGCACCTAGCTCTCTTGGCCTCGGTTTTCTTATCTGTAAAATGGAGACAGAGTTCTCACGTGATCAGGTGGTAGCGCTGACTCAAAGGCCTGTTTGCATGGTCAGTGCTTAGCAAGGCATCTGGCACCATGAGAACTCAGACTTTGCTGCTGTAACCATTATCACACTTTGCCTTAAGAGAGCTCACCAAGACAGGTGTTATCAACTCTATACAAGATGACACTGCAACTCAGAGCGGTTAAGTAACTCGCCTAAAGTCACACAGCTAGCAGGAAGTTTCCCCGGGAAGTGTGATGACAATCAGTTAACCTGTGAAAGGGAGGTTGCGAGAGATCTGCCCACAGGACAAGAGGTTGCCGTTTGAGGCAAGAAGTACAGGTGGAGCCAGGAAACCGGAAAATAGGTAAGTCCATTAAAGGGCAGTCCCCAGCACAGGCGTGCAAGCAGACTTACATACAGCTCAGGAAGCGAGCACCCACCGACACCGTGGTCCTGGGACATGGGGTGCAACGGACAAGAGCTGTGAGCTGCTTAGTCACCACAGGAGGCAGGCGTGTACTGGCTGGGAGGACGGGGCTCTGCCAGAACTTGCTTTTAACCTGCAGCTCTGCTGGCTTCAAGGTCAAGCGCTTAATAGCCTGGCACTCTCAGTCATGTTCTGCCTGTTGATAGCAGACGCCTCCTGCCAGTTTGATGGAAGGACATATCTGCCACCTGCTGGTTGCTGGTGTGAGCGCTCTGCATGGTCTGGTGCTGCTCTCACTGGTCCTGCTGGAGCAAGCTGCTGCCCCAATCACCACTGGACACGAACTGAAGAGAAGCAACCCTCGGCAACTTGTGTGCTTGAGCGGAAGGTGGTGATGTTGCTGCCCTCGCCCCAAGGACCAGAGCAAAGCTGTCAGAAAAGGGAACAGTTGGGCTCCTGCAGGACTCTGGTCTTCTTGCCTCATGGACATTGGGCACTGTGTAATGATTGCTTTTCCTTCTTTGTATTGGCTTCTAGGGTGCTCAGTTCACACATAGGACTCCTTTCCAACTCCACCCCACAGGCTGTTTATACTAACTTCATTGGGTTTATCTGGTTTTTTTCTAAATCATTATTTGTCCTAGTTGTAGTTGTTAAATTCTATTCTCTTGTATTATGTTTGGACTATCTTAGATTTTGTTTAAAAATAGGTTGGTGTAAATGTCTGCAATATTCTATTCTATGACTAATCTTTCAGTGCAAACCAATAAAGGAAGAACATGGTCCCCAGGGAGACCTGAAGCAGCGTAGAGGCACAAGCAGGTCTCTTGTTGGCAGAGAAGCTCTGCCAAGACGCTGCTCCGTGCAGCAGGCATTTGGCTCAGTGGCCGAGATGCCCCCTGGGATGCCTGTGTCTGTGAACCTGGGTTCAAGTTCCCGCTCCAGCTCCCTGCTAAAGCACACCCTGGGAGGCAGCAGGTGCTGGCTCAAGAGAGTCCTCTCCACTCCTGTAGGAGCCCTGGATGAAGTGTCCCCAGACTCTCCACCACTTCCCACTCTGGTTTCTTGGTAATCCAGCACCACTCTGATTCCTGTTCAGCCCTTCCTCCTCCTCCTCCTTTTTTTAAAAATAAGATTTATTTATTTTTATTTGAAAGACAGATTTATAGAGAGAGGAGACAGAGAGATCTTGCAAAGATCTTCCACCTACTGGTTTATTCCCCAAATGGCAATAATGGTCAGAGCTGAGCTGACCCAGAGCCAGGAGCCAGGAGCCTCTTCCTAGTATCTCACATGGGTGCAGTCACAAGGACATGGACCATTCTCTGCTGCTTTCCCAGGCCACAAGCAGCCAGGACCATAAACCGTATGGGATGCTGGCACCACAGAGTAGAGGTTTGACCTGTTGAGCCATTGCACTGGCCCTGAAATTTTTTCTTCTAAGGTATTCTGCAGGTAGGAGGGGGGCACCCAGGATAGTGGACAGGAATGTTCCACCTGAGGGGCTAAGTGGTTCCTAACCTGGGAACCCAGGCATTGTCTTGTGTCTGCCCAACTTGTTGTCTGGGAGCCAGAATTGTTCCAGAACTCAGATGGAAACTGACTGGTCGAGACATGCAGTTCAGCCAATACCATCTCTTCATTTCACACGAGACAAACCCTGCGTTAGCACACAGCACGGGATGCTTCCCGGGGAGGACAAGAGGCTCTCGGAGCAGGCGGCCGCTGGCCACTGAGAGCGCTGGATCCCGCAATGGCAGGATTCATTGAAAAATTGGGCTGCTAACATGGCCTGCCTCCTCCTGTGGAGTAAATACGATGCTTCATGAAAACGTTTAGCACAGCCCCACGACAGTTCTCGTGCCTGTTGCTGCCCAAACCATTTTAATAAAGGGAAATTAGGGAAATCAGTGCTCCTGCCATACCTCAGTCTTCCACCAGGTGGCAGGCGGAGGCGGAAAGAGCCGGAGCCCAAGGACGGCTTCTAATCCGGCCGCTTCGGGCCACGGAGGGGACAAGAGCGAATGTGTAGGGAAAGTGCAATGTTTACGGAAACTGGGTATAAAAAATCTGAAACTCGTGCAGTTTCCATGAACTTTTTTTTTATTGTATTTTTTTGGACAATCTTTACATAGTTAATTACGGTAAAAAAAAAAAAAAAAGGTTCAGGGGGTATAGGGAAGTGGGTAATAGTATTATGTCCATATTGTTTCCATCATGTATCTGAGGTAAAGGGGGATATGGACGGAGAAGCCCCACCCAGTTTCCCACCCACCCCAAGTCCCAGATGTGGGGCATGCTCTGAGATCCTTGCTCAAATGGTTTTAATAGTTCTCCAGTTATGAATCGCTGCCAGTTTCACTCGATGAGGTCGTCCACTGATTGACACAGTCCATCATAGAGTCTTCATTTGCCCAGTATTTTGCTGCCAACATATAGCTGAGGGGGTTGATTGACTTGCTCTGTCCTCTGTCTTTTCTTGGCTAGGGTTCTGAGTCCAGCAGTTCTATCGGGGAGATCTCCAAAGAAACTTTGAGGAAATCAGGACTGAAAACAGAACCAACCCAGCAATTGAAACCACCAGCTGATCGTGGTGACGGACTGTGCCGGGCCCTGTGCTTGCTAGAGCATACAAGAATTTGGTCTGGGAATATATCCATGAACTTTCTGAAGATGCCTTTATGCCTGGATTTTTATTTTTATTTATTTTTTTGCACCCAAATCAACCTATCTTTTAGTTCCATTCTCCCTGGATGTTTTGAAGTCCCTTGCAGCCGAGCTCCAGAATTCTAGAGGTGCCAACCCGCGCTCCACCATCCCCACCTGCACCTGCTCCCCGAGGCACGGTCCAGGAGGACACAAGGACTTATTTCTTTGGGAGCTCACTCACGACGTCCTCCCCTGTCTCATGGGCCTTCTCCCACCCTCCTGAGGTGTAAGGATTGGATCTTCTCCACTTCCTGAGGTCTCTCTCTCAAACAGAAGAGAGACAGCGAGCCATCGGCATGGACGACCATCTCCTAGCCTCTTGAGGTGGCAGGCTGCAGTGCATTCACTGTGTGGGAGCTGAGAGGGCAGAACCTTGGGGAGACCAGGAAAAACAGGGCGGGGTAAGTGAGGAGCTTACAGGCATAAGTGTGGCAAGGCTGGGAACTACCAAAAGGAGCATGGTGGGATGGAAGGCAGTGTCTGGTATAGCAGTTAAAGATTTATTTATTTTTATTGGAAAGGCAGATACATAGAGAGGAGGAGAGACGGTGAGAAAGATCTTTCCCAAGCACGGAACGGCAGGAGCTGAGCTGAGCTGAAGCCAGGAGCCTCTTCTAGGTAGGCCATGTGGGTGCAGGGTCTCAAGGCTTTGGGCTGTCCTCAACTGCTTTCCCAGGCCACAAGCAGGGAGCTGGATGGGAAGCGGGGCTCCTGGGACAGGAACCGGTGCCCATATAGGATCCAAGTGCGTGCAATGCTAGGACTTCAGCTGCTAGGCTACTGCGACGGGCCTGGTTACAATTTTGATCTACAAGTTGACAGCTCCGCAGATCCAGACCTGCCAGCATTCCATCAACAACCTGTCTCTGAAGAAGGAAATCCAACTTCAGATGCCTCGAAGACGCTGTGGTGGCAACAGACCAGCCTCATGTCTGGACTTACCCTGCGGGAGGAATCTAAGAACTACTATACTCTGTTCCAGGAAGGCAGCGCGAAATCTCTTTAGCAAAATGGCCAAGGACAGTCACCATTCCATTCAGGAAAATGATTCCACGTTGCATTCTAAGGAGCTGGAGATCAGAAGGGGGGTGGTCATGGAGATCGCGGGGACACCTTGGCTGTGAGTACTGGTCCTTACTCTGAATAGGATGCGGTAGCAGGAGGGCGTGGAGGCAGCTGCGGCCACCGCCCCCTGTCCAGTGCAGACTACTTCAGAAGTACCTGTGCACTCGGGGCTGGCGACCTTTCCTTGCACTTCAGAAAAAAATGACTTGAAAATGAGCTTTTGTGCCCATAAAGTCTGCAGATACAGCACCTGAGAGCCAAGGCTACAGAAGTTTAATAATGCAAGATTTTTGCCCTGAGGATGGACACAAACAGCAGCATTCAAGTCTGGTTTTGCCAAGTTCAGGGCGAAAGTATCTCAGCAATAATGCGACCTATGGCTTCTCGGGTTTAGGACCCAAGGCAGAAAGAGAGGCGGCCAGCGACGAATCACCAGAAGGTGCTCATTGGGGGAGCGGCCACGGGTGGCCCGACTCAAGAGGCAGGCACTTGCTCAAGGGACAGCGTGTCCGTGCATGACTCCAAGCAGCAATGCCGGGACTTGGAGGCATGTTACTCTGCGATCTCCTCGCCCCGTAGCTGCTCGCGAATCAGGTGAGTCCTCCGCCCGCTGCAGGTGCCCAGCTGTCCGACCTGCTGTCCGACCCTGGAGCCCCCAGCGCAATATTACACTAGGCCAGCAGAAGGCGCTGGCGAAACACGTCGGGAAGATAATTGCTGCCTCTGGTTCCTTCAGCCGCCGTGCTGGGTTCCTTTCCGCTTTTTAAACGTTTATTTATTATGCTTGAAAGGCAGACAGAGACCCTCCATCCACTGGTTCACCCAGGGCTGGGCTGCAAGAGATTCTCAGAGTTCTTACTTCTGCATACCAGCGCCCTGATACCTCAGCAGGTGTTTATTGCAGTTTTCCTGGTCAGATCTGAGCGTGTTCTGTCTCCTGAGGGTCCTGATGGTCCAGCCGGCTCCTAGGCTTGTGTGTTACGCTGTCGGTAAGGTCCAGGCACACTGGATCTCACTGCAGTGCGACCCAGCTGAGCTGTTTTCCCAGAAGACCTGTGCATTCAGGGTCCAGCCAGGTGAATGAAAGCAAAGCAAACTCCACATTTCAAGTCGGATGATTTTGCATGAAGACGAGCTAACTGGATACTGAGTTAAAAAGGGCCAGCAAGTGCTGCAGAGGTGGAAAGTCTGGGGACAACCACGCTTTCCTCCCTATGGCTGGGGGACCGGGGGGGGGGGGGGGCTGGGGTGATTCATCAGCAGATCCGAGAGGACAACCAGGTGAACCCGGGGTCCAGGTCCCTGAGCCAGGCACATGTGTAGGACCAGGTCTCCTCCCATGCCTGAGGGGGCAGCTGTGGAAGGAGAGAGGAAAGTTCCCATCTCACCCCCTGCAGCAGGTGTTGGCAGGATTCTGTCTTGCCCTGGTCCACCTGGCACAGGGTTTCCCATCGACCTTCCAGGGCAGCCAGGGCACCAGGCTCTCAGCGGCCACTGCAAGGAGGGGCAGGCGCCTCTCTACTCCAACCTGCTTTTCAGTTTGGCTCCCAGCCCCTTGGGGGTGAGCTGCCGTCTCCCCTCATCAGGCCGTGTGTGTGGAGGTCACTGTGTCGCTCCCCCCAGCTCTGGTGCCTGGCCTCTGGCACCTCCAACTCAGGTCTTGGAATCACCATCCCCCACCCCCAGACTCTGCTCTGTGAGATCAGCTACTCACTCCTGGGACCAACCCCTTCCCTTCCCCCTGCCTTTCAAATAAAAATGAACAAATCTTTAAACAAAACAAAAAACGAAGGTTCTTGGTGCATAGCATCAGAATAGTCTCAGAGAGATCCCCCTCCTGCCCCAGCCAGTATTACATGTGCATGGTGGTTGCATATACCCTCACGAGGGTTAAGGTATTCTTTTGAGTTTAAACAAACAAACAAACCTCTTGGGACCAGTGCGGTAGCCTAGTGACTAAAGTCCTCACGTTGCATGCGCCAGGATCCCATATGGGCATCAAATCTAATCCTGGTAGCCCCACTTCCCATCCAGCTCCCTGCCTGTGGAATGGGAAAGCAGTCAAGGCGGCCCAAAGCCTTGGGACCCTGCACCTGTGTGGGAGACCCTGAAGAGGTTCCTGGCTCCTGACTTTGGATCAGCTCAGCTCCAGCCTGTTTGTGGCCACTTGGGGAGTGAATCATTGGACTGAAGATCTTCCTCTGTGTCTCTCCTCCTCTCTATATATCTGATTTTCCAATAAAAATAAATGAAATTTTTAAAAACTCTTCTTTTACAATCTTTGCTCTGAACAATCCACGCATGCTTTTAAGTAAATGAGATGCATGGGCCTGAGGAGTGGGTGCTAAAGCGCTTTTTGATTTTAAATGATTCAGTTTTATTAATTTAAAAAGTATTTGAAAGGTGCACATAACGTGTGTACGTGCACACACACACACACACCCACACATCATAACGTGTGTACGTGCACACACACACACACCCCCACACATCATAACGTGTGTACGTGCACACACACACACACACATCATAACGTGTGTACGTGCACACACACACCCACACACACACATCATAACGTGTGTACGTGCACACACACACACACCCACACATCATAACGTGTGTACGTGCACACACACACACCCACACACACACCCACACATCATAACGTGTGTACGTGCACACACACACACACCCACACACACATCATAACGTGTGTACGTGCACACACACACATCATAACGTGTGTACGTGCACACACACACACACACATCATAACGTGTGTATGTTGCACACACACACCCACACACACATCATAACGTGTGTACGTACACACACACACATCATAACGTGTGTACGTGCACACACCCACACACCCACACATCATAACGTGTGTACGTGCACACACCCACACACCCACACATCATAACGTGTGTACGTGCACACACACACACACCCACACATCATAACGTGTGTACGTGCACACACACACACACATCATAACGTGTGTACGTGCACACACACACACCCACACATCATAACGTGTGTACGTGCACACACACACACACATCATAACGTGTGCACGTGCACACACACACACACACCCACACATCATAACGTGTGTACGTGCACACACACACACACCCACACACACATCATAACGTGTGTACGTACACACACACACACATCATAACGTGTGTACGTGCACACACACACCCACACCCACATCATAACGTGTGTACGTACACACACACACACACACATCATAACGTGTGTACGTGCACACACACACCCACACACCCACACATCATAACGTGTGTACGTGCACACACACACACACACATCATAACGTATGTACGTGCACACACACACACACACCCACACATCATAACGTGTGTACGTGCACACACACACACACCCACACACACATCATAACGTGTGTACGTACACACACACACCCACACATCATAACGTGTGTACGTGCACACACCCACACACCCACACATCATAACGTGTGTACGTGCACACACACACACACACATCATAACGTGTGTACGTGCACACACACACACCCACACATCATAACGTGTGTACGTGCACACACACACACACACACACATCATAACGTGTGTACGTGCACACACACACCCACACATCATAACGTGTGTACGTGCACACACACACACACCC
Source organism: Ochotona princeps (assembly GCF_030435755.1). Classification (NCBI taxonomy): domain Eukaryota; kingdom Metazoa; phylum Chordata; class Mammalia; order Lagomorpha; family Ochotonidae; genus Ochotona; species Ochotona princeps. Next base: position 116,127,680 of record NC_080832.1, read on the forward strand.
ACACATCATAACGTGTGTACGTGCACACACACACCCACACATCATAACGTGTGTACGTGCACACACCCACACACCCACACACACATCATAACGTGTGTACGTGCACACACACACCCACACATCATAACGTGTGTACGTGCACACACACACACATCATAACGTGTGTACGTGCACACACACACACACATCATAACGTGTGTACGTGCACACACACACACCCACACATCATAACGTGTGTACGTGCACACACACACACCCACACACACATCATAACGTGTGTACGTGCACACACACACACACATCATAACGTGTGTACGTGCACACACACACACACACACCCACACATCATAACGTGTGTACGTGCACACACACACACACACACACATCTCCCATCTGCTAGCTCACTCCTCAAACACCCATGACAGCCAGGACCGGAGCAGGCTAAAGCCAGGAACCAGGAACTCAGCCTGGCTTTCCGGATTGAGACATTACTTTCTCCTGGTGCACCCCAGGTCCCTCCTTTGCAGGAGGCGGGAACTGGTTGTGGAGCTGAAACTCAAACACAGGTGGCTGGCTATGGCACGCTGCGGTGGGCTTAACCACTGTGCCAAAGGCCCACCCAGCGGTGTGGTTTGTTAACCTTAACCAGTAAGGATTGTGAGAAGTGTGTTGGCTTGATAGTTATGCAAGATCCATAGTCACCATGTTGACTACGACAGCATAATTAAATAATCGTGGCATTTTGTACCACTCATTTGCTGTGTGTTAAGCTTGTATAGAAAACCAAGCCCATGTCTTTCACCCTGGGAGACTGGTTGCTGTTTGTACAAGACTCTCTGACACCCCTCATGTTTGTCTATCATGGGTGACTGGTTGCACCTGTTTTGTTTTTGTTTTTATTTCTGTTTTTCAAGCCAAAAATATTTTCAGCTCTGCCGGCGTCACATGTGGGGTGGGTGTGTCTTGCTGTAGGAATGAGTAACGGAGTGGCTGGTGACTCAGTTTCCTGACTCAGGAGTCAGGGAAATCCCAGGGGGGCGTTCTGACGGACACCTGGTTCAGGTGCTTTCACAGGGCCTCCCACACAGCATCCCTGTGGGAGAGGGGCGCTCTTTTGCCCATGTGGGAGTCCAGGCTGAGTCCCCATGTTCCTAGGACTATGCAGATCTGCTGCTGCCTAACCAAGTAACCACACCCTGTTTTTAAAGTAATTTTTAAAAGATTTACTTATTTTTATTACAAAGCCAGATATACAGAGAGGAGGAGAAACAGAGAGGAAGATCTTCTCTCCAATGATTCACTCCCCAAGTGAGTGCAATGGCCGGTGCCGTGCCAATCCGGAGCCAGGAGCCATGAACTTTCTCCTGGTCTCCCACATGGGTGCAGGATCCCAAGGCTTTGGGCCGTCCTCAACTGCTTTCCCAGGCCACAAGCAGAGAGCTGGATGGGAAGTGGAGCAGCTGGGATTAGAACCGGCTCCCATATGGAATCCTGGCGTTTTCAAGGCGAGGACCTTAGTCGCTAGGCCATGATGCTGGGCCCATCCACCCCCTATTTTTTAAAAAAGATGTATTTTATTTATTTGAAAGGCGAGGTTAGAGAGAGACAGAAAGGGAAATCTGCTATTTGCTGGTTCACTCCCCAGATGGACACGATGGCCAGGGCTGGGCCAACTGGAAGGCAGAAGCTTCGCCCAGGTCTCCCACATGGGTGTAGCCAAGTCTTTCCAGAGGATGGAAGACAGAACAAATCAATCACCTACCCCAGCCATGTGTTGCCAATGAAAATCTGGGCAGAGACTCTAAAGTGAACTGTGTCAGTCAGTGGATTCTGGAGAGATTTCATCGTGCTTGGAATGGCAAGATTGGCAACAATTCAAAATTGTTGAACTATGAAAACCACCTGAGCAGTGCCCTCAGAGCATGCCCCATGTTGGGGACCATGGGATGAGTGGGAGGCTGGGTGGGGCTTGTCCCTTTATCTCCCCCTTAATCCAGATACAGAAATAATAATAAGAATGTGGAAACAATGGTCTTACCCACTTTCCTGTAGCCCTTGACCCTTTGTGCCCTAATTAACTATGTAAATATTATCAAATAAAATAATTTTTTAAAAAAGAAAGGTACATCTCTTCATCTGTACCAGCAAGCATGCATCCTGAAGATACTCGGCAGACACCATGAACAAGCTTCCCGGGACACGACTCCCAGCAACAGTCCCGCAGCGGTAAAAGATGCTCTGCAGACAATCCCATAAGAAACATTCCATTCTCCTGCCTGTGAGTTTTCTAAACTCTGTCCCTGGATCACAAACATGTTTGAGGGTACCCCTCCAAAAAAATTCATGGAAAAATAGAATTAAAAGATAAATTTACTTTGGTGCAAAATACAAAAATAATACTGATTAGCAGAAAAGTGTGGCACCTCACTGATACGAAGACAGGAAACAAAGCTAGGACGACTGATTGCCACGCAAGCGCTGTTTCCACAGCTCGTTTGCATTTTGACGGCCATTGCGCTTTGTTTGAAAGGCTGTGCCATGAAAAACAAACAACAAAAACCCAGTCGTTCCCGGACTTAACCATGATGGAGGCAAGATAGATCATATGGGAGACAACCTCTTCATACACGAGTCAACTGCGATGAGGAGAGACAGAGCACGAAGGGATAGAACGAGATTCGAGCCTGGGTTTTCAGATACTTAATCAGGCGTCTGTTTTCGCTCTGAACCTGCTCCGGGTCACAGGATCCCTGACTCACGGAATGTCAAGATCAGCGGAGTCCCTAGGACGAAACCCCGGGGCAGGGCCCTTGCGCCCACGGAACACACGTGGGTGGAATGCATGAGCAATGAAGGGGCAACCGCTGACTCCATGAACAGGGAAACACGACTCCCTAAACACACGCAGCGTGCTTTACGGGTGAGGAGCGCGTAATTATTTTCCCGTGTAGCACCTGTTGCCTGAGGCTACCTCCTAGGGTCGCTGAATTGCCGCCGTGTGCTTCATTCTTAACTGCACCTGAAATAATGGCTGTTCCCCAGCAGTGGGGACTTGGCGCAAGGAGGAAGGCCGGTAGTTTGTGGACAAGCGCGGGTGCCTGGCTGCAGGCGAGCAGAGTGGCTGAGCTGAGCTCCCTTGAGTGCACGGACCACTAGGGGGCCCTACAAGACACCGCTTCAGGAAGAGGCAGGCGTTCGTAGCCATGGATACGGTTTCCATAGTTGCTTCCACACTCATTGCATCCCCCTCCTCTCTTTTTGCATGCGGAATGTATGTTCTCATAAAAACTTTGGTCACGGCCTTTTAACAAGTTCACCATCTCCAGATTTTTTCTAATGCGTGTTTTCACAAATTGTGACATTCGTGGTGTTTGTTATTTAGAAAATGTACAGCCTCTTCGATTCAGCATCTTAGTTCCATCCGCAGACTGTGTATAAAGTACAAGCAGCCAGAGACAGTGACTGCTAATCAGAACAGGAAAGAATGGGTCTGCTGTGGCCTCAGCGACAGAGAACATTCCAGGGCTCCGTGGGGCACCGCTTGGCTACATTGTTGATGCTTAACTGAACTCGGCTGTCAAAAGCCACCCTACAGAGGGTGTGGGAGGTTGGACAATCTCCATTCATTTCTGGAAGGCGGGCTTACCGCTCCACACTCTGTCTTCAGAGCTGAATGTCCTCTGCAGAGGCCAGCGTCCTGAGTCATTACCTGCCTCCTCGCGGAGTGCAGATGCTAAATCATTCTCACGTAGAGAAAGCAACCACACCTCGAAGCCATCCTGACTTAAGGCCATTTTCTAAAAAAACCTCTGGGTGGGATTCCCAGTTAGAAACAGAATATCTTGTGTGACTGCAGTCTTCAAATTCTTTAAGGGTGGAGTCTGAGAAGTTGCAAACACTTTTCAAAGCAGAACTCACTAGTAAAGGCAGACAAACACCAAAGTGTCAAAACTGATGACTCATAGAGGTCCTGTAAAAGGTTTGTGGAGAAATAGAATTAAAAGGTAACTTTATCTGGAGGCAAATATTTGCTGAATTTCATTTATACGTCAGGGTCTTTAAAAAAGTTCATGGAAAAATTGACTGATGAAAAAACAATGCATGGATTTCAACCTTTTTTTTCTGTTCCAGAATAAACTCATCTTTCAGTCCTGCTGCTCTAAAAACTTTTTGAAGTTCCCTGGAATTTCTAGGCATCATCCATTGTAGACACAGATCCTTGTTCATTTTTACACCGGGTTCTCTTCAAGAACGGGGGCTGTGGCTTGTTCCTGTTTAACTCAGACCCCAAAACAGATAAAAAGGAGGGTGTCAGAGCCTGTGACAGCAGGTCTGAAGAAGAGCAGTTGAAAGTTCAAGATTTTAGGGCCTGGCATGAGGCTCAATTGGCTAAATCCTCCCTTTGCAAATGTAGGGAATCCCATATGGGTGCCAGATTGTGTCCCAGCTGCTCCACTTCCATTCAGCTCACTGCTTGTGGCCTGGGAAAGCAGGGGAGGACAGCCCAAAGCCTTGGGACCCTGCAGCTATTTGGGAGACCTGGAGGAAGTCCCTGGCTCCTGTTTTTGGATCAGCTCAGTCCCAGCCATCATGGCCACTTGGGTAGTTCACCAGATGGAAGGTCTTTCTGTCTCTCCTTCTCTCTGTAAATCTGATTTTCTTTTACAAATAGATAAATTTTACAAAAATTTTTAAATAACTGTAAATTACTTTTATGACAAGGTTGCTGAGCAGTTATTCATTAAATGAGGCAAAAAGTGAATGATTCTGGAGCCAGAAGACCCAGGTTTAACTCCCTGTCCCCCCACCCTTTGCTGCTACTTAGCCTTAGTGTAACTGAGGGGTGGGTGAGGGGTGAATTTATTAAACTTCCCCGAGCCTCAGCCTTTGCATTGCTAGGACAGGATGGCTTTCCTCTCTCACGGAGTTGGTAGGGAAGCAGCACCTAGTGTCCCATAAATGTGTCACGAGTCTCCAGTCCGTTACTCCCTCCTTTGGGAGCTTTCCTGGATCTGCGCAGGCTGAGGTCCCTGCTCCGAGCCCCGCATCCCTCTGTGACAGCACTCAGCACATCCTACTCTAACTGCTGGCTTTCTTGTCCTGGAAGGCACTTCTGTTAACCTGCTCTCTGTTCCCCTCTGAATTCCCAGCACACACCAGATAGTCGTGAAAGGAATCTTAATGTCTTTGTGTTTCCAAACAAGACCAAACAGAAGAAAGTCATTTGGTGCCAGTTCATTAGCACCAAAAGAGAGCACATATTCCTTTATTCCAAAATACGTGCTTCACTGAGCCCAAGATGTGAGTATAAAATGCTCCACTCCTTGTAACTCATTAAGAAGGAAAAAGTGCAGCCAACTAAACCATGACAGACCATCAATGGCATTTTAGTCTGTTTCTCATTACTATAATGAAAATCCTGAGGCAGGTTAACTTTGTAAAGTAGTTGATTTATCTCACAACTTTGAAGGCTAAAAGTCCACAATTAGGTGGCTCCATTGATTTGGCCATGGTGAGGACCAAATGAAGATTGCATGACAACGGTGGAAGAGCGTGTGAGAGGAAGAGGCACCTCTTGATTCAAGAAGTCAGAGTGAATCACAGGTCAGGCTCTTTTCTGTAGTTACTCCATTCTAAGGGAGGTTCCCATAGTGACCCAAGGAACTCCCTCCAGGCCCCACCTCTTAAAAGGCCCAGAACCTCCGTAACACCACAGGGAGCGACAGGCTCCCAACACACCAATCCCTGGGAGATAGGCTCAAACTGTATCTGAACTACAACAACTGATGAGACACTTGCCCCCTTTAAGGCTCCATTTTAAATTATATGCAGTGGGGTAAATGTGTGTCACTTGGCACTGAATGCCAGCTTTGCTTTCTGTATCACTCTCAAGATATCGCTGCTCTCAAGGAACTGGCCGACAGCCCAGGGGAAGGGGACAGTGTGCCAATACATTAGCACAGAAGTAAATACAAGCTCAGCTGGTAATTGGCTTCTTGGAGGAAATACATTTGGTGGCAGCCAGGGATTGATGAGAAGGAGTTGCTGTAGGTAAATCAGGAAAGTTCTAACTAGACCTGAAAAAATAGCTTTGTGTTTACTAAGATTGAAAACCAAGTCTTCTGAAGGGAGAGTGCTGAATCACTCTTGCCAGGCCCCCATAAACAACCATTTTTTTTTAAAGTAGAGCAAACACTGTCTTAAAAATTCAATGGTGCATTTGTATAAGGTGTAATACAAATAACATTACAGTGAGGAAGAGACTGTAGGTTTTGAAAGAGTGTAGAAGAGCAGGCCATGAAAGAAGAAAGACATCATGTGACAGGGGAGATTCGTGTCACAGTTGGGACTCTGTTAATGTTGGGAACAAAGGATTCTTCAGCCAAAGAATATCAGGCACCACATTGAGTTATTGTTGTTGTTTCCAACTATTGGAACATGAGTCCTGCAAGCATAAGGAATTTACATTTCATTTCCTATTTTATCCTGATTTAGATAATTTTTTTAAAAAACTTGAGCCAGCACTGGAAGTTGCAAAAAAAATTTCTGTCAAAAGATTCATTATACAACTTTCAGAAATACCAACCCCACAATGAACACTCATCTACCTTAATCACATAGTCACTGATCTGCTTAATTCGATTCTTGTCTAGTTCATTAGTTTAATTCTTTTTACTGAAGACCAGAAGACAGGCTCTGAGAAGCTGAAGGTTTTGCTTGCAGGACCCAGCCAGCCAGTGACTGCCCTGCCTTCCCTGGTGCTCCTGTGCACAGCGTCCCAGTCACATCATTTCGGCACATCATCCTGCCTGTCTTGGGCACACTCTGCTCTGCAGTGTGAATCTTATCCCATTCATAGTCACAGCATCTGAACAGTAGCAGGTGCTGTAGAAAATTTGGACACTCAGACTTCAACTGGATTCTAGTGTTGCAGTGTAACGTTCGGTGCTTCTGCCTCTACAGCATGACACCAGAGCGCCATTGCTTAGCAACGCAGTGATGCTGAGAACAGTGGCAGGGGGGCACAAACAATGGTCAACAACCTCGGACCTGTTCACTTCTTTGCTGCCGAGTCTTGTGAAAGCTCAGGTACTGGCCATGCATTCTTCACAGAGGTGTGACAGTCCATACCCTGGCCTTGTTTGTGGTCTGAAGAAATGATGGCCTCTGTGACTCATAGAGCCAGCAGAGTTCTCTCCATCTGAGGTCAGGCCTGGACATGGTTTTCTGGTTTCGCCTTGTGATCCAAGTGAGACTCAGTCCTCTGCTATGGAGACCTATCCCATGGTGGCCACTCAACGCATACCTGTCGGGTGACCAGTTAGCTGAACCCTGAAGACAGAATTCTTTTGCCTGGGCATTGGGAGGGCTTAAATATAGTTTTCTCTCTCTCAAAGATTTATTTATTTGAAAGAATGAGCAACAGAGAGAGAAGGAGAAATAAAGATAGAGATAGCCAACTAGAGATGAGAGCTTGATCTTCCATCTGCTGGTTTGCTCCCTAAACGGTAACAACAGCCAAGTCTACACCAGGCCAAAGCCAGAAAGCAGGAGCTCCATTCTGGTCTCCCACTTGGATGGCAGAGTGCCACGTCCTAGGGCCATCACTCACTCTCCTCCCAGGTACATTTGCAGGAATGCTAGACAGGAAGCAGAGCAGCTGGGACTCCAACCAGGGCTCTGACATGGGGCGAGGACATTGCAGAACACAGGCAGCTTAGACCACTGTGTCCCAAGGCCAGCCCCTGGGCATGACCCGCTTGAGAGGCCTTCAGCTCACCGGGAGACTGACCGGGACTGAAAGGCATGCCGTATCTGGCTCCAGCTGGGGACTTAGTAACTCTTTGAGTAAATAAATGAGAGAAATAATTCTGAGAGAAACAGATAATATTTGCCTTGTTTATTTGGTCAGACTCCATGGCTATGTCTTATCTTAGAGTTGTGCATATCTTGCTCTCAAATGGCTTTCATGACCAAACCAAGCAGAGATTAAGGGCAGTTTTCTGGAGGAAGTAACCATGACCAGACATAATTGGGGTGCTACTCAGAGCAGCTGGGCGTGCTTCTGAGTGCTGCCTTCCTCAGCAGGTGTCCCAGGGCTGTGGTCAGCAGGGAGGGGCTTGGAGGCTTCAGGACACAGTACTTCATGGCACCACTGGGGCTCACAGCAGCTGGCATTCCCCAAGTCAACTGTAGTTACCACCAGGGTCCTCCTGAGGGCGCACTTGAGTGCATGGCACAGAGATTGGCAATCCCTTTGTTGGATGCACTTAACAGTGGAGACGGTTTTTCTAGGGGGGGGAAAGCGTTTGATTTAAAAAAAAAAAAGATTTATTTAAAAACTTTTTTTGGAAAGGCAGATATACAGAAAGGAGACAGAGAGAAAAATCTTTGGACTGCTGGGTCACTCCCCAAGTGGCCACAACAGCCAAAGCTGAGCTGATCCAAAGCCAGGAGCCAGGAACCTCTTCAGGGTCTCCCATGTGGGTACAGGATCCCAAGGCTTTGGGCCATCCTCTATTGTTTTCCCAGGCCATTAGCAGGGAGCTGGATGAGAAGTGGAACAACCAGGATACGAACTGGCTCCCATGTGGGATCCTGGCAGACGCAAGGCAAGGATTCAACCACTAGGCTATTGCACTGGGTCCAGAAAGTGTTTGATTTTAAGACTGTTCCTCTCTTCACTCTAGTGTGACTTACAGAGGTCTTGTACATCCCAAACTCAGTGATTCCTCCCTCTGTCACCATTCTATTCAGATTCTGAAGAAGCAGATAATTTTCAAAAATTGCTTTATTTTTCCAGGATTTTGCTAAATGGAATTGGGAGGAGGGATAGAACTAGAGACACAAAGGTGTTTTTAAAAAGCTGTGGAGGAATACCTTGGAATAGCACTTAAGATGTGACTTGGGACACCAGCACCCCATGTTAGAGTGTCTGGGTTTGTGTCCTGGCTCTGCACTCATCCCACCTTCCTGCTAACTTGCACCTTGAGAGGCGACATGTGCTGGCTCCCTGAACTCTGTCCCTGCTGCTCAGATCAAGACCCAGATGGAGTCCCTGGCTCTTGGCTCTGTCCTAGCCCTGACTATTCTGGACACTTCGGGAATAAACCAGCAGATAGAACATCTCTGTCTCTTCCTTCCAGCAGCATACCCGCTCCTGCCCTTCTTTGTCACTCTGTCTTTCAAATAAATACATTTTAAAGAAAACGTTTGTGGAACAATAGAATTGAAATATTGTTTACATTTTTATAAAAATTTGGAAATCCATGCATTTTTTAGCATGTGCATTTTCAGGAACTTTTTGAAGACCTTTTATAATTATTCTTTTTTTTAAGGATTTATTTTTATTGCAAAGTCAGATATACAGAGAGGAGGAGACATAGAGAAGATCTTCCATTCAATGATTCACTCCCCAAGTGACCGCAACAGCCAGAGCTGAGCCGATCCGAAGCCAGGAGCTTCTTCTCTGTCTCTCACACAGGTGCAGGGTCCCGAGGCTTTGGGCCATCCTTGACTGCTTTCCCAGGCCACAAGTAGGAAGCTGGATGGGAAGCGTGGCTGCCAGGATTAGAACCAGTGCCCATTCAGGATCCTGGCACATTCAAGGCGAAGACTTTAGCCGCTAGGCCACTGTGCCAGGCTCCTCAGATGAAAGCTGCTCTGAGGCCAGCTGCAGCAATGCGGCCACCAGCAGCAACTCCACCGTCTGCAGTTGGCTCGCCCACAGCTGCATCCCAACAGCCAGGCCTGATGGTCCAGATGGCAACCACTGCAGCTGGTGTGGCTGTGGGCTCCTCTGTTGGGCACACGCTGGGTCATGCTATCACTGGGGGCTTTGGTGGAGGAGGTAATGTTGAGCCTGCCAGGCCCGACATCACGTACCAGGAGCTCAGGGAGCTCACACAGCACAGCAGCAGAAGTTTGGCCCACGCTCTTATGAGATAAAGCAGTTTTTGGAGTGTGCCCAGAGCCAGTGATGTCAATCTCTGCAAGGGTTTTTATGAAGTCCTGAGACAGTGCAGAATTGCATATGGGTTGCTCTAATCAAGAAGTTCAGAATGAAGGTAGAAAATCAGATTTCTTGACCAAGTTACTTTAGCATAGCAGTGTAATTGACAGTTATGGGTCAACCTGTTGTCTGCTTTGAAGAGCTTCATTGGTTCAGTATTGCAGTGGAAGAGGGCATCTTTGCTGTGTGGAAATTCACTGACATGGTAATTGAATTTGGGGGCTAGGGAGATGTTCAAACTCCTTGAACAAGCTGTTATAATGTTATTGTTTATGGATAGAATAAAGTGATTTCCTTCTAACATGAAAAAAATGTTTCTGATTAAAAGTTTTGTGACTTGGGGAACACAATCATTCCTCTTATTCCTGTCTAACTCTCCACAAGAGACACCATGAAGGCTGCTGTGCTGGCGACTGCTCCTTGCCGCGGTTCAGCAGCCTGCCTGCGGGCAGGAGTGTCCTCGGCCCTACAGCAAGGCTCTGGTTTTCCATCATAAGCCATGCAAATTGAATTTTGCTTGGCTGTGACAGCAGTGGCACCCAGAGGGCCCTCCCTTGGCTGGCAAATGCTGAACACGGCTAATGGGTGAGTCAAGCGCATGGGGAAGTTGTCATGTTCAATTTCCTCTTGTCACTGTCTTCGGGAATGCTCAGTTTCAAGGCGTCATTTTGGGGGGATTAAACATGAACACCTCAGCTGGCAAACACATAATTTTTGGCTTTACTCATAAATGGATCTAAGCTATGGGCTGGCACCTTGGGCCAGAGGTCAGTGGCCAACCAGAACGAGCAAGGCTTATCTGACCTGCTGGGGTTGGCTGACCTTGCAAGCCGCCACTTGTTCAAGCATGCATTTAATCTTCATGGCAAGACAGCAGAAAGGACCAGCCCCTCCCTACTGGGCAGCAGGCTAGGAGGAGACAGCTCGGAGTTGTACCCACAGTCAGCACGGAGAGGCCAAAAGTCTGGCACGGAACCCTTTGGTCTCTCCTCGTGGAAACCGTTGGACCTCCTCAGGGACTGGAAAGAACCTAGAGCTGTTCCTAGTGATCTCTGCAGTGTGAGGGATGCACTCATCTAAACCATGTGATCCTGGGTAGGAAATCACTTGCAGAACTGCAGAAGAGACAAGCAGTAGTAGCAGGGGGTTGGATCCGAAGTGGAGCATCCGGGACTCAAACCAGTGCCTATAAAGGATGCTGATACTGTAGGCAGTGGCTTAACTCACTATGCCATAATGCCAGCTCCTCTCATCTTTTTTTGGTAAGATTTGTTTATTCATTTCAAAGCAGGGTAAGAAAAGGGGACACACACACACACACACACACACACACACACACACACACACTTCCATACCAATACCCAGATGCCAGCAAAGCTGGTTACGTTGCCTATGGCTGCTCAGCCTGAAGTGCCACAGCTCTGGCCTTCCTCTACTCATCTTTTATGCCAGTTGCTCATTCCTTTCTCACATCTCTGTCTCTTCTTGTGCCCCTGCAAAACTCTCTCCATGGAGGGTTGCTTCCCCTCAGCCGTTTCTCCTCTATTATCCCTCCACTTCCCATGGCCACTTCCTCATCCTCTGATAACCGCCCAGTCCCACAATGAGCTTCTTGTTTCTGGGCCAAATACTTACTAAAAGGAAACAAAGTCCGACATAGAGTGCAACAGTGACAGTGGTCGCAGTCTGGGAGATGAGGGTAATGCCCAGAGATGTCAGGGGCTGAGTGGGCCTCAGTGCTGTGACTGAGCTGGTTCTGTAGGCGAGGGTGAGTGACTGGGCCTGCAGTGTAGTGCTGCAGTTCCCTGTGGTCGTGGGTCCTGCAGTGCCTTAGTTCTGTGTGGTCCCATGGCCGGCAGTGCTATGGTCTCCCATGGTCCTGGCTCCTGCGGTGCTGTGGTCCCCCATGGTCCCATGGCCGGCAGTTCTCTGGTTACCTATGATCTCATTGCCTTCAGTGCTGTGGTCTCCCATTGTTCCAGGTCCTGCAGTGTTGTGTTCCCTGTTGTCCCGGGTCCTGAAGTGCTGTGTTCCCCCATGGTCTTGAGTCCCATAGTCCGTTGTTCTCCCATGGTCCCATGTCCTGCAGTGCTGTGCTCCCCTGTGTTATTGGGTCCTGTACTGCCATGGCGATCCGTGGTCATGGGACCTGCTGAGTTGTGATGATGTCTCTGGGTCTATAGTGACATACTCCTCCATCAGCTGTGGATCCATGGTGACGCAGTCCTCCATCAGCTCTGGGTCTGTAATGGCATCATGCTCCGTGGTTTCCAAGTCCTCCAAGATGTGATCCTGTGTAGTCACCGGGCATCAGTGTTACCATCTCTTCTTGTGTTTGAGTGTTTAGGGCTGACCTGTGGGTTCTTAGCGGAAACACTTTGACTTGTTCCTATGTAAGAACAATCTCATTTAATGCATGCTTCTGACAGCCTGTTCCCCACTGCCCACCCCTCTGCTTAATATTTGCTAAACTATTCTCCCCTCCAAATGACTCATTGCCCTGGCAAAGCAGTAGGATGTATGTGAGCTCGGGATTTTACATTCTAATGAGACACCATGATGCATCCTGTGGTGGTGCAGTGTGGCTAGTGTAGAGCCAAGCCAGGTCCCAGCAGCCCAGCCACTCACCCTGTCCTTGGCAGCTCGTTTCTTCTTACAGAGCTGTAGACCTGATTCCACCTTCACCCCCTCCCTAACCAGGCGGCATTGCCACAGCAAGGTATTCTGACTCCAGAGTACCACCTCTTAGCCACATGTCCCTGTGGGTCCAGGGTGCCATTGGCAGGAGCTGTGATTCATGGTGAACTTTAATTCAGATCATGGCTTGGTACTTGATTTAGAATGAGATAGCCCCTGGGTGACATATGGGACTCAATCAGAGAGGAACCGTGTGTGGTGGGTCTGGCGAGATGAGTGTCAGTGGAAGAAAGGATGGGTTCTCTCTGCCCTCATACCTCTGGGCCTCACAACAGGAGTTCGGGACTGAGAGTGTGTATTCTTAGGAATCAATGTGGCCTACCTGTTGGAGTTTGGAGCCCTTGGCCTCAGACCGTCCCTCCATCTCCACTGCTGTTGTCTAGAAGGGCTCAACCTTTCATTTTCCAAGGCAGATGAAGAACAGAAACTTAGATGAAAATACTAAAAAATAGAGTATTTCCTTCCAGGAAGGTTTGAGGATAAGGATGAACGGGGTGCTGGGGACCCTGTTCATTTAGGGCAGATGGCAGGGCTCAGGGCCTTCCAGGGTCACTGGGCACTGGCTTGACCTGAGTCCCAGGAGGCCCCTTCTCCGGGGATTCCAACCCTGTTGCTCCAAGTCCTAAGAAACCCTGAAGTCCTCCCTCCTCCCACACACTCACCCAGAGACAAACAGCAGCAGCAGCAAGGGGCATGTGGAAGGGCGTTTTCTTGCTCTCATCTCAAGAGAACACACAGGACCTAGGAGTCAGGGACATCTTACCCTTATCCTCTCTCTCAACCCAATGATGAATCTCTCCTCTTTCTTGACCTGCGGTGGCTGTGGGGTTTATATCAGCTGCCTCAGGGAAAAGCGAGGGCTCTTGGATCTTCCTTCTTTCAGGGCAGAGCAGCCTAGTTCATTACTCTCTGTGACTCAAGGGAAGAAGGAACTGGGAGGTGGCAGGGCAAGGAGGCTAAGAGAAGTGACGGGGCGAGCAGGGGCTCTGGGCTTTGGGTCAGAGCCAGAGCGCAGCCATTGCGCTGTAGCAGGGAATCAAGCTTGTCAGTGTGAGAGGCACTGATTGTTAATGCTGAGCTCTGGATGAAAATTACTCTCCAGGTGGGAGGGCCAGTGCTTAGAGAGGGCCTTGGGCCAGCTTTTCCACAGCTGGGGTGGCTAAGGGGAGGATGATGGAGGACCTTGGAAGGTGGGGCCTGTGGAGGTGAGGGGAGGGCTGGATGTCAGAGGGTAAGGTGCACCTTGGTCCTTAACAGAAGGGGCAAATTCGGTGTCTGTCCCTCTCTCCTTTCTAAAGCCACCATCTCTCGGCTCTCTCCTGGGAGGTGCATTCCCCTTCCTTCTTTTCACATTCATCCATGCATTTCTCAAATAAAATTTCTCTGCTTTAAAAAGAGACAATGGCAAAATTTCCTGGGGTCATAATAGACACCTCAAATCTCTCACTGACTACTAACCGTGTCTCTCAATCATCCACTCAAATCCTTCTCCCTGGCTTGTCTCTAACCATGTATTTCTTTCTTTTTTTTTTTTTTTAGAAGATTTTACTAGTTTTTGTTGGAAAACCATATATATATATATATATATATATATATATATATATATATAGAGAGAGAGAGAGAGAGAGAGAGAGAGAGAGAGAGAGAGAGAGAGAGAGATCTTCAGTCCAATGATTCACTCCCTAAGTGGCTGCAACAGCCGGAGCTGAACAGATCCAAAGCTGAGAGCCAGTAGCCTCCTCCAAGTCTCCCACGCGGGTACAGGGTCCCAAGGCTTTGGGCCATCTTCAACTGCTTTCCCAGGCCACAAGCAGGGAGCTGGATGGGAAGCGTGGCTGCTGAGATTAGAATTGGCGCCCATATGGGATTCCAGGGCATTCAAGGTGAGGACTTTAGCCGCTAGGCTACCTCGTCAGGCCCTACCCATTTATTTCTTTCCTTGCTCCTGCCAACTGAGTGTCCTCATCCTAGCAAACTTTCTTCTTCTTATTATTCTTCTCTTTTAAAATTATTTCAATTTATTTTTGTTGGAAAGATGGATTTACAGGGAGACGGAGAGAAAGGGAGAGAGATCTTTTATCTGCTGGTTCACCCTCAAGTGCCTGCAACAACCAGAGCTGAGCTGATCTGAAGCCAGGAGCCTGGAGCTTCTTCCAGGTCTCCCACATGGGTGCAGTGTCCCAAGGCCTTGGGCCATCCTCTACTGCTTTCCTAGGCCACAAGCAGAGAGCTGGATGGGAAATGGCATAGCCGGGAGACAAATCAGCACCCATATGGGATGTTGGTGCATGCAAGGCAAGGATTTTAGTCACTGGGTCATTGTGTTGGGCCCAGCAAACTCTCTTTAAGCACTATACATACTCAGTCCATTCCGGGTTACTGGGTTTGAGTCCCAGCCCTGACTCCTGACTCCAGCTGCCTACTCTTGCAGGTCCTGGAGGCAGCAGGTATGACTCAAGCTGTTGAGTTTCTATTACCTGTGTGGGAGTCCCGGCTTGCTTTATTGGCTCCAGACTTCAACTCTGACCCAGCCCCAGTTGTTGGAGGCCTGTGGGGAGTGAATCAGTGGACAGGAGCTCTGCCTGCCTAATCACCTGACTCTCTGTGCTTCATTGCCTCCTAGAAAACAAAAGTCAGTTCACATCACAAAGTCCTGCCAGACAGGAGCGAGAACACTTAGAATTCTTCCTTCCTCCTCACGTCCCACCTCTGCTTCACTCAACCATGTCAACAGAAACATGGCCACTCTGTTTCCATGTAGAGACGTGGCTTGCCGTCCGTGGGCCTCTCTCAGGGTGCTCCTGAGCAGAAGAGGAGCTGTGGACTCGCAAGAGGATTGGGACCTTGTTCCCCTCCTAGATGCAGCTTATTTCCTGACAGTCAATAGTCACTGGATCCAGTTAATTATTTCAATAATTGATATTTGAATGTGTGAAGTATTTTGAAGAATACTATCTGGGTGGTCAGCAGCGTGGCACAGCCAGCATCCTACCTAAGTGCTGGTTTGAATCTCAGCTGCTCTACTTCCCATCCAGCTCCCTGTTAAAACACCTGGGAAAACAGCAGAGGATGGTCTAGGAGACTGGATCCTTGCCATCCCTGTGGGAGACCCGGATGGAACTCCTGGCCTTGAGATGGCCCAGCTGCGGCTGTTGTGGTCATTTGAAATCAGTCAACAGATATCTCTTTTCCTTTTTCTTTCCTTCTCTCAGTTATTCCTCTAAATACATAAATGTATTTCTTAAAAATATTATTTAGATGTGGTTGAAAAAGTGTTTGCATATGTTTAATTTAACTAATGAATAAATTCAAAAGACTAGTAGGGAAAATATGTTATTTTTAAGTCCAGGATATGTAATTTGTATCTGGTAAAAATCATACATTTTGTGATCAAATATGTGAAGCTTTTCTGTTTTGTTTCAGAAGTTTTAAAAGTTTGGGCCTGGCACAATGTCTTATTGGCTAAATCCTTGTCTTGCACATGCCAGGATCCCATACGGGTGCTGATTTGTGTCTCACCTGCTCCACTTCCATCCTGCTCCCTGCTTGTGGCCTGGGAAAGTAGTAGAGGATGGCCCCATGCCTGCAACCACAGGCATTGGGGACCCAGAGAAGGCTCCAGGCTCCTAACTTCAGATCAGCTCAGCTTTGGATATTGTGGCCACTTGGGGAGTAAACCAGCAGATGGAAGATCTTTCTCTCTGTTTTTTCTTCTCTCTGTAAATCTGCTTTTCCAATAAAAATAAATAAAACTGCTTTCCCAGGCCACAAGCAGGGAGCTGGATGGGAAGTGGGGCTACCGGGATTAGAACCGGTGCCCATATGGGATTCCAGCACGTGCAAGGTGAGGACTTAAGCTGCTAGGCCACTGCGACGGGGCCCAAAATAAATAAAACTTTTAAAAGTTTCAAAGTTCACTTTGAGATGATTTTAGACTTAAAGAAGAGTTGCAAAAATAAAACAGAATTCTTCTCCCAGTTTTCCCTCATTCAACACCTCACATAACACAACTGTACCCATAGAAGCTAAGATGTTATTGTTAGTACTGTTTGTTACAGGTTGAGCAGGACTTGGTGCCCCAAACTTACAGAGCTACTTAGGCCTCAAAGTCTTGTGGTAATGACTTATGGTTAAGCATGGTGAGTTGATCTGATTGTGACTTCTGAGAGGGAGCTGCTGGGAGGTCTTTGGGTCAGGGCGGATGCTTGCCCTTGGCAGGTAGCTTTAGCAAAAGGGTTGGTTCTTGCCTCTTCTGCTTCCTGTCTCACCACAGGTATTTCCCTGCACCCACTCCACAAGCCAACCTCCACCAGACCGCCAACTAATGGGGCTGTCTGATCCTGAACTCTTCAACCTGTGAGGTAAAATAATTTTCTTCTAACTCATAAGCTCCCCTGGGGCATGTTAGTTAAAGTAATAAAGAGCTGACTAATAATCATATTAATAACTAAAGCTTGGAGTCTACTCATTTTTGCATTTTTTCCATTCACATCCTTTTCCCGATCCAGGATCCAATCCAGGAGTCCATGTGACATTCATCTCCTCAGGCCCCTCCCATCTGTGATGGCTCCTCTGTCGGTCTTGTCCTTCAGGAGGCTGACACATCTGAAGAGTCCTGGTCAGATATTCTATGGAATGCCTCACCATTTTTGCTTAGTCTGATTTTTAAAAAGTAGTTTATTTATTTGAAAGTCAGATTGCACTCATAGGGAGGGAGGGTGTGTGTGTGTGTGTGTGTGTGTGTGTGTGTGAGAGAGAGAGAGAGAGAGAGAGATTGGTTTTCCATCTGCTGGCTCACTCCCCAGATGACCACAGTGGTTAAAGCTGGGCTGGGCTGAAACTGGGAACCAGGAGCTTCTTCAGTGTCCCTGATGTGGGTGGTAGGGACCCAAATACTTGCACCATCTTCCACTACTTTCCCAGGGGCATTAGAAAGAAGCTGGGTAGGAAGCAGGACAACCAGAACAAAAACTGGCACTGAATGGGCATGCTAGTGTCACACATGGTAGCATAATGTGCTGCACCACAACACTGGCTCCAAGTCTGATTTTCTTATAAATAAGTGGGGCCTTTGAATGAGTGGGAGGTGATGTAGCCTTCTCACTGCAATTTGTCAGGGCAGGAGTGATGTCAACATGACCCAGTCCTCGTAATGAAAACCCAGCTACTTGGCTAAGTGATGTCAGGTAAGACAGCCTGCCATCAAGTTGTTATCTTTTTTCTCCACTCTAATTACTGGGTAGTGGGCAGGAGACCCTTGAGATGGAACAAGTGTTGTTTTCCCTTAAAATACCTGCTGATTATTATAGGAGTCTGGTAGCATTTCTCATTCCTTCTATACTCATTAATTGAATTCCCCTCTAAGGAAAAGCTGTGCCTTCTCTCCAGCTTAGATATTCAGCTATTTGCTTATGTTACTATGGACTCACCTTATTCTACTTTCTGATGATAGGAATACCTGAGCGTGTGTGGCTTGTGAAGAGAAGGAGTTGATTTGGATCACGATCCTGGAGACTGGGAACTCCAAGGCATACTGAGAGCAAGCTTGGGTGCTCTCTGCTCTAAAGCAAGTACTTGAGCATCAAGAGCTGATACAAGAAAGTCAAGTTCATTCAAGATGCTGGCAATCTTGAGAGATGAAAGGTATCATTGTCAGCAAGGTTATCTCAGATTCTCAGGCTAGTAGGAGGGCATTGGAAGGAAACAGAAATAGGAGGTAAAGGGAGAGCTGGAGTAAGTGGACAGAGGGCAGGCCCAGCTTCATACTGCGCTCCATCCAGGCAAGAAGGGACTGATTGGAGTCACAGGGGTGACCCACGTCTGCATCATCCAATCCTCTGGTCATGCTGATTGGGTGGGCTAGATTACTTTACAACTGCAGCCTTCTTTCTCAAGACCAGTTCCTATAATTCTCTGCAATAAGAGGAATGACTTATCTATTAAGTTAAACATGGGTCTGATTAGCTGCACAGTCACATTTAGTGTTTGTTAGCAGAGTGAAGTCATGCTCCACTGTTAACATAGACATGGCAGTAGCTTCTGGCCAAGGCCTTTGCACAGCATCATGATATGAAAGATTAGTGGGTGAGCAGGAGCTTTAGAGAAGATAAACACAGGGACAACCCGTTCTCGAGGTAGCTAATCCACCCCATGTAAATGAGAATTCACTGCTTCTGAAGGAAGTAACCCAGTCTCATGAGAGTGGAATTAATCCTTCATGTCCCAACATGTGGAAGATGCTATTACTTCTCAGTATCATCACATTGGGAATCATATTTTAACACAAATTACAGAGAAGATAAATCATTACCAAACCAAAGTGGAACTCAGTGTTAGTTTGTTCTAGGAGTTATGATTCATCATTAGTTTTGATTTGCATTTCCTCATTACTAATGAGTGATACTAGGCATATTTTCACGTACTTCTTGACCACTTTAATTTTTTTTTCTAAAACTTGGAGCTATTTTTATTTTGGAAGCAGAGACAGAGAAATTTCCCCATCTTAGTTCACTGTATAAATGCCTGCAATAGTCAGGGCTGGGCCAGGCCAAAGCAGGAGTCAGGAACTGCATTTAGGTGTTCTTTGTGCGTAGCAGAGACACAGTCCTTGAGCTGTCGCCTGTTGCCTCCCAGGATGCACATCAGCAGTGCACAGGATCAGCACCCCGGACAGGACCATCCAAGGCACTCCGACTGAGGTGCAAGCTTTGCTTGTGGCTACTTAGTCTATAACACAACACCCACCTGTGTCCGGTTTGTGTCTCCGTAATTGGACTACTTCTAAAATCTATTATGAATAGAGTCAGATAGTCTATAGCTTTAGAATACCCCAAACACCTGCAATATTTAGGGCTCAGCCAAGCTGAAGTGGGGGCCTTAAACTCCATTTGAGACTCCATTGTGGATAGCAGGAAGCCAGGCAATTGGCTCATTATCTCCTGCCTCCCAGGGGCATCAGCAGGAAGCTGGATCCAAAGCTGAGGTGGGCCTGATCCAGGTACTCTGATATGAGCTGCAGGCACACACGAGTGGCTTAGCCTAATACACCCCAATGCCTGCTGCATATTTTGACTTTTTAGTAGCAGCCATTCTAAGTGGGATGAGGCAGTACCTCATTGTGGTATTGATTTGCATTTCTTGATGAACAGTAATATTGGTTATATGCATTTGTGGGCCACTCAAGTATCGATAACATATAGAGAATGCCATTGATATATATATATATATATATATATATATATATATATAATGATATATATATATATATATATTTATATTTTTTTGAAAATCAGATATACAGAGAGGAGGAGAGACAGAGAGAAAGATATTCCATCCACTGGTTCACTCCCCAAATAATCACAACAGCCAGAGCTGAACCAATCTGAAGTCAGAAGCCAGAAGCTTCTTCTAGGTCTCTCACATGGGTGCAGAGTCCCAAGATTTTGGGCCATCCTTGACTGCTTTCCCAAGCTACACGCAGGGAGCTGGATGGAAAGTGGAGCAGCATGAACCAGAGCACATATGGGATCCTTGGTGTGCAAGGCAAGAACTTTAGTCACTAATCTACTGTGCTAGCCCGCCATTGGTATTTTAATAAAGACTGCATTGGCAGTGTTAATTACATGGAATAGTATGGACATTTTAACAAAATTAGTTCATCTAACTATGAATAGAAAATGCATTTCCACGCTGGACACAAAATTCCAACCATGGAGGAAATTGCAGTTTCCATGGTCTGACCGTGTCAGAATGAGCCTCCTCAGTGGCTTAGACAGCAGTGGACAGCATATCCAGATGCACATGGAGGATATTGCAGTACACTAGAGCCTGCAGAGGACACCTAGTACCATAGCAGAGAATGGAGGACAGAAGAGTGGCAGTGGATAACTGGGCAGACTGACACTGTAAGGTGGACTATGTCAGCCAGTGGATTCTGGAGAGATTTCATCGTGATCGGAGTGGCAAGATCGGAAGCAATGCAGAACCATTCAACTATCAAAACCACTTGAGCAGGACCTTCAGAGCATGCCCCATGTCGGGGACCCTGGGATGGTTGGGAGGGTGGGGGGGGTTTCTCCCTTTATCTCTCCCCTCCCCCTAGATACAGTAAGGAACAAAGAGAATGTCAAAATAATGATTTCACCCACTTTCCTAAAGCTCTTGACCCTTCACACCCTAATCAATATATAAAAAATATCAAAAATAAAATTGATATAATGAAAATGCTTTGTATATATATAAAAGATAAATGTATTTCCAGTTTTTTGTGTCCACTGCTTTCTCTTAAATAAGTAGTTATTGGGTTGTTGTGGTGTGGTGGGTTAAGCCTCCACCAGCAGCACCAGTATCCCATATGGCCCTGGTTTGACTCTTAATTGCTCCACATTCAATCAGCTCCCTGACAATGTGTCTGGGAAAGCAGCAGAAGGCCACCCAAGTGCTTAGGCTCCTGACACCCACATGGGAGAACTAGCTATACGCTGACGCCTGGGTCCTGGTCCAGCTCTAACCCTTGTGGCCATTTGGGGAGTGAACCAGTAGGTGGAAGATCTCTCTCTCTCGACTCTCCCTGTCTCTATGTAGCTCGGTGATTCAAATAAGTAAATGATATTTTTAAAAATATTTATGCATTTGGGAATGAGACAGAGAAGCAAAACTGGAATCAGGAGCTGAGATGGGTCTCAAACTCAGACTCTGAAATGCATGTCAAATGTCCACTCCCTCTGTAATTTTCCTCACTAGGGGGTCGTAATTTAATTGTGATCTTTCACTTCTTTGATTAAAATCATCCCTAAATATTTTATTTTTTATAGTCATTTTGAGTGAGATTTCTTTCAGAACGTTCATTACTAGCGCACAAACACAGTACTGTTTTCTGTGCTAATTTCTGTGCTAATTTCTGTGCAGCTTTAGTGGATCACAGTGAGAAGGAGCAAATCCTGAGAGTTTCACAGCACCGTGCAGTCTGTGCGGTCCACAGTAACCTTCTGTGTATTTCCTGAGCAAATAGAAGAGAGGAGTATAATGACTAATCATAAAGTATGACAGAAAGAAATACTAATTATCTTGATGTTCACAATGCTGTATACATATATTGAAATATTCTTCTCTCATAAATATACACAATTCTTTTTAAAGAGATTTGTTGGGTTCAGTGGGGGTGGCCTAGTGGCTATATCCTCGCCTTGTAATTGTCAGGATCCCATATGGGTATTGCTTCATGTCCTGGCTGTTTCACTTCCCATCCAGCTCCCCATTTGTGGCCTGGGAAAGCAGTAGAGGAAGGCCCAAAGCCTTGGGACCCTGCACCTGTACAGGAGACCCAGAAGAAGCTCCTGGCTCCTGGCTTCAAATCAGCTCAGCTCCAGCCATTTGCGGCCACTTAGGGAATGACCCAGTGGACTGAAGATCTTCCTCTCTGTCTCTCCTTCTCTCCATAAATTTGATCTTCCTTTCCAATAAAAATAAATAAAAAGAGATTTATTTTATTTATTTGAAAGGCAGAGTGACAAAGAACGAGAAAAGAAAAGACCAGCGGAAGAGAGAGAGTTCTTCCATCCACTTGTTCACTTCCCACAACAGGTGGATTGACCCAGGCCACAGCCAGGAGCCAGGAGCCAGGAGCAAGGACCTTCATCTGGGTGTTTCTATGTGAGTGCAGGGGCCCAAGTACCTGGAGCATTCTCTGTCACTTTCCGAGGCTGATTACCAGGGAACTGAATTGAAAGTGGAGTATTCAGGACACGAACAGGTATCCTTATGGGAAACTGATATTGAAGTCAGAGGGAGCCTAACATTCTGTACAACACTGGTCCCAATAATACAATTAGTGCTAATAAAAATTTAATTATGAAGTGATAGAAATGCTAACTAACTTGATTTGACCATTGAATTATCACACTGTACTCCATAAAGTGAAAGTCATACAACAAAAAGAAAAATACCAGGATTTATGGACTTCCCCTCATGACCGATGACCTCAGCTACATGGGATGGCATTCAGAGCCGCAGCTGACCCTGGGCTCACCTCCCTCTGCAGAGCTAGCTAGTTCCACAGGTCTTCTGACCGACTGTTCCCCTACCATGCTACCACCCGTCCTGCCCAAGCTGCGTTCCCTTCCATGCCTGGAGAACACCTGCTGACTTATCTGCACCCAGACGTCACTTTCTGTGTGTCAGTCTCTTCTCTCCTTGACCAAGTTCAAGTTCTCCTCCTAGGGTACCTTACGTTTTAGTCCCTGATGTATTGGCCTACAACATGACTGTCTCCTTCATCAAACTATGACGCACAGGTTCCTCCGTGCTCCCCACCCCTATCCCCTACCCTTGTGCCTTGGAACCTGGCACTGAGCAGGTGCCCCTTCAGTATGATGTGCAAATGAGCAAAGCAGTGACCGAGACAGGAGCTAGTTTCATCAAGGTGAACAACTGGGGGGGGGGGCATTAAAACCAAAAAGAAGCAACTGATATGCCAGTTAACACTTTCAAGGGTGTTATAAAAATGCTATTATACAGCTTGCATTTTTATTGAGGTAAAATTGATGACAGTGAAAAACGCACAGATCCTGAGTATCCAGCTAGGTGTTTTGATAAATTCCCTTGCCCATGTGTCCAGCAGCCCAGTTTCAATCCATAGAAAGTGCCCCATTTCCAAAACCACCCTCAGCCTCCTGAGAAATCACATCTGGTCTCTGTCATCATCAATTAGCTTTCCATACCCTTCAGTTTCAAGTTAAAACATTCCATAGCGTAGGTCGGGCTGTGGTTTGGCGGCTCCACTTGTGTGGTCCAAGGTACTTGGAGGAAATGACTGTGGCCTGGTTGGCTCTGGCAAAGACCCAGGTCCAGAAGCCTAGAAGCAGAAGCAGCTTAGCCGGGTTAAGTCGCTAAACTGAATGATTCATCTGCAGCCAGGCCGGGTCAGGGCAGTGTTAAGTGATGAGCAGGTGGCACCAGTGACCTGCAGTGGCCTGCAGGCAGGCTGGGTCTCCAGCAGGCCCAGGGCTGGCACATGGCTTCTCTCTGTGAGGTCTGGTTTTGCAAGCTCTGCAACAAGCACTGCTGAGAGCCTGCATCCTAGCAGGACCTGGAGCAGGTCCTCCCTGCTGCCGCTGGCCACCTATCCTGGCAACCCACTCCTGCCCTCCCTGTGAGATGCCTGCCTGGAGCAGTGAAGCCTGAGATCTGGGGTGGCTGCAGTCTAATTCTCTCCCCTCCCTCACAGCACAGCCCACCACTCCCTCTCTCCACATTCTGGGTCTCATGCAGAAACTGAGACCATGCTGCCCCCTCCTCTGTGCAAGTCCACGGGAATCCCAGGCGTGAAGATGACATCGGAGGGCCCTACGCGAGCTCCCAGAGAGAGGGGCCCTGTCTCCCAGAGGGGCTCCCAGACAGGGCCCCTCTATTCTTGCAGCTAGGCACGAACACACTCCCACAGAGGCCAGCTCCCACGCGGCTTAGATACTTTTATTTAACAGGTCAGCAAGAGCGCATCCTCCTTTTTCTGGTCTGGGCAAACAAACCAAACAGGAGCATGGCCTAGGCTGCCGTGTAGCTGGGCGGGGCAGTCCTGGGGAAGGCAGCCCCAGGCCCCTCCCTCCCCCGTGCTCCAGGACGGGGTTGCCTCTGCCTCCTGCAGTTCTCAGGCCCCAGTCAGCTCCACGACCACAGGAGGACACTGGTCTCTGGACTCGCTCACGGCTGCACTCAGCATACTTGCGACTCCACGGTAACCGAGAGGGCGTGAACCCAAGCTGGAGTCGTGGGGGCGGTAAAGCTCAACATCGAAGCGATTTCTTAGGCATGAAGAGTTTTTCTAGAAAACCAAGAATGGAGTGTTTCAGTCTTTCCAGTCCCCCGCACTCCCCATCCCCTGCCATCATCCTCCCTCCACCACCCCATCCCACCCTACCTAGCCGTTACTTGGGCTTCTTCTCACCCTCATCACTCTCCTCCCTATGTACTCAGTTTTCCTGGGACTATCTGTGTGTCCTGTTCTTGGACCCTCTTCTGGCTTCTCACCCCCCACAGTGACTGTTCTCTCTACCCCACATCCCTCTTCACTTCTGATGATCCCTTTCTACACCTTATGCACTCACGCAAGAAAGGACGAGCCCCGTGGAGAGAATCAGAGCCATCGCCACAGAGGCCAGGGTGATGAGAGCCACTGCCCACGGCCCCAGGTATCCCCTGTGTCCTGGAGTGGTGACGTTTGTGCTGGTGACGTTGGAAGTTGGAGCTGATCCTGTCACAGTGCTTCCAGGTGTGGTGGTTTCTGGGGGAACAGTTGTGGAGAGCCCGCTGGAAGTGGAGGTGGACTGGGTGGCTGTCATGGTGCTGCTGGAAGTTGAGGTTGGTGTAGACGAGACAGTTGTGGAGACCTTACTGGAAGTTGAGGTGGGCTGGGTGGCTGTCGTGGTGCTGCTAGAAGTTGAGGTTGGTGTAGACGAGACAGTTGTGGAGACCTTACTGGAAGTTGAGGTGGACTGGGTGCTTGTGGTGACACCACTGGAAGTCGAGGCCGATGTGGATGTGACAGCTGTGGTGTTACCGTTGGAAGTTATAGCTGATTAGGAAAGGATGGCTGGTTAGTTCCATTGCAAATTTGGTTTGGTTCTGTCATTACTTCTATTGCTAATCATAATAATAATTGATATCATTCAGCGCTCACTGTGTTCCATGCACTGTGCTAAATGCTACACATGGATTAGCTCTTTAAATCTTCACAAGGCGAGAGCTATTGTTACCCATATTTTCTACACATCAAAATTGAGGTTTGAATAAATAAGCAACTGTCCCAGCTCAGTAAGTGGATAATAGAGCAAAGATTTAAACTAAGGCAGTCTGTCATCTGAGCCAGCCAGAACCCATGCACTCCCCCAGCCCATGGTCAGGAGTCATGCAGGTAGGGGAGATGCTATTTCTGCTCCAAGTGTTCATGGAACTCTCCACATAAATAATGTGGCAAAGAAAGCATCCATGCATACACATCTGGTTATTCTCCTAATGGTATTGTGTATTGTTCTAATTTAAAAAATGTTTTGAAAGAGAAAGCACCTGATCCTTGTTTACTCCTCAAATGACCACAAATGGCCAGGACTGGGCAGGGCCAATGCCAGGATTCTGGGGATCAATCCAGGTCTCCCATGTGAATGGCAGAAATCCAATCAGTCCAGGCATTGCCATTGCTTCCCACCTAGTAGGAAACTGGAGTCAGAGCTGGGCTGGACTCACACCCAGAGACTCTCCCGAATGGATGCAGGTGTCCCCATGTGGCATCTTAGCCGCTGTACCAAACACCCACCCAGGTAGTGGGCCTTCTTCCAGGAGAGAGAGAAGCCAGGGAGCACTGGCAAAGAACAATAATACGCAAGTAATTCTCATGCACCAGTAGTTAGAGAGCCACCACTTTAACTTTGGCATATGGTCCAATAAAAACTATCCAGCTTTAGCTTGAACAAGTAAAGACCTTCCAGCATATGGCAAACAGGCTCCTCCGCCTTGGGCTGGTGAGTTAGAGCTGAGGTGAGAATCTGGGCTGCTTGCTTTCTAGTTCATGCCTGTCACTCTACCCTCCCTGGTTTTCCACCCCAATAACCACCAAACCCTTGGCCCTCGGGGTGCATAGCCACCCTCACTTCATCAATGGTTCTGTCTTCCCTTGGAACACAGGTGTTCTGCCCCCTTACCTCTGCCTGTGCTGCCTGCATAACACAAGGATTACAAATTTTGATTCACGGAAAAAAAATCCTGAAAGCCTCATGCTGATGCCTCAGATTACAGTTAGGGTGAGCAGGGAGAGAAACTGAGCAAGCAGTTGAGGTAAGAAGCCAGAGTGTGGAGAAGGGATAGATTGTTTTGTGTTGTTGAAGGGACATAGAATAAATGAATCAAAGCTCTGATGGGAGTGGGAGACAGGCATTGTGGTATAGTGGACTGAGCCACTACCTCACAGGGATTCCACACGGGCGCCAGTTCAAGCTTCAATTGCAGTCCAGCTCCCTCCTAATGTACCTGGGAAAAGCAGCAGAGGATGGCTCAAGCCCTTGGGCCCCTGCACTCATATGGAAGACTCAGCTAAAGCTCCAGGCTTCTGGCTGTAATCCGGCTTAGGACATTCAAACCAGTAGGTGGAAGTTTCTCTCTCTCTAACTCTGCCTTTCAAACAAACAAATCTATTTGTTTTAAAAAGAGAAGAAAATAAGTACAAATGCCATGATGGAGCAAGTTCTAGAGAGAACAAAGCTGTGTGAGTGTGGGACAGCAGCTTCATGAAGTGTTCATGTACAGGCTAAGGGCTCACTGCCAGAGACATTAGAAATGGATCTGGGGCCCGGCGCGGTAGCATAGTGGTTAAAGTCCTTGCCTTGCACTCGCCAGAATCTCATATGGGCGCCAGTTCTAATCCCGGCTGCTCCACTTCCCATCCAGCTCCCTGCTTGTGGCCTGGAAAAGCAGTCAAGGATGGCCCAGAACATTGGTACCCTGCACCCTTGTGGGAGACCCAGAAGAGCTCCTGGCTCCTGGCTTCAGATCAGCTCAGCTCCAGCCGTTTGCGGCCACGTGGAGAGTGAATCATCGGATGCAAGATCTTCCTCTCTGTCTCCCCTCCTCTCTGTATATCTGCCTTTCCAATAAAAATAAATAAATCTTTTAAAAAATGGATCTGAGCTCCTGCAGGTGATAAAACACTTCCAACTATGATGCGCCTATATCTGGGGTTGCCAGCCTTTTCCCTCCAAACTCTACTCCCTGCATTCTTATGCAGATCACTCACCATTTCCTAAAAGTAGAAGGAGCTGAAACAAATAGAATGCAGGGAAAATGTCTTTTCTCCTCATCTTGAGCCAGTCTGTGTGCAGAGAGCTGAAAGGGAGGGTCTTGAGTCCCAGGGGGTGATGAAGACCTAGAAGGCAGAGCACCACAGGAAGTTCTTGAGAGCAGTTCCCGGGTGGAGATGGGCAAGCTGGAACACCAGGAGCGTGGGTCTCCAAGGAGGATATCTTCAGCTTGCTGGAGGGTGTGGACAAAGGTGTCTGGGGATGAAGGATGGGGAGGCTGGGTGTCTGTTCCCTTAGGCTCCCTGCAGGGAATGTTACTTCTTTCTGTTCTCTTTTAAAGTAGACCTGAATAGCATCATCAGGGCTTGGCAGGGACTGGCTGTACAGCCTGTTGTTCCTGTGAGCTGTGCAGAATACCCAAGTTCAAAGGAGGGGCCAGAGGCCAAGAGGATCATGAGGATGGAGCGTGAGTTGGTCCCTTAGGTGGGGCCTGCGGAGGAACAGGAAGTAGGGTGGTTCAAGGGATCAGAGCTGTCAGTGCAAATGGGACCCACCCTCTGAGGCAGAGATGGAACTAAAAACCTGGTCTAGCTTGGCACCAGGATTCCTGAATAAAAAGGTCTCAAGTGCTTGGGAGGCTGAACAGAAAGCAGGAGTGCAAGGAGGAAACCCCAGTGGGCAGAGCTTCAAAGGCTGGACGTGGAAAGTGAAGGGGAACTGGAGCCTGGTCCTCTGGGTATGATTGAGTCAGAGGTTCACAAAACGGAACTTGAATGAGTAGATGGTGAGAACTGGACTGGCTTCTGCAGCTTCCAGGGCCTGGGAGCTGAGAATGACCCAAATGAGCCTGTGAGGAAGACTGGAAGAAGCTCTAGGCTTCTGCCTCCAGCATGGTCCAGCTCCAGCTGTTATGGCCACTGAGCCAGCCAAGGAAGATTTCTCTTTTTCTTTCTAACTCTTACTTTCAAGTAAGTAAATAAATATTTAGGGAAAAAATGATGTCTAAGTGAAAGAGTACTCAGGAGAGAATACTGATGACAGTAAGCTAACCAGCAGGGATGATGGGGCATTCTTCCCATGGCTATTTGGTGAGTATTTATTCTGTGCTGGACATTGTGCTCCTTGGAACAAGATTGACAAATCTCTGTTCTTTTGGAGCTGACATTCTAAGACCTGAAAGAACCATGTGTGGTTCCACCTACTGATGCCATGTTGGTGAGCAGAATCCAAGTAAGTCTGCTCAGAGGTGTGTAGGTGACTGAATATCCCAGCCACATGGCCATGCCAAGCCAGGCTTTGTGCTGGGAATCCTAGCTCCCTGTCCACTGCTGTTAATATGTGGGTGAATCCTGGACTTAGCCCTTTGGCCGCCTGGTGGCAACCTCTGGGGTCTTGGGGGTCTGGAATTACTATCTAGGGACATCCATGGATAAGGTCACTGTAGGTGAAGAATAAATCCCGAGGGACACTCAATAACAGGGCCACTGTACTTGCAGGTTAGCGAGGGGACTGAGACATGGTGGGTGGTTTAGAGGGGAGAGACTGCAAGATCTGTATGGCTCAGACTTATGTACCAGCTCACATGGGAATCCGGAGTTGGGCTTGTTAGCATGGAACATTGCTGACCACCACACACACCTGCCCACAGGAAAGTTAAGGCTGGGGGCCTGTCTAGCAGGATTAGATCCCAGTACCTGACTGAATGTCAGAACAGACAGTTCACATTAGGCAGGGCCATGACGTTAATTAGCATGCAAGAAAACCAGGTCCAAGGGTAGATTTGGGGGGGTGGGGTCCAACCCTGTGGAAATGCAAGTCCCACTGGTTAACTCAAGAGTTGGGGTGGTGATGGGCTGAGCTAGATGTGACCATGGAACCTACCAACACTGACAGGTACAGGGACCAAGAATAGTTTGGGCAGGTCCAGGCTGCAGCACCTGCATATGCATCCTAAAACAGAGTGTAGGGCAGGCTGGGTCACAACATTCACCAGCTCATACAAGGCCAAGATGGAGCGGCAGGCTATTCCAGGCAATGACATCTTGGTCTTGGAGTAGGCATAATGGGGTAACTTAGAAAACTCCACTAGTGGGTCATAGCTCTGACTGGTGAGCAAATGGTCCAGGCCTGGGAGTTGGACAGACTGGGCAAGGTAGCTCCAACTGATGGCAAATGTGTGGGTTGATTTTGAAAGGGGGTAGGCCAGACAGGATCAAGCAAACCTTAGCTCACCGGCAAGGGCAAAAACAGGCTGGAGCACAGGTCATGCTGGACTAGGCTACACACCTACCAGTTTGTATGAGCTAGGGATGAGAGCATACTGAGAAGGGCCAGGTTCCAGCATTTGCCACTGAGAGTTGGGACTGGAGGCAGGCCGGGTCAGGCCAGGCTGCAGCATCCACAGACAAAGGCCAAGACAGGGGAGGAACTATGTCAAACTGGGTCAGAGCAACCACTGGCATGTGCAAGATCTATGGTTGGAAGGCAGGCCTGGTTGGGGAGCAAAGGGGAAGCCCTGGCTGGATTGTAGTTCCCACTGGTGGGTGAAAGGCCAGAGTGGGGGCTACTGTCTAGTCTGGGCATGACTGCAGTGATTCTCGGTGCAAGTGTGGGCTGGGTCTGGGGTGAACCAGATTGGGCTAAACCCCAGCACCCACTGGTGCTTGTGAGAACCAAGATAGGTATAAGATAGGCTAGGTTAGGTCTCTGCCCCTGCTGAGCCATGTGTGATCTGTGTCTGGGGGTGGATCAGGCTTGGCTGGGCTGAAACACCCAACAGTAAAATGGGTGAAGGCCAGTTAGAAAAGTCTACTGTTCCTGTTAGGACAGCAGATGGACTAAGTAGGGCTGGCCCATGGACCCACTGATGTGCGCCAGATCTGACACTGGGAGAAGTTCTGATGGGGGAGCTTGGGCAACTCCTCTGTCGGGACACAGTCCCTACAGGTGAGCACAAGAACCATGATAGGGAGCAGCCCAGACCAGGCCAGGGAATGGTACCCACTGGCAAACATTTGGCTTAGGTCAGGGGGCAAATCAGGCAAGGCCAATTCCTATTACCCACTGGCAAATCCAAGCACCAGAATAGAGTGTGGGTCGGGCCGGGCCAGGTTGGGTCACAACACAAGCCATTTCACTTGAGGGCCAGACTAGGGGCCCACCAGCCTGAGTTGGAATTGGGGGTGGGCTGGGTCCAACCAGGCTTTAGCACCCACTGGCAAATGCTGAGGCAAGGCGGACTATACCAGACTGGGCCACAGCACCCAACCAGCACATGTGAGACCTGGGG